>NC_057796.1:98333862-98685746 GCF_018294505.1 Triticum aestivum
TTTTCAAGATCCATCCGCAAGATATTGGGCCCAATTCCGTTTCAAACATCTGCAACTTTCAAGTGTTCTACTAGGTGTACCTTCAACAGGAGCCCACTGTAGAAATATTCAGGGAATTTTACTATTTAAACTGGCAGACTGAGTTCACAGACGGGCCCAGCCTAGAGTTAGGTGGCATTTTGATTCAGAGGCGGAAAAAAGACACCTTCCCAGCCGCCAAACTGCTCAGTCATCCCAAGGACTGGAACCAAACTTGGTTTTACTGCCAAGACACTTCTACAGAAGGGGAGAATCCTCTATCGGGTTACCGTGAAAACTGACTTAGCAACAGGCACCCTCCGCCAGAGCGGATTAGTACAGAAGAACGGTCCAAATATATGCCCATATTTTCAAAGATCAGAGCCTTAATGGCTAACAGCTTGACTGGAATCGACCTAGTCCAATGCTGGGTCGCCTGGAGAGTTTTTCCATTAAGCCGCCACTCCAGCTTAATGTGTGAGCATACTGGCCATGCCAAAGACCCTCAGCGCCACTGTCAGACTGAGCTGACTGATGAAGATATCAGTGAGATGACCAAGACTCTGCTGAACGAGAGCTTGGAAGATTGTAGCAAGAACGACTTAGGCCCTTTTTATACCCTTAACAAACCTCCAGCTGTAAGTATTTGGAACAATTTCCGGTTTACCTAGTTATTCACTTAAAAATTGCCTTCTTAGTCATTTTAAGTTCCGCATGCCGATTCTTCTTTCTAGAACAAGAAGCTGCAAGATAAGTCGACCAAGAAGACCGGACAAAGAACAAGGCTCAGAAAAAGCCCGCCAAGAAGAGGACCGCCCCCTTCGAGGTAGAACTTGGATGATGATGAGTCGGAGGTAGAACTTGGATGATGATGAGTCGGAGGTAGAACTTGACTCCCTTGGCTCATTTTTTGTGCATCTTATTGACAATGATCACTATCAGGATGACGCAGAAGGCAGCCATGCAGATGCTGAAGAGGTAACTATCCTTTCCTCCGACTCAGAACCTCTACCAAGACAGAAAGTTCGTCAAGCGAGCCGGAAAGTAAGGTTTTCTCACTCTTTAGCTTACTTGGATCCCAACTTTATTTTGAAGAAGCAGGAGCATGAAGCTCGCCGCACAACCCGAAATAGTGGCGGTGGGGTTCTATCCTCCGGCTTACCCAACACGCCGGCTCCTCGCAAGCGCCGTGCAGAGGTTTCACAAATTTCCGACTTAGCTTTTCCCAAGGCGAGTCTTTTTTGAAAGCCTCTTAACCCTTCCGATTCGAACTATTAGGGAACCTCTCACTCGTCATCAAGTGATTCCACTGGGACTCAGGTTCCTCTGTTCAAGACAGTTCCTGGGTAAGAACACTTAAGCCTACTTGCTTTAACACCTTACTCAATTGGTATGCTAATCTTATCATATGTTTTACTTTCAGTGCTATGGCCAAACCCAGGAAGAAGCTGAAGGTTAATAAACCGACTGAAGATCCCAAGGTTGCTGACCCAGAGAAATAGACAATGTATGAGTCTTTGCATCAAAATTCAGAAGCAGCCATGGATTATCCGTCGCCAGAAGAGCACCCTATCACCATGGACCCCATGAATATTGACTCGAAGAATGCTAAGTCGTCCAGTCCCGCTCAGCCGGCTCAGGAGACCGAAGACATAATGGTTACTGCTATGGCTTATACAGCACCAGGCAAACCCACTGTCCTATCCAAGCACAGCGCCAAAGAAGAATTTTCTGCTGTTGATAAGGGCAAGTGGAAATTGGACTTGGAAAGCTATGCCCAGTTCAATGCTCAAGAGATTCACTCTAGTTATTTAAACCGCCTTCACACCAGCCGTGACTTTGAAGCCGGCCTGGTCAACCTTATGAAGGAACGTTTTGAGGTAAACACTACAATCTTCTCCATATAAATATATCTCTGCCAGCCGCCAAGTCTACTGGATATGATAGAATGGAATATGTTGTAGACTTTTAGGTAGCCTCTTTAACCTGGTATCCATGTCATAGCATGTTGGAACTGCAAAATCAACACAAGTAGCCCCCAAGGGCCGGCTTAAGCTGCATAGCCGAAGTCGGGACTTCAAATTGTAGTTTTCAACTTCGCATATATAGCTCCCATGGGCCGGATTAAACTGACAAATTAAGCCGGGACTTCAAATAATGGTGCTCAATTTTGCACCTTTAGCCCCCAAGGGCTGGCTTAAACTGATAAGTTAAGCCGGGACTTATCACCATAATGATGAACAAAATCCAAATATGTAGCCCCCATGAACCGGCTATAGTTGTAGAGAACTTAGCCGGGTCATTAAAGAGTTGTCTTCAAAAAGAGCAATGTGCATTAGCCCCCAAGTGCCAAGTAAAATACTTGTATTGTGCTTGGGACTTCAAATAAGATGATCATAATGCTGCCTATCTTGTTCATGTTGTAGGCTGAACTAAATATGAAGGAATCCCAAGTCAATGATCTGAGGCAAAACATTCAAACCCAGCAATCTGAGACTTCAAATGCCAAATCAAAACTGAAGACTGCTCTAGAAAATATAGAAAAACTGAAAAAGGATTTCAGTGCTGATAGAACCGTCTGGGACATCGAGAAGGCAACTCTATTGAAAAGAGCAGAAGATGCCGAAGCTGCCCTTAAGCCGGTAACCGACGAGTTGTCCGGTTTAAAGTATCAAATCAATAGCATGACAACGGCCATATTTGGTAAGTAACATTGTTCTTCAATCTTTCATCATCAATATTGATCAACCATTGAGCCGGTTTATAAATATCTTTGGTATCGCAGGCTCCAGAAGCACCAAGCTGGGTCAAGACATGCGCTTCAGGCTTAAAGCTGTATATACTCTTGTGGAGCAGCTGTACACTGGTGCTCAATGGGCTATCTCTGATGCCACCCATAAGAACCAACCGCCTTCCCTCATCAAGGAAGTGTTGGAGAAGCTATTTGTGCTGCCACAAAGAGTTGAAGAATTGAAGCGATCAGCCGCCAGAGCCGGTGCCATCACTGCCTTGAGCCGGGAAAAAGCATGGCAAGCAGAGTTTGACCCGGAAGAACTAGCCACCGGCTGCCCGAGTTTAAAAGAAGACGGGTCTCCCTTCAGCACGGAGGACTTCACAAAAATAGTAAAGGAGATGCGTCCCTTCGCAAGCAAGTTGGCCGAAGAAACTGATCTCTCCAAATATCATCCGGTTTATGATGTTGAAAATGCCAAAGTGAAGGCGCTGGTTCATGAGGCCATGGACCTTATCCCGCCAACACATAAGAACACCTTCGCTCCTGACATTGACCCGTCAACCCTTATAGACGATTAAGCTATTTTCAAAGCTTTGACTGGGATCAATTGGTCATCGCCTAACTTCCAGACGATGGAGGAACAAGAAGAACCGGCGCAGGATGACCCAAAAGCCTCAGCCCGCCAAGACCAGGAGACTTGATCCATGGGGCAGTACTTTAATCTGCATCACCGTAGTGTGCTTGAAAAAACACTTAATCACTTGGGCTCGGGGAGCCATGTAATAGGCTAGATGAAAACCATGATCTGTCATGCCATCATGCATGTTTATGCATATAACATTTTGAGCCGCCCGGTCTGATGCTGGAGATCCTCTGCTTATGCTCATAATTTTTATCAATCATGCTGATCATGTTATCATAATCCCTGTACATAAGTAAACAACATGTGCCCTGGCGGTTCACACCAAGGCGGGTCATGATGCCCCATATGAAAGCCGCTGGTGACTTGCATAGTCCATAACCAGGGCGGGTTATCAAAACCTCGTATATTCATAGAATAAACAAATAACATACCTGTTATATTTGCTCACATTGCCGGCTTACCACGCCCTATGCAGCAAGGGTAACAGCCCAAAGACTTAGAGTGCAACACTCTAAATGCACAATCAAAACATACTAGCAACTTATTGTCCAAAGCCAGGCCGGGTTATCAAAGCCCTCAAATATACTCAAATATGAGCCACAAAGATTAAGGCTACATGGCCTGAATTGTTTTAAACCATATGTCAATATGGTACAAAAGATGAACCCAAAAAATATTCAAAATAAAACGATCAACTAGAAAAAACAAGGCTTTCATAGGCTGCCAAACCTTAATATCAAGTGCTATTCAAGGGCCGCATAGCCACTGAGCTAATCCTTTATTCAAACCTGTAAGCCAGGCCTCACATGACCAATCGTCGTTTTAACTTTGACAAGTTCAGGGTCTTTATAAGAGCGGCTGTCAAGAGTTTGGCGAGTCATTCCAGGATTACCTGGGTGGAGTGGTAGACATACAAAGGCAGGATAACCCGGATTTTTGGTGAATACACCTGGCATCCAAGCCAATCAAAAGGGTAAATATAGCTATGTTCATTGAATAGGAAGCCCCCAAGTGACCTTTTAACAAGCCATCAAGGCAGGTACCTATGTTTGAACTGCACATTATAGCAAGTTCTCTTTGGCAACCATTTAATTTGGGCAGAAAGCCCCCAAGTCATTTGCAACAAGGCGTATAAGCCGGATCAAAAGGGTAATTGTTGAGGATATAGACCTTAGAGTCACCCACCAGAAAGGGCTGGGTTACTCATAATGGTCATTGCCAAAAGCCCGGCGCCAAGCTTGAAGACGGTGGGCCAAAGATGGGCTTAAGACCCGGATATGGCTTAAGGCCCATAGTTACAATCATTATTCTGGTAGAACTTGTAGTGTAAGGCAAGAATAGTTGAGAGTCCGAGCCGGACACTCTTATGAGCCGGCCGGGACTTTGAGAGCTGCTGGGCGTCAGCCTCCCTATATAAAGGGACGACCCGGCAGCGGTCTAGGGACAAGTAAGATTTCATCGAGAGCCAGGCATAGCAGTTAAGCTCCCTGGTCATCGAACCCCTAATCAATACCACCTCAAACTGGACGCAGGCTTTGACCTTCACCGTAAGGGGCCGAACCAGTATAAACCCTCGTGTTTCTTGTCCCACTTAACCCCTTCAAGCTTCCTAGCTGCGATGGCTCCACGACTAAGTCCTAGCTCAAGGACATCTGCCGTGAAAATTCCACGATAGTTGGCGCCCACCGTGGGGCCAGCGCACGGTGGATTTGAGTTCTTGAAGGGCAGCTTCGAAGGGCTCAAGGGATACGCTGTGGGCCGGATGACCAAGAGTCGTCGCGGCAAGCTCTACATCGACGATGCAAACTGGGGCCCCGACACCGGCTCAATTGAGTACGGGTACTGGGTCCCCTTCGGCGGAATTCATGTTTTCATTGCCAAGATTGGTGAGCCGGGCCCTGAGCCGGATCTCTACGCCGATCTCATCGAGACGGCTCAGCGTACACGACCCGCCCGGGCCCGGCCTGCCTTAAGGCATGCTTTTGTGGGATGTATCCATGGAGGGCTCTCTGATCGATCTGGATCTGGTGATGAGACGGCTGCCGGCTCTGACGGCGAGTCGTCCATCGATGAGTCAAACTCGTTGTATCAACTTCAAGATGGCAGGCTCATGGGTTGTTCCGATGGTGACAGTATTCCAGACCCGTTTGAGCCGCCAAGCCGGGTTGGAATCTTCATGGCCGGCGCGCAGCCTGTTCAGAACCCTGCTGCTGGAGCGGGAAACCCGATGCCCTCGCCGGCTCAGGTGCTAATGGATCTCACGGACAAGATGACGGCCCTGTTAACCGCCACGGTTGACCCGGCGGATCAAGCTCAGCATGATGCGGAGGTGGCACAGTTAAAGTTGGATCTAGTGAAAGCTAAGGAGGATCTGGCAGCGGAAGGGATCCGGATGGCTGTGGAGAGGGCGGCTCTCAATGCCCAAACCCAGTTGATCCAAGCGCAGTCCTTCCGGCTCACGATGGATCAAAACGCGTCCAATGAGGTCCTGAGAAGGAGGCATCAAAAGGCCCAATCTCGACTCCCTCCGATTTACGAGCCACGAAACCTCTTCAACACGCCAGGCGCAGGGTCTAGTAACCCGCCGGGAGTCATCGTGCCCGGGTCTGGGGCCCCTATTCAGCCACAAGTGATGGGGCCTCCCCAGGTGCCCCCTGCCCCGCCTCAGTACATACCAATACCACCGGGTCATTATGCTAACCCGCTGGAGAACATGGTTGCCGCAGAAGCACGGCTGGCGGCTCTCCCAATTGACGGTGACTCTCCGACGGCTATTGAAACCCGCCGGGTCAGGGAACTCCTTCAGACAGCACTGGCGCAGCAAGAGGCGTACTCCTACAGCCGGGACAGGATCCACTTGACCCCTCGTCCAGGTCGGAGCCCGAGTTACAGCAGACACATGGTCTCAACGACCGGCTCAAGTAACGTCCGACGCCATGACCCGCCCCCTGGCCATGGCCCGGCTCATAACGGAGCCTTTCACGCAGCAGACCAAGACAGAGCGCGGCAAGAGGCGGAGCAGGTGCCTCAGTTGACGGCTTACCAGACTCCCCCGGCTTATCCGACGACTTCCGTCGACGTGGGTATCCCTACCAGGACTGGGGGTGTCCCTTGTTTAGTGCCAGCTATCCGCAATGAGCGTCTACCCAAGGACTTCAAAGGCCCTAGGAAGGTGCCTAATTACACGGCTGACTTACAACCCGCAGCCTGGATCGAGAGTTACGAGATGGCCATGGAACTGCTGGAGGTCAGTGAGGCGGCAATGGCCAAGTACTTCACCATGATGTTAGATGGGCCTGCCCGCACTTGGTTGAAAGGGCTACCACCGAATTCCGTCGGGTCTTGGGCTGAGCTGAAGGCCCGGTTCATCCAAAACTTCAAGGATACCTGTAGGCAGTCTATGTCAATTGTGGATTTGACTAACTGTAAGCAGCAGGAGGGTGAATCCACGACGCATTGGGTTCGCCGGGTTAAGGAGATAATACATTCCTCGGATAAGATGGATGCCGGCTCTGCAGTCTTAATGTTGGAGCAGAATTGTCGTTTTGTGCCCCTGAAGGTGAAACTCGGGCGGCTTAAGCGCGACTGCAATGATATGGGTACACTGATGGCGGCTCTTGTCAAGTACGCCGATTCTGATGGTACCAAGGACCCCGCTTCAGATGATGAAAGGACAGGGAAGGGAAAGAAGAACGACAATGGCAAGGGTCCTCAGCATAACCCGGGGAACCAAGGAGGAGGCAAGCGCAAGGCCGATGGCAGCCTGGAGTTGTAGCCAATGCCAGCTCACAAGGTAATAACCAACGACGCAAGGGGAGGCCCCCTCCCCGAGGCGGCGGGTCAGGCCCGACGCTGGAGCAACTGTTGAATGAGCCTTGTCCAAGGCATGGCTCTAGAGAGAAGCCAGCGACTCATCTATGGAAGGATTGTGCAATCATGAAGGCCTTTAAGAATTACAATGGCCCGGGCGGCGGCTCAGGCGCCGGCGGCTTTCATGGCCCGGGCGGCAGCTCAAATTCTAATCCTCAGAACGGTCAAGGGGGCTTTAATCAGCAGTCTAGCCAGGGTCATCAGCAGCAGCAGGGGGGTTATCAGACCAATCCAAAGCAGCTTAGCGGTGGACAGTATCATGTGTTTACCACCAGTCTGTGTAAGCGAGATCAGAAGCTTCATAAGAGGGCTGTGAATGCTGTTGAGCCGGCAGTTCCACGCTACTTGCGGTGGTCTGAACAGCCTATAGTGTGGAGTAGGGAGGATCACCCTCCCCGGGTGGATAATCCGGGTCACCTGGCCTTGGTGGTGGCTCCTCAGGTGGGAGGATATAAGTTCACTAAGGTGCTCATGGATGGAGGCAGCAGCATCAACATCCTCTATTATGAGACTTTCCGTCGTATGGGGTTGATTGATAAGAACCTCAGCCAGTCAAACACTATTTTCCATTGTGTGGTACCTGGTAAGTCAGCTTATCCAGTCGGCAAGATTGAGTTGGAGGTGGCCTTTGGAGATGAGAACAACTACAGGGTGGAGAAATTGACCTTTGAGGTGGTCAAGATAAGAAGTCCATATCATGCTATATTTGGACGCCCGGCTTACGCCAAGTTCATGGCACGGCCGTGTTATGTGTACTTACAGCTCAAGATGCCGGGTCATAATGGGACCATTATGGTTCACGGCAGCCGGAAGGTGGCCTTAGAATGTGAGGAAGGCGATGCAGCTTATGCAGAATCTGTTTGTGCAACAGAGGAATTGAAGTTTTACAAAGACAATGTTGACCCAACAGATATGACCTCTCTGAAAAAGCCAACTACGGAACATGAGCCGGCAATGAAATTTAAGTCGGCTGATGAGACTAAGATTGTTGATTTTGTTCCAGGAGATTCATCTCAGCAGTTTAGCATCAGTGCCAATCTGGATCCAAAATAGGAAAGCGCGCTCATCGAGTTCATCCGTGAGAATAGGGACATTTTTGCATGGAAGCCGTCTGACATGCCAGGTGTACCTAGAGAACTTGTTGAGCACACTCTCAATGTTGATCCGAAATTTAAGCCGGTCAGATAGTTCCTTCGGCGGTTTAATGAAGAGAGGCGGAAAGCTATTGGCGAAGAGGTGGCCCGGCTCTTGGCGGCCGGGTTCATTGTTGAAGTTTTTCACCCAGAATGGTTAGCTAACCCGGTGCTCGTACTCAAGAAGAACGGCACTTGGCGAATGTGTGTGGACTACACGGACTTAAACAAGGCGTGTCCGGCTAATCCTTTTGCCCTTCCCCGTATTGATCAAATTATTGATGCTACGGCAGGTTGTGCGCGCTTAAGTTTCTTGGATGCTTATTCCGGATATCATCAGATTAAAATGGCAGTAAAGGACCAGGAGAAGACGGCATTCATCACTCCCTTTGGAGCCTTCTGCTATGTGTCTATGCCCTTTGGACTCAAGTGTGCACAGGCAACTTATCAGCGTTGTGTGCAGAACTGTCTTCATAACCAGATTCGGCGCAATGTTCATGTTTATGTGGACGATATTGTGGTTAAGTCCATAAAGGAGGAAACCCTGATAGATGATTTAAGGGAAACCTTTGATAATCTCCGGGTCTACAAGATGATGCTTAACCCGGCCAAGTGTGTTTTTGGTGTTCCTGCAGGCAAGCTCTTGGGTTTTTTGGTTTCTGACAGAGGCATTGAAGCTAACCCGGAGAAGATCAAGGCCATCACCTCCCTGGCTAAGCCGACGTGTATAAATGACGTTCAGCGCTTGGCGGGTCGCATCGCTGCTTTAAGCCGGTTTATAAGCCGTTTGGGTGAGAAGGCCATGCCATTATATCAGTTGATGAAGAAAACTGATAACTTTGTCTGGAATGATGCAGCTAATACCGCTTTTGAGGACTTGAAAAAGCAGCTGGCAGAGCCCCCAGTCCTTGCTGCTCCAGTTGACAAGGAGCCTTTATTGCTGTATGTGGCTGCTAATACGCGAGCTGTCAGTGTGGCCGTGGTGGTGGAGCGCAAGGAAGAGGGTAAGGAGCATCCGGTTCAGCGGCCGGTTTATTATGTCAGCGAAGTGCTCATCGAGTCCAAACAGCGGTATCCACATTGGCAGAAGCTTGTTTATGGTGTGTTCATGGCGAGCCGGAAGCTTAAGCATTATTTCCAGGGTCATCCCATCACTGTGGTCAGTTCTGCCCCTCTTGGTGATATCATTCAAAACAGAGAGGCCACAGGGAGAGTGGCTAAGTGGGCTATAGAGCTCGGACCCCATGGTCTGAAATACGTGCCACGCACTGCTGTTAAATCTCAGGCCTTGGTGGATTTCATCAATGATTGGACAGAGTCACAAGTGCCCGAGCAAAAGCCGGATAACACATACTGGACTATTCACTTTGATGGGTCCAGGCAGTTGGAGGGCTCGGGGGCTGGAGTCGTGTTGGCTTCCCCTAAAGGTGATAAGTTCCATTATGTGCTACAGTTGATGTTTCCTTGCACTAACAACGCGGCTGAGTACGAGGCCTTGCTCCATGGTCTTCGGATGGCTAAAGAGATGAGCTTGAGCCGGGTAAGGTGCTTCGGCGACTCAGACTTGGTGGCTCAACAAGTATCAGGAAAGTGGGATTCCAAGGACCCTCTCATGGCGGCTTATCGCCGCGAAGTTGATGCCATTGCTGGGCACTTTCAGGGTTACCAAGTGGAACACATCGATCGCAGGAAGAACGAGGCGGCTGATGCTTTAAGCCGGCTGGGCTCTCAGCGAAAGCCGGTGGCACCTAACACTTTCCTGGATATCCTGTATAATCCTTCTGTTAAGTTGCCTACAGAGGAAGACTTGGCTGTCCCTGACCCGGAGGCACGATTGGTGGCGGCTCTCCATATCATACCGGACTAGACAGTGCCCTATTTAGCTTACATGACCCGGGGAGAGTTGCCTGAGGATGAAACGTTGGCCAGACAAATAAGCCGGCGGTCTAAGTCAATGGTTGTCATCAATGGTGAGTTGCATCACCGCAGTGTTACAGGAGCGTTTCAGCGTTGTGTCTCCCCTGAGGAAGGTCAAGAGATCTTGCGTGAGATTCATGAAGGGGATTGTGGCCATCACGCCGGCTCAAAGTCTCTTGTGGCCAAGGCTTTTCGCCATGGTTTTTATTGGCTGACGGCTCATGCTGATGCGGAGGACTTAGTCAGTAAATGTGATGGTTGCCAAAGGTTCTCGCGACGGGCTCATGTGCCGGCTCAGGAGCTGAGGATGATCCCAATTACTTGGCCCTTTGCGGTCTAGGGGCTTGATATGGTGGGGCCTTTTAGAAGGTCCAAGGATAAGAAGACCCACCTCTTGGTGGCAGTTGACAAATTCACAAAGTGGGTGGAAGCTGAACCAGTTAGCAAGTGTGATGCAGCCACGGCGGTTCAATTTATGAAAAAGGTGATTTTTCGCTTTGGCTTTCCGCACAGCATTATAACTGAAAATGGCACCAATCTATCCAAAGGCGCCATGGAAGAGTTTTGTCAACGAGAGCATATCCGACTTGATGTTTCCTCAGTTGCTCATCCTCAATCCAATGGTCAAGCTGAGAGAGCTAATCAGGAGATTCTGAAGGGCATCAAGCCCCGGCTTTTGGTCCCTTTGCAACGGACGCCGGGTTGTTGGGTGGAGGAGTTGCCCTCCGTGTTATGGAGCATCAACACTACTCCTAACAGGTCTACAGGTTTCACGCCTTTCTTCATGGTTTATGGAGCAGAAGCAGTCCTCCCCAGTGACATCCGTCATGACTCACCTCGAGTGGCAGCTTATGTTGAGGCGGACAATGAACAGGCGCGCCAAGATGCTCTTGACTTGTTGGACAAACAACGTGATATGGCCGCAGCTCGCTCGGCGATTTACCAACAAGACCTGCGCCGTTATCATAGTCGCCGGGTTAAATCCCGGGTCTTCCAGGAAGGCGATCTGGTGCTCCGGCTCATCCAAGATCAAACAGATGCGCACAAGCTATCCCCGCCTTGGGAAGGGCCCTTTGTGGTCAGCAAGAATTTGCGCAACGGGTCATATTACCTCATTGACATTCGGGAGCACAAAGATTCACGTAAGCCGGAGGAAGAGACCCGTCGGCCGTGGAACATAGCTCAGCTTCGGCCTTACTACACTTGAGCCACCGGCTCTCATAATGTACATATTTCTCTGCGCCATGTATATATTATGATAAGCAATAAAGCAGGACCTCTGTCCTTTTTTCTCCTCCAAATGTGCACGTGTTGTTTTCATTGCAAGATTACATGATAATTTGAAGGAGGATCCGGCTTATGATCGTATTCGAATCTAGCCGTAAGCAATAAGGTCACTTGGGGGCTTCCTGTTCAAACATAGGTCGTATTCGAACCAAAGAGAACATAGCTGTCGATACCCATTTGATTGGCAAAGTGCCGAGCTCATTGGGGAGTTTTCTTTGATCATATTTGAATCATAGTTTAACATCTTTGGGAACCGACGTGGATCGTATTTGAATCAGCGTCGTTAAACAATTCTAAGTCATTTGGGGGCTTCCTGTTCAAACATGGGTCGTATTCGAACCAAAGCGAACATAGCTGTCGGTACCCTCTTGATTGGCATCGGCACACCCACTGGGGGCTATATGATCGTATTCGAATCCTAGCATGACCCCTTTGGGCCGGGTCTCTGGTCGTATTCGAACCGGAAGCCCCTAAGTTCTTCTGCTTTATAGCAAGTTTCTTTTGATTATTTCAAAGTGTGTACAGCCGGGTCTTACTTTGCCGGCTTAACTTTGGTTTATAGTATTAGTTGAACACAATGGGTGTTATTAAGACAGGTAAACCGGAATTGAGGTACCAACCTTATTACCCGGGTTATCTAAGCCGAAAGTATGCTTGTAGGCCACTCAGTGTGTTATTACGGCTGTATTAAGGATATAATTGAGGACCAGTCTTTTTTTATTCATATGCCGGGTTATATATCTAAAACCTATGATTTTCAGGGCAGTAAGCCGCCTAGAGACTTGTGATTTGTCCTTTTATGCAGGATAGTTAAAGGCAGCTATTTTGAGCTTAAGGAAAATGAATGATCAATTATGACCCGGAGAAATATAAAGGAGACAACTTCAATGGACTTCGGGATTCAACGCGTGCACGATGGCACGGCAGAGTTAAAGTGTTGGTCCTACTCTATTACAAGACTCATTGAGTCCAAAAGGGTGGAGCATTGTTTTATAAGCCGCCTGCAGAGTTAAGACGCTTGCTGGGTTGAAGTCTCCGGCTCGTCCCTCTCTTCTCCTCCGGCTGTTCCCAAGGCCTGGAAGGTCGACGACTTCCAGTCGATGCCACTCAGAGCTTCGAATTGAGCCTCCTCGTCAATTAACCCCGCCGGGTCAATCTCCGGGGCGAAGGTGTGCTGACGAGCCAGCGGGATTAAGCTGAGGGCTTCATAGCGCGGGGTCGGGATCCTCTGATTTTCCGCATTGTAACCCAGCTGGTACTTGGTCAGATCTGTGTCGTTTCCAATGAGGGTGGCCACCGGGCGCACGATCTTCACGCAGGCGGCAAAGTCCCTTTGGTCGAAGGCTGTGCCGTCTTCCTTCAGACTTGGATAGCCGAGGGCGATGTCCGCCGGGTCTAACTCTGGAAGGAACGCCTTGGCCCGGCTCAGCGCGGCGATCGCTCCGGCTCTTGCAGAGGCCCATCGCAGCTCTTGGATACGTTGAGGCAGAACGGCGAGCCGGCGAAGAACTTCTGCCAGGTGAGTTGGCACCTCGTTGGATAGGGACACCACAGCCAAGGCATGCTGTGACCCGGTGTAGAGTCGCTCCACCAGGGTGTACACGGCCTTCAGCTTGGTTACCACACTCTGGTTGAGGTTGGCACTTCTGGGACCTGTTTAACAGAGTCAGATAAGCCACCGACAAGGATGAGTTATGAGATATAAAGATTCTAAACTTGATGAAAGCCGGTGAGATGACTTACCGAAGATTGCGGCAACCATCTGGGACACCTGGCGCTTTAAGCCGGAGAGTTCGACGGTCTTCTCTGAGAGAGCCTTCTCCGCCTGTTCGGCCCGGTTCACCAGAGTGGCCTTTTCTTCGGCCCAGGCTCTCCGTTCAGCATCAAAGTTTGTCTTCAGCTGTTCTTGTGCAGCAATACTGGACACAAACTTAGCATTTGCTTTCCGGGTCTCCATTTCTTGCGTCTTCAGCCGGTTCTTCAGATCGGAGATGTCAGCTTCAAACTTTTTACAAGCAGCCTGCATAATTTCCGGGTTATAGGATGAATAGTTATTGCACACTTTTAAAGTCCCAAGCACTTCCCAAGCAAAGGCACTTGGCACTTGGGGGCTAATGCATATTGAACGTTTCTATCTACAAATTGCCGGTTCAATTGAGTAAGCCGGAACTTAAGTCTACAACATATTCAGTCATAAGTCGTCGACTTGGGGGCTAGCATGGTAAAGGTAACTATGCAGTAAGTAAGAAGACAGAAGAATAATACCTCAGACTTCTGCTGAATCTGGTTCACCATGGCAATCTCTGCATCCCGGCTCTTGTGCACTTGGCTGACGTAGCCGGAGACGAGCTCTCCGATGCTCAAGTTGGTGTAGTCAGTGAGGTCCAGATTAACCCGGCGGGGCTGAAGCAACTCCCCCTTGGCAGAACACTTGGCCAGTGCAGTAGGTCTCCTCGGCTCAACAAATTCTGTCCGGGTGATTACCACATCCGGGTCATCTGCTGGTTGAGCCGAGCTGGAGGCCTCCGGGTTAATAGAAGCTTCTGCTACGGGCTTGTTGGTTGGAGCAGCGGCCTCAGGAGCAGAGGCAGCTGGCGGTTCTTGAGCGGCTGCCTCTGGCTCAGGCAAGTTCGGCTCATCGACCGGCTTGGTCTTCTTCGCCCTCTTGGTGAGCTTGGCCTGGGCACTAAAAAGACAGAAAGGTTAAGCGCAATAGTGTGAGTAAAGATAAAGTACAACATGAGATGATTATCATTACCCGGGCACGGTCTTGAAAGCCGGCAGGCTTGACTGCATAGAGTCGCCAGAAGAGGGGGAAGTTTCCTGATAATTTGAGTCAGAAGAGTTGAGCGGTTGACGTATAACACCTGCCAAAGGATGAAAAGGGTACAACTTTGAGATCACCTCGGTCCGGCGCTTCCTCGATGCGTCAGGTAACCCGGAGGAAAGGTCAGTGTCTTTGTTGGTCCGGGTGTGCCGCCGGCTTTCATGAACCTGTCGCTTCAAAATAAATTGAGGATCTTGATAAGCTAAAGGATGTGAAAAGCTTACTTTCCGGGTTACCCTTCGGACTTTCAGCCTTGGCAAGGGCTCCGAGTCGGAGGAAAGTGACATTACCTCTTCAACCACCGGGTTACTTGCGCCGGTGTCATCCTGTTGATGAATAGTATTGATAAGGTGGACAGAAGTAAATAGAAGGTACAACAAGAGCTTACAGGTTCAAGGGTTACCTCTGACTCGGAGCTGTCGCTTAATTGCATCAGCTCTGAAGCAGTAGGCCTACTTCCCTTCTTACGGGGAGATGCTTTCTTGGCGGCTTTCTTCGCCTTTCTGGCCTTCTTGGCCGCCTCATGGTCATATTTGACCTTCCAAAATTTGTCATCAGCCTGAAAAATACAATGATGATTTCTTAAAAGATTCAGATGAAAGTTATATACAGAAGAAGATAAAATGTTCAGATCAGCGGCTTACCGCTGGGGCTGGGTTGGTCTTGCAGAAGGGGGCTAACCCGGTCCTCCCGTAGTCTGCCAGGCTCTCGTTCAAGAGAGCCTTGGTCATGTCCTCTGCAACATCTTCAGGAAGATCGTTGCGGCTATGTCTCTGGGGGTCATCCTTTCGGCCCGTGTACTCGCACATTAAGCCGGGGCGGCGGCTCAATGGGATCACCCGCCAGGAGATCCAGACCCGGACCAGATCGATTCCGTTGAGACCATTGCCCAGGAGAGCCTTGATCTTGTTGATGGTGGGGAGCAGAGGTTGGCGCTCCGCTTGAGTCAGCTTGTCTGACAGTGGGTGTGTTGGTTCCAGACGCGAGGGGCGAAAGCCGGGCAACGGACTCTCATCAGCTGGCGACGTGTCTTGGCAATAGAACCACGTCAGATTCCAGTCCTTTGGGTGACTCGGCGGCTCGGCATAAGGGAAAAGACAGTCCCTCCGTCTCTGAATGGAGATGCCGCCTAGCTCCAAACTTGGCCCATTGGCGCACTCGTTCTGGCGGTTCAAGTAGAAGAGCTCTCTGAAGAGCAGCAGACTGGGCTCTTCTCCAAGGTAGACCTCGCAGAACACTTGGAAGTTGCAGATATTGGACACTGAGTTGGGTCCTATGTCTTGAGGCCGCAGGTCGAAGAAATTCAGCACGTCTCTGAAAAACTTTGAGCCGGGCGGTGCGAAGCCCCGGCTCATGTGATCCGCAAAAATGACCACCTCCCCGTCCTTTGGCTGTGGTCTCTCCTCTGATGGGTCGGGGGCACGGTAGGACATGACGTCCTTCTTAGGCAGGTAGCCTGACATGACAAAGTCTGCTAACGTCTCGTTGGTGACATTGGACCTCATCCAATTGCAAGTGATGGAGGCTTTAGGAGCTTTGGGAGGCATGGTGAAAGTCGGCAGCCTATGATAAAAGGAAACGTCCGGTTTAAGTATAAGCCGGAGGAAAGTTATAGTTCAATGTTAAAGTGGCGGCTTACGGAGGGGACTAATGACATATATCTAAGTGCACCAGGTTATTTAAGCCGCCCAAGGTATTGAGAGTAATTCGATTGTCTACAGCCTTATCACAGATGAGCCGCAAATTCTATGGCGCATGGTCTCCTTTAAGTCGGAAGGTTCTACGGCGTGTGTCTTCTTTAAACCGGAAATGTAAACCGCCAAGACTTAACAGGTGCAGTTTTTCACTAAGTGTGGTGAAAACAGGTTTCACACATTGTAGTAAATAATTTGGATCAAAATGGTCGGCTAAAAGGAAAATTTCTAGACCTAAAAACAGACGCTGGAGAAGTTCTTGGGCTCGAACGAGGCTCTTATGCAGTAAAAAGAGATCTACTTATATTTGAAATGAGTGCTAAACAGCCGCCGCATTGGTTCTATACTATCCTAAGATCAGAAAGAGGCAGTAAAAAGGAAAACTACCAAGAACTCACGGGTGGCGGCGAAGAACACGGAAGAACAGAGGAAGAACTACGGAGCCCTAGTGCGGATCTGCCGTATGGAGTAGCGAGGACTCACCGGTGCTGAAGAGCTGCGGGGGTTGCCGCCGTTTGTCTGGACCGAGTTAGGGTGATGCAGTGGCCAAGGTTGACGAAGACCGGAGGTGCGGCGGCGGCGGCGGAGTTCGAGCTCGAGCCGAGGAACAGTGGCGCGAGGAGGAAGAAGAGTGGCTGAAGGCCCGTCGGGCCGGGCTATTTATAAGGGCGAGCTCATAAGTGGGCGCGAGAAACGAGGAGACCGCGGCGTGGTTATCTCCCCACGAAACGCCTCGATTTTCAGGATGGCAGTAAAGATAAGATCCGTTGCGGATCTGGTGGAGTAAAAAACAGACTTAATGGAAGATGACGTCACGGCGGATTACCCGGAGTCCAGAGGATGACGTCACGCCGGGTTATGGCCTTCACACAATGGTAAGCCGGAGATTTTTTCTGTCGAAAGGATTGAAGATTGACATGAGCCGGCTCAAATCAATCTGGGGCCTAATGTTGAGGATATAGACCTTAGAGTCACCCGCCAGAAAGGGCCGGGTTACTCATAATGGTCATTGCTAGAAGCCCGGCGCCAAGCTTGAAGACGGTGGGCCAAAGATGGGCTTAAGACCCGGATATGGCTTAAGGCCCGTAGTTACAATCATTATTCTGGTAGAACTTGTAGTGTAAGGCAAGAATAGTTGAGAGTCCGAGCCGGACACTCTTATGAGCCGGTCGGGACTTTGAGAGCTGCTGGGCGTCAGCCTCCCTATATAAAGGGACGACCCGGCAGCGGTCTAGGGACAAGTAAGATTTCATCGAGAGCCAGGCATAGCAGTTAAGCTCCCTGGTCATCGAAACCCTAATCAATACCACCTCAAACTGGACGTAGGCTTTGACCTTCACCGTAAGGGGCCGAACCAGTATAAACCCTCGTGTTCCTTGTCCCACTTAACCCCTTCAAGCTTCCTAGCTGCGATGGCTCCACGACTAAGTCCTAGCTCGAGGACATCTGTCGTGAAAATTCCACGACAGTAATCATAGCTATGCTCAGTGCAGGAAGCCCCCATGTTATTTGTAACAAGGCGTGCAAGCCGGATCAAGAGGGTAGTCATAGCTATGCTCAATGAGCAGGAAGCCCCCAAGTGATCTTATGAATTGACAATAAAGACTCAGATACTCAGAAATGAAATGACAGAGGACCTAAATTATCAGGGATGCCGGCTTTATTATACTGATCATAATATATACATTGGTAGAAGTATGTACATCACAAGAGTCGGTGGCTTAGGTGTAATAAGGCCGAAGATGAGCGATATTCCACGGCCGGCGGGTTTCCTCCTCAGACTTGCGTGAGTCCTTGTGCTCTCGAACATCAATGAGGTAGTATGACCCGTTGTTTAGATTTTTGCTGACCACAAAAGGCCCTTCCCAAGGTGGGGACAACATGTGCATGTCAGTTTGATCCTGGATGAGCCGGAGCACCAAATCTCCTTCTTGAAAGGTCCGGGTTTTAACCCGACGGCTATGATAATGATGTAGATCTTGTTGGTAAATCACCGAACGAGCTGCGGCAAGGTCGCGCTCCTCATCCAAAAGGTCAAGAGCATCCTGACGTGCTTTTTCATTATCATCTTCAACATAAGCCGCCACACGGGGCGAGTCATGACGGATGTCACTGGGAAGAACTGCCTCGGCTCCATAAACCATGAAGAAAGACGTGTAACCCGTAGATCTGTTGGGGGTAGTATTGATACTCCAAAGCACTGAAGGTAACTCCTCAACCCAACAACCCGGCGTCCTCTGCAAAGGGACCATAAGCAGGGGCTTTATGCCTCTCAAGATTTCTTGATTGCCTCTTTCAGCTTGACCATTGGACTGGGGGTGGGCCACAGATGAAACACAAGACAAATATGTTCATGTTGACAAAATTCTTTCATAGCACCCTTAGACAGATTAGTGCCATTATCAGTGATGATGCTATGAGGGTAACCAAAACGGAAAAATCACCTTTTTGATGAATTGAACCGCCGTTGCCGCGTCACACTTGCTGACTGGCTCTGCCTCAACCCACTTTGTAAACTTGTCAACCGCCACTAGGAGGTGAGTCTTTTTGTCCTTGGATCTTTTAAAAGGTCCAACCATATCCAGCCCCCTGACTACAAATGGCCAAGTAATTGGAATCATCCTCAATTCTTAAGCCGGCACATGAGCTCGTCTTGAAAATTTCTGACAACCATCACACTTGGTGACCAAATCCTCTACATCAGCATGAGCCGTCAACCAATAAAACCCATGACGAAAAGCCTTAACCACGAGAGACTTAGAGCCGGCATGATGGCTACAATCTTCTTCATGAATCTCTCGTAGAATCTCACGGCCCTCCTCAGGAGAAACACAGCGCTGAAACTAAACCGGGCATGGGCAGCCCGGCCCGACGACCCGGCCCGAGCCTGGCCCGAAAAACCTGGGCCGGGCCGGGTCGGGCTTGACATTCGGGCCGGGCTTTGTTTTGCGGCCCGAAAGATAGTTCGGGCCGGGCTCGGGCTTCAATTTTTCTGTATTTCGGGCCGGGCTTGCACCTGCGCGTACTAAAAGACAGCATTCGGGCCGGGCTTTCGGGCTTCGGGCTTGATTTCAGACGGGCTCGGGCTTGAAAACAGGGAGTATTTTGGGCTTCAGGCCGGGCTCGGGCTTGAGAAATGAAGGTCGGGCTTTTGCAAGCCCAGCCCGAAACCCGGCCCGGCCTGACGTTTGCCCGGGTTTAGCTGAAACGCCCCTGTAACACTGCATCGGTGCAACTCGCCGTTGACAATAGTCATTGACTTACACCGCCGGGTTATCTGCCTGGCCAAATTTTCATCCTCAGGCAACTCACCTCAGGTCATCTAAGCCAAATATGGAACTATCCAATCAGGAATAGCATGAAGAGCCGCCACCAACTGCGCCTCCGGGTCAGGAACAACAAGATCTTCCTTCATAGGCAAGTTAACTGAAGGGTTATGCAAAATATCAAGGAAAATATTGGGTGGTACCGGCTTACGCTGGGACCCCAGCCGGCTGAAAGCATCAGTCTTCTCATTTTTCCCGCGATCAACATGTTCCACTTGATAGCCCTTGAAATGACCAGCAATAGCATCAACCTCGCGGTGATAAGCCGCCATGAGTGGATCCTTGGAATCCCAAGTCCCTGAAACCTGCCGAGCCACCAAATCTGAGTCGCCAAAGCACCTCACCCAGCTTAGATTCATCTATTTAGCCATCCGAAGACCATGGAGCAAGGCTTCATACTCAGCTGCATTGTTAGTACAAGGGAAAATCAACCTTAAGACATAACAAAATTTATCACCTCGTGGGGAAGTCAAAATAACTCCAGCCCCCGAGCCCTCTTACTGCCTGGATCCATCAAAATGAATAGTCCAATATGTGTTATCCGACTTCTCCTCAGGCATCTGCAGCTCTGTCCAGTCATTGATGAAATCCACAAGTGCTTGAGACTTGATAGCTGTCCGAGGCATATATTTCAAACCATGGGGTCCAAGCTCAATAGCCCACTTGGCCACCCGACCAATGGCTTCTCTGTTTTGAATAATATCCCCTGAAGGAGCAGAACTGACCACAGTGATGGGATGACTAAGGAAATACTGCTTTGACTTACGACTAGCCATGAACACTCCATAAACCAGCTTCTGCCAATGTGGGTATCTCTACTTGGATTCAATGAGTACCTCACTGACATAGTAAACCGGCCGCTGAACCGGATGTTCCTTGCCTGATTCTTTCCTTTCCACAACAACCGCTACACTGATGGCTCTCCTATTAGCAGCTACATATAACAGCAAGGGCTCCTTATCAATAGGAGCTGCAAGGATTGGCGGCTCAGCCAACTGTTTTTTCATTGCCTCAACAGCCTGATTGGCAGCATCACACCAGACAAAATGACCTGTTTTCTTCATCATCTGATACAGAGGGATAGCCGTTTCGCCCAAATGGCTTATAAACTGGCTTAAAGCCGCAATACGACCCGCCAAATGTTGGACATCATTAATACACGCCAGTTTAGCTAAAGAAGTGATAGCCTTGATTTTCTCTGGGTTAGCTCAATGCCTCTTTCAGAAACCAAAAAACCCAAGAGCTTGCCTGCTGGCAAACCAAAGACACACTTGGCCGGGTTAAGCATCATCTTATAGACCCGGAGATTGTCAAAGGACTCTTTCAAATCATCTATCAAGGTCTCCTTCTTTCTAGATTTCACAACAATATCATCCACATAAGCATGAACATTTCGCCCAATCTGATCATGAAGGCAATTCTGAACACACCGCTGATAAGTCGCCTGGGCACTCTTGAGACCAAACGACATAGACACATAGCAGAAGGCTCCAAAGGGAGTGATGAAAGTTGTCTTCTCCTGGTCCTTAACTGCCATCTTGATCTGAAGATAACTAGAATAAGCATCCAAAAAACTCAAACGCTCACAACCCACCGTAGCATCAATGATCTGATCAATACGAGGGAGAGCAAAAGGGTCAGCCGAACACGCCTTATTAAGATCTGTGTAATCCACACACATACGCCAAGTGCCATTTTTCTTAACTAGCAGGACCAGGTTAGCCAACCATTCAGGATGAAAAACTTCAATGATGAACCCAGCCTCCAAGAGCCGGGCCACTTCTTCACCAATGGCCTTACGCTTCTCTTCATTAAAACGACAAAGGAATTGCTTGACCGGTTTATACTTTGGATCAACATTGAGAGTGTGCTCAACGAGTTCCCTCGGTACACCTGGCATGTCTGAAGGCTTCCATGCAAAGATGTCCCGGTTCTCACAGATGAACTCGATGGGCGCGCTTTCCTATTTCGGATCCATATTAGCACTGATATTGAACTGCTTGGATGAGTCACCCGGAACATAGTGAACCAGCTTAGCATCATCTGCCGACTTAAACTTCAACAAGGGGTCATGCTCTGTGGTTGGCTTTTTTCAAAGGTGTCATATCTGCCGGGTCAACATTATCCTTGTAGAACTTCAACTCCTCTGTTGCACAAACAGACTCAGCATAAGCAACATCGCCCTCTTCACATCCAAAGCTATCTTCCCGTTACCGTGTACTGTGATAGTGCCCTGACGACCCGGCATCTTAAGCTGGAAATAAACATAACAAGGTCGTGCCATGAATTTAGCATAAGTCGGCCGTCTATATAGGGCGTGATAAGGGCTCTTGATCTTGACTACTTCAAAAGTCAATGTCTCAGCTCTGTAATCATGATCATCGCCAAAGGTGACTTCCAAAGCTATCTTACCCATCGGGTACGCCGACTTCCCAGGCACCACCCCATGAAAAACAGTAGAAGACGGCTTAAGATCTTTGTTAGTCAAATTCATACGGCAAAAAGTATCATAATAAAGGATATTGATGCTATTGCCTCCATCCATAAGCACCTTCGTAAACTTGTATCCTCCAACCTGAGGAGCAACCACCAAAGCTAATTGACTCGGATTGTCGACCCGGGGCGGGTGATCCTCCCGGATCCATACAATAGGATGTTCAGACCATCGTAAGTATCGAGGGACTGCCGGCTCAACCGTGTGCACCACCCGCTTATGAATCTTCTGATCTCGTTTGCACAAGCTCATGGTAAACACATGATACTGACCACTATTCTGCTGTTTCGGATTGCTCTGATAACCGGACTGCTGCTGATGATTCCCTTGACCAGATTGCTGATTAAAACCACCTTGATTGCCTTGGCCCTGAAAACCAGAGCTTGAGCCGCCACCCCCAAAGCCAGGTCCGTGAGAGCCGGATCCTGAGCCGCCGTTCGGGCCATGATTATTCTGGAAAAAACTGGAATTTCTATACTCCCTCATGATGAAGCAATCCTTCCATAGATGACTGGCCGACTTCTCTTGTGTACCGTGCTTCGGGCAAGGCTGATTCATCATCGCCTCAAGGTTGAACTTTGGCCCGCCAAACCGGGGCACTGACGACTTCCCCTTACGATGCTGATTATTATTCTGCGTATTGGTGTTAGCCACAAAGTCTAAACCGCCTTCGGCATTGCGCTTACCGTTGCCACCTTGACCCGCTGTATTATGTTGCTGTCCCTTTGCATTGCCACTCTGCTCCCCCTTGCCAGCCTTCTCCTCATCAGAATCGGGGTCTTTAGTACTATCAGAGTCGGCGTATTTAACGAGAGCCGCCATGAGCTCTCCCATATCATTGCCGCCCCAGCTTCTGCTTAAGGGGAAGGAAATGGCAATTCTTTTCCAACATTAGGACGGCTGAACCGGCGTTGATACTGTCCGATGAGTGTATGACGGCTGAGATCTGGCGCACCCAATTGGTTGTTGACTCGCTCTCACCTTGGACGCAAAGAGTCTAAGTCAAGAATCGACATAGGTTTCTTCCACGTGTCCTTGAAATTTTGGATAAAACGCGTCTTCAATTCAGCCCATGATCTGATGGAATTAGGGGGCAATCCTTTTAGCCAAGTGCGTGCCGGCCCATCCAACATCATGGTGAAGTATTTAGCACACGCAGCATCACTAACATCCAACATCTCCGTGGCCATCTCATAGCTCTCAATCCACGCCTCTGGGGGCTGATCCGCTGTGTAATTAGGCACCTTGCGGGGGCCCTAAAATCCGTAGGCAAGCGCTCGTTACATAGAGTCGGCACTAAACATGGCACACCATGGGTTCTAGAGGTCACTCCTGCCTCCACAGACACTGTTGGGTAAGCCGGAGATTGTTGTTGAGCCACCAGCTCAGCCTCCCAACGTGCCCTGCCCTGATCCACCAAAGCCTGAGCATCGTGACCAGCACGCGGCGGGTCATGCCTACGAGGCTGGTTATGGTGTCGCTCACTGCTTGAAACTACTGGCGAATCAATATGTGATACGTCTCCAACGTATCTATAATTTTTGATTGTTCCATGCTATTATATTATCTGTTTTGGATGTTTAATGGGCTTTAATATGCTCTTTTATATTATTTTTGGGACTAACCTATTAATCAAAGGCCTAGTCCAAATTGCTGTTTTTTGCCTATTTCAACCACTTTTCCACTGCCGCAACCTTCTGTACCCGTGAGATCCCATCTTGGGGCCTTTTCCGGCGCTCCGCCGGAGGGGGATTCGATCATGGAGGGCTACTACATCAACACCATAGCCTCTCCGATGATGTGTGAGTAGTTTACCACAGACCTTCAGGTCCATAGTTATTAGCTAGATGGCTTCTTCTCTCTCTTTGGTTCTCAATACAAAGTTCTCCTCGATGTTCTTGGAGATCTATTCGATGTAATACTTTTTGCGGTGTGTTTGTCGAGATCCGATGAATTGTGGGTTTATGATCAAGATTATCTATGAACAATATTTGATTCTTCACTGAATTCTTATATGCATGATTTGATATCTTTTCAAGTCTCTTCGAATTATCAGTTTAGTTTGGCCTACTAGATTGATCTTTCTGGCAATGGGAGAAGTGCTTAGCTTTGGGTTCAATATTGCGATGTCCTTTCCCAGTGACAGTAGGGGCAGCAAAGCACGTATTGTACTGTTGCCATCGAGGATAAAAAGATGGGGTTTATATCATATTACTTGAGTTTATCCCTCTACATCATGTCATCTTGCTTAATGCTTACGGCATTCAACTGCACAACCTTACCCTAGGTTCGATTTTGCACATCTCAGGTTTCGTTGCCCTCTGCGAACTGTTCCTAGGCATCGAGGCCCATTTCAAACTATGGAGGAAGTTCTTTTGCCTCATTCCCCGCCATCGAGGAGGCTCCATATTTGAAGTGGGCGGTGCCGAAGTATGGCGTATAGCCGGATTCGAATACCTCATAGGAACTCCCAAAGAGGTATACCCACACTGGTCTTTGGAATGGTTCTACATGTATGACGTCCCACTACCGGACCCAGTTTGGCGCGGCTTTCCTGGATTTTCCAATGCTCCTTTAAATAAGCGCTTCAACTGGCGTCCCCGAAGTCCCAAGGAGGAAGATAGTGCAGAAATAAAAAGGTTGGTTAGCAAGGTCAGATTGCTAGCCCATACTGAGCTCTCAATAATCTAGGTTATGGTTATTGCAATAAAGAGGTGTGTCCAGCCTCTCCAATCCAGAGTAAGTCCCTTATGGTGTTACAACGGAGAAGATGACGCATCCCGTTACAGACGCAAGGGTCCGGATATCCCTGCTGAACTGGCCACAATCTTGGTCGATCTGTATAAGGGTGAAAAAGAAGATTTCCTCCGCTTAAACTGTCGGGAAGGCTATTCCATGTACAACCCCATTGAATGGGTAAGACTTCGATTATCTGTGTTGCCTTATTGCTGTCACGGCATGCTAATCCAATTTGTTCTTTGTTAAAACAGTCATGGCGGAAGATGATCGAGGACGTTCACTGTCCTACCCCACAGCCAGAGGATCATAATCACGATGGAGACCCTGGCTTTCACGAGGATCCGGATATATATATATATAGAGAGAGAGTTCGATGATGGGGTATTTTATCAAGCGAGCCTTGACGGCTCAGAAGTGGCTATCACCGCCGACTACCCCCGCCCTAGCCCTTCTCCATCATAAGTATTCGGAGGGCTCTTAAAAGGAAGTCCCTACTTGCACCTTTATCCATTATACTGATCTGGACTTTAATAGGATCGGCGTTCGGCGGACTGTACCTCCTCAAGGGCAGCCCCTACGCAGGGTAGTCATTCAAAACGAAAGGGTACCGGGAGCACTGCAGAAACCTCACAGTCTTCCAAGAGGTATGTCCGCTTAATACATGCCTAGGCATGAGTCCGGATTGTTTAAAGTCTCCGTTTATCCTTGATGTCAGGAGAAACACGCGGTAGACGGTGGGAAAACGCCCTGTTAGCCGAATGTCCGCCAATCCGGTGCCGGACTCGCCAACTAGGACGAGAGCTGATGCAATGCCAGTTCTGCCACCTCATGAGGATTCGGACGATGTATCTGTCACGAATTTCGAAGTGGAGAGTGTGATGAATCACCGTCGATTGAAAGAGGCCATGCGCGCTCCGGCCTTTTCCGAGCAGGAGTTTTCGCACTCAACTCGGTGGATGCATATATGTGAGCCGCTCGAGACGGACTTGCTGGAGTCACTTAGTTGTTCTCAAAAGATATACAGGTAAAAGTTTATGCAATTTTGATAGTCATATGCGAGTAGCCCCCGAGACTTGAAGCGGTGAGGCAAACCGATTTAAGGATCGATATGACCCGCACGTTCTCAAAGAGAAGAATATTGCGCTATCCCGGGAGCTAAAGATAAATCAGATGCAGCTAAATGCCGGCACCGCCGAACTCGCGGAAATGAAAAAGGCCGCAATGAGCGCTTCCGGGAAGAAAAAACACGAGGAGGAAAAAGACAAACAATCTGAAGAGATAGAGAGCTTAAAGGCTCAGTTATCGGCCGCTCAGAAAGAAAATGAGATGTTGAAGGGCGGCATGTTCGGTATGTCTTCCTTTCTCTCTATTTTTTTTAAAAACCGCCCTAGGGGCTCATGTTTATAGTCCATAATTCGAAACGTCATGAATCTGTTGCTGCAGGTCTGTTAACTGGTCAGCCGGAAGAAGAAGTATCTGAATTTCAAGGCGACGTGCTGAAGGAACTGTCTGTGGTACATGCTCGGGCCAGAAAAGCCATGAGGAGTATGGTCAAGGCATTATGACCAGCCGATACCCCTCCAGAAAGTATGGAGGGGCTTGGTAAACCTGTTCAGAGGTGCCTGACACCGGTTTGAGCTATGGAAGACATCCGCCTGCCGTGAAGGCGCATGAGAAGCCTGGGCCATGGTGAAAACACGTTTCACCAAGCTAGATCCAAATCATATGGCCCGAGTGGGACCACAAGGACAAGACGGGAAAGAAATTCCAGTGAATTTGGTGTATGACCAAGTAATGATTGCCGAGAAGTATTCGCAGGAAGATTGTAGGTTAGACAGTCTTATAGATGGAATAGATAAGGAATAGGTATTTGATTCAGTGTATTAATGTACTTTATGATTAACCTGTACCTTTATCCGAACATGCACTACTGCAAGATGGTCCAAACGCGACACTACGATCAGAGACCCTTCTACGAAACTGTGTGCGATGCCATAATCGCAAACGGTGGTGTAAAAAACCGTCAAAAAAGGTGCAAATCATTTGCGATGACAGATGCATCAAACACGGTTCAGAATTTAGTTGCATGTGCGATGCAGGGCATACGGTTCAGCTCAATTAACGGTTTGGGATGAGGAGGCACAAAAGAAACGGGCAGCCAGATGAAGGCGTGTGCGATATACAGGATACGGTTCACTGGGATGAACTGTGTGTGATTAGGCAACACAATGGAAACGGTTCAACTGAACAAGATGTGTGTGATACGTGGCAAACAGGTCCGTAATCTGAAATGTGTGCGAAGACCAATAATAACACAGACGATTGCTGCTAATAAGCCGTGTGAATTGCTCTGTCTACAGTAGAATAACATGTATATATATAACTGAAATAAACATCCAATTACATACGTGACTATACAGATCATTCGCACACACCTCAATAAACAATTGCATGCATTCTAAAGTAGGAGAAACGATCATCTAGTCATCTACTTCTTGTGACACTCCCGCCACTGCTATGTGGCTCGATCCCTCGTCTTTGTCAGGAAGAAGATAGTTCCTCATGTCAACGATCCGCCTGTACATCTCATAACTTGTGTATGCGTCCATGGCCGCGTACTTTACATGTTGTTCATCCAGTCTCTTATGCCACACACTGTGCCAGGCGTTCTTGTCCTTATTGCTCTCTTCCTTCATCTTCACGTAGTAGGGGTCGATGATGGCCGAGGCGAGGTCAACCAGGGAGTTCTGTTTGTTTTTGTTGCTGCCCCAGACTGATGACCCACAAGTGTAGGGGATCTATCATAGTCCTTTCGATAAGTAAGAGTGTCGAACCCAACGAGGAGCAGAAGGAAATGACATGCGGTTTTCAGTAAGGTATTCTCTGCAAGCACTGAAATTATCAGTAACAGATAGTTTTGTGATAAGGTAATTTGTAACGGGTAACAAGTAATGAAAGTAAATAAGGTGCAGCAAGATGGCCCAATCCTTTTTGTAGCAAAGGACAAGCCTGGACAAATTCTTATATGAAAGAAAACACTCCCGAGGACACGTGGGAATTATCGTCAAGCTAGTTTTCATCACGCTCATATGATTCGCGTTCGTTAATTTGATAATTTGATATGTGGGTGGACCGGTGCTTGGGTGCTGCCCTTCCTTGGACAATCATCCCACTTATGATTAACCCCTACTGCAAGCATCCGCAACTAAAAAAGAAGTATTAAGGTAAACCTAACCATAGCATGAAACATATGGATCCAAATCAGCCCCTTATGAAGCAACGCATAAACTAGGGTTTAAGCTTCTGTCACTCTAGCAACCCATCATCTACTTATTACTTCCCAATGCCTTCCCCTAGGCCCAAACAATGGTGAAGTGTCATGTAGTCGACATTCACATAACACCACTAGAGGAAAGACAACATACATCTCATCAAAATATCGAACGAATACCAAATTCACATGACTACTTATAGCAAGACTTCTCCCATGTCCTCAGGAAGAAACGTAACTACTCACAAATCATATTCATGTTCATAATCAGAGGGGTATTAATATGCATAAAGGATCTGAACATATGATCTTCCACCAAATAAACCAACTAGCATCAACTACAAGGAGTAATCAACACTACTAGCAACCCACAGGTACCAATCTGAGGTTTTGAGACAAAGATTGGATACAAGAGATGAACTAGGGTTTGAGAGGAGATCGTGCTGGTTAATATGTTGATGGAGATTGACCCCCTCCCGCTGAGAGGATCGATGGTGATGACGATGGTGATGATTTCCCCCTCCCAGAGGGATGTTTCCCCGGCAGAACAGCTCCGCCGGTGCCCTAGATTGGTTCCGCCAAGGTTCCGCCTCGTGGCGGCGGTGTTTTGTCCCGAAAGCTTCCCTCTGATTTTTCCAGGGTGAAAGACTTCATATAGCAGAAGATGGGCACCGGAGGCCTGCCAGGGGGCCGACGAGGCAGGGGGCGCCACCCCCACCCTCGTGGATGGTGGGTGGCCCCCCTCTGGTTGATTCTTTTGCCAGTATTTTTTATTAATTCCAGAAACTGCCTCCGTGAAGTTTCAGGACTTTTGGAGCTTTGCAGAATAGGTCTCTAATATTTGCTCCTTTTCCATCCCAGAATTCCAGCTGCCGGCATTCTCCCTCTTCGTGTAACCTTGTAAAATAAGAGAGACTAGGCATAAGTATTGTGACATAATATGTAATAACAACCCATAATGCAATAAATATCGATATAAAAGCATGATGCAAAATGGACGTATCAACGCCCCCAAGCTTAGACCTCGCTTGTCCTCAAGCGGAACCGATAACGAAAAATATGTCCACATGTTTAGAGATAGAGGTGTCGATAAAATAAAATGGAGATGAGGGCATCATGATCATTCTTATAACAACAACATATATATATATATTTTGTCATATGATTTCTTATGCTCAAGTAACAATCTATTCACAATGTAAAGTATGAATCAGAAACTTCATTGAAAACTAACAAACTATAATCTCGGTCATTGAAGCACTTGCAATTTATCATAACATAGGAAAGAGTCAATATAAGAGCTTTTCAGCAAGTCCACATACTCAACTATCATTTAGTCTTTTACAATTGCTAACACTCACGCAATACTTACGGTTATGGAGTTTTAATCGGACACAGAGAAAGATAGGGGCTTATAGTGTTGCCTCCCAACCTTTTACCTCAAGGGTAATGTCAACAATAATAGTTCATGCTAACTTACATCCAATTGAATATATATATATCAGGATCTTTCCAACACAATGTGCTTGCCAAAGGATAAAATGTAAAAAAGGAAAGGTGAAGATCACCATGACTCTTGTATAAGGTATAAGACAAGAAAAAGATAGGCCCTTCGCAGAGGGAAGCAGAGTTTGTCATGCGCTTTTATGGTTGGATGCATAAAATCTTAATGCGAAAGAACGTCACTTTATATTGCCACTTGTGATATGGACCTTTATTATGAAGTCCGTCGCTTTTATTTCTTCCACATCACAAGATCGTATAAAGCTTATTTTCTCCACACTAATAAATCATACATATTTAGAGAGCAATTTTTATTGCATGCAACAATGACAACTTACTTGAAGGATCTTACTCAATCCATAGGTAGATATGGTGGACTCTCACGGCAAAACTGGGTTTAAGGATATTCGGGAGCACAAGTAGTATCTCTACTTGGTGCATAGAATTTGGCTAGCATGAGGGGGAAAGGCAAGCTCAACATGTTGGACGATCCATGACAATATACTTTATTTCGGATATAAGAAAACATAACCAATTACGTTGTCTTCCTTGTCCAACATAAACTTTTTAGCATGTCATATTTTAATGAGTGCTCACAATCATAAAAGATGTCCAAGATAGTATATTTATATGTGAAAACCTCTCTTTCTTTATTACTTCCTATTAATTTCAACGATGACCAAAACTATGTTTGTCAACTCTCAACAACTTTTATTCATCATACTCTTTTATATGTGAAGTCATTACTCTTCATAAGATCATTATGATCTCTTTATTTCTTTCTATTCTTTCTTTTTCTTTTATTCCCTCACGATCATAGCAAGATAATCAAGCCCTTGATTCAAAACTAATCTTTATTATATATAGCTCACGGACTCGATTACATAGAAGGATCATAAAGCAAAACTCAAAACTAAATCATACTAAAACTTTATTCTACTAGATCAACATATTACTAAAAGGATCGAACTAAGAAAAACGGTAAAGATAGGAGTGTGATGGTGATAGGGCACCTCCCCCAAGCCTGGCAGTTGCCAAGGGGAGTGCCCATACCCATGTGATTATGTCTCTTTCTTCGGAAGTGGTGATGTGATATTCTTGGCTATTATGCCCCTCAGGATACGATTCTCCTCCTCGAGCTTATTGACTTGCTGCTTGAGGTCCATTATTTCCTTACGGAGCTTTCCCGTGATGGCTAAAGCCCCTTTCACCCATGGATGTTGCATAGCTGCGGGAGAACAAGTGACACTCTTTTTCATATTTTCATAAGAAAGGAATCTAGCATTGGAAGGGATAACCGAGTTTGGAATAGCTGAGCTCTGTAGTTCCCCCATCGTGAATCCGGCTCGGAATCGAGAAGTAACTTCTTGATCCTCCTCCATGGCATCTATCCTTTTCAAGTCGGCCTCCGTCTCTTCCTCCGTTCATGGCCCAAAGTGGTCAGCATCGCTGTTTGCTCCTGGTCCCGGTGTCGGATGAGACACACGACTCTCCCCGACTGACTCTTGAGAAGACATCTTGCTCTAATCTGCGGCAGAAATAGCTCGAAACAAAAACAGAGGATATTTGCGTGGTCAAAACTTTGGGAGATTATATAATGAATTTTTACCGACCAAAAGAAGTATCGTGCAAGAAAATGGAGTCCGGAGAGCACACGAGGTGCCCACGAGGCAGGGGCGCGCCCAGGGGGGTAGGGCGCGCCCTCCACCCTCGTGGATGCCTCGTGTCCTTCCCGGACTACTTCTTATTTTCTATTTTCTTAAATATTCCAAAACAGAGAAAAATTGCCATTAGAACTGTTTTGGAGTCGGTTTACTTACCGTACCAGATACCTATTCCTTTTCGGAGTCTGAAACATTCTGGAAGGTGTCCCTTATGTACTCCTCCGGGGTTACGGTTTCAATAACATTAGTTTCAACATTTATAGGATTACCTGAGATATAATGTTTGATTCTTTGACCATTCACCACCTTCGGATTTGTCCCTTCGAAGTTGTTAATTTTTATGGCACCGGAACGATAGACCTCCTCGATAGCGTAAGGACCTTCCCATTTAGAGAGAAGCTTTCCTGCAAAAAATCTTAAATGAGAGTTGAATAGCAACACATAATCACCTACATTAAACTCACTCTTTTGTATCCTTTTGTCATGCCATCTTTTAACTTTTTCTTTAAACAATTTGGCATTCTCATAGGCTTGAGTTCTCCATTCATCAAGTGAACTAATGTCAAATAGCCTCTTCTCATCGGCAAGTTTGAAATCATAATTGAGCTCTTTAATGGCCCAATATGCCTTATGTTCTAGTTCGAGAGGTAAGTAACATGCTTTTCCATAAACATAGGATTTTTATATGCAGTTCTATAGGCCCATAATGCATCATCAAGTTTCTTGGACCAATTCTTTCTAGATCTATTAACAGTCTTTTGCAAAATTAATTTGATATCTCTATTACTCAATTCTACCTGGCCACCAGATTGTGGGTGGTAAGGAGATGCAATTCTTTGTTAACGTCATACATAGCAAGCATTTTACGAAAGGCACCATGAATAAAGTGTGAACCACCATGAGTCATTAAGTATCTAGGGACTCCAAACCTCGAAAAAATAACTTCTTTAAGCATCTTAATAGAGGTGTTATGATCAGCACTACTAGTTGGAATAGCTTCTACCCACTTAGTAACATAATCAACAGCAACTAAAATATGTGTATACCCATTAGAGGAAGGAAACAGACCCATATAATCAAAGCACCAAACATCAAATGGTTCAATAACAAGTGAATAGTTCCTAGGCATTCCTTGACGTCTACTAATATTACCAATTCTTTGACATTCATCACAAGACAAGACAAACTTACGGGCATCCTTGAAGAGAGTGGGCCAATAAAAACCAGATTGCAATACATTATGTGCAGTTCTATCTCCAGCGTGGTGTCCTCCATAAGACTCAGAGTGACACTTGCGTAGGATATGTTCATGTTCATGCTCAGCTACACAACGTCTAATAACACCATCCACTCCTTCTTTACAAAGGTGTGGGTCATCCCAGAAGTAATGTCTTAAATCATAGAAAAACTTTTTCTTTTGCTGGTATGTGAAACTAGGTGGTATGAATTTAGCAACAATGTAATTAGCATAATCAGCATACCATGGAGCAGTACGAGAAGCATTTACGACAGCTAATTGTTCATCAGGAAAGCTATCATCAATAGGTAGTGGGTCATCAAGAACATTCTCTAACCTAGATAAGTTGTCTACAACGGGGTTCTCAGCTCCCTTTCTATCAATAATATGCAAATCAAATTCTTGTAATAGGAGAACCCACCTGATAAGTCTAGGTTTAGCATCTTTATTTTCCATAAGATATTTAATAGCAGCATAATCAGTGTGAACAGTTACTTTGGAATCAACAACATAAGGTCTGAACTTATCACAAGCTAATACAACTGCTAAAAATTCTTTTTCAGTAGTAGCATAATTTCTCTGGGCACTGTCTAGAGTTTTACTAGCATATTGGATAACATTTAATTTCTTGTCAACTCTTTGTCCTAAAATAGCAGCTACAGCATAATCACTAGCATCACACATAATTTCAAAGGGTAAATTCCAATCAGGTGGCTGAACAATAGGTGCAGAAATCAAGGTTTTCTTAAGTATTTCAAATGCTTCTACACAATCATCATCAAAGACAAAAGGAACATCTTTTTGTAAGAGATTAGTCAGAGGCCTAGAGATTTGTGAGAAGTCTTTAATGAACCTCCTATAAAAGCCGGCATGACCAAGGAAACTTCTTATACCTTTAATGTCCTTGGGACACGGCATCCTTTCAATAGCGTCAACTTTAGCTTTATCAACTTCAATACCTCTTTCAGAAATTTTATGCCCCAAGACAATACCTTCATTAACCATAAAGTGGCACTTCTCCCAATTCAAGACAAGATTAGTTTCTTCACATCTCTACAAAACTCGATCAAGGTTGCTCAAGAAATCATCAAAAGAAGTTCCATAAACGGAGAAATCATCCATGAAAACCTCAACAATCTTTTCACAAAAATCAGAGAATATAGCCATCATGCATCTTTGAAAAGTAGCAGGTGCATTGCATAAACCAAAAGGCATACGTCTATAAGCAAAGGTACCGAAAGGGCAAGTAAAAGTGGCCTTTTCTTGATCCTCTTTTGACACGGGTATTTGAGAGAAACCAAAATAACCATCTAGAAAGCAAAAATGTGTATGTTTAGATAATCTTTCTAGCATTTGATCAATAAAAGGTAAAGGGTAATGATCCATTTTAGTAGCTTTATTTAGTTTGCGGAAATAAATTACCATTCTATAACCTGTAATGATTCTTTGTGTGATCAATTCATCTTTATCATTAGGGACAACAGTAATACCTCCCTTCTTAGGGACACAATGGACAGGACTTACCCACTGACTATCAGCAATGGGATAAATTATACCTACCTCCAGAAGCTTTAGTATTTCTTTTCTTACCACTTCTTTCATCTTAGGATTTAACCGTCGTTGGTGATCAACAACCGGTTTAGCGTCTTTCTCCAATTTAATTTTGTGTTGGCATAGAGTGGGACTAATGCCCTTAAGATCATCAAGAGTATATCCAATAGCACCACGGTGCTTCTTCAGAGTTTTCAATAATTTCTTTTCTTCATGCTCTGAAAGGTTAGCACTAATAATAATAGGATATATCTTTTTCTCATCAAGATAAGCATATTTAAGAGTATCAAGTAATTGTTTAAGCTCAAACACGGGATCACCCTTGGGTGGAGGAGGATCCCCTAGGATTTTAACAGGCAAGTTGTGTTTCCAAATAGGTCCCTGTTTAAAGAATACTTCATCTATTTCCCATCTTTCATTCATAATCATATCATTTTCATGGTCTAGCAAATATTGTTGTAAAGGATCATTAGGAGGCACGACAATAGAAGCAAGACCAATAATTTCATCTTTACTAGGCAATTCTTTATCATGGGGTTGTCTACGGAATTTAGCAAAATTAAAATCATGAGACATATCCCCTAAACCAATAGTAACAACATCCTTTTTGCAATCCATATTAGCATTAACAGTATTCAAGAAGGGTCTACCAAATATAATGGGACAAAAGTCATCTTGTGGGGAACCAAGAACAAGAAAATCAGCAGGATATTTAACTTTCCCACACAAGACTTCAACATCTCTAACAATCCCAAGTGGTGAAATAGTGTCTCTATTGGAAAGCTTAATTGTAACATCAATCTCCTCTATCTTATAGGGTGCAATATCATGCATAATTTCTTTGTATAAGGAATGAGGTATTGCACTTGCACTAGCACCCATATCACATAAGCCATGATAACAATGATCTCCTATTTTAACAGAAATAACAGTCATGCCTACAACAAGTCTATGCTTTCCCTTAGTATCGGGTCTAGCAATTCTAGCAGCTTCATCACAGAAGTAAATAACATGCCCATCAATATTATCGGCCAAGAGATCTTTAACCATAGCAATACTAGGTTCAACTTTAATTTTCTCAGGGGTGTAGGTGTTCTAGTGTTACTCTTACGAACCACAGTTGAAGCTTTAGCATGATCCTTTATTCTAACAGGGAAAGGTGGTTTCTCAATATAAGCAGTAGGAACAATAGGATCAACATTATAAGTGATAGTCTTTTCTTCAACTTTAATAGGTGCAACTACTTTTACTTCAATGGGAGGATTATATTTAAACCACTTCTCCTTAGGGAGATCAACATGAGTAGCAAAAGATTCACAGAAAGAAGCTACTATCTCAGAGTCAAGTCCATATTTAGTGCTAAATTCATGGAAAACATCGGTATCCATAAAAGATTTAACACAATCAAACTTAGGTGTTATACCTGACTCCTCACCTTCGTCGAGATCCCAATCTTCAGAGTTGCGTTTAATTCTTTCCAATAAATCCCATTTGAATTCAATAGTCTTCATCGTAAGAGAACCAGTACAAGAAGTATCGAGCATGGAGCGATTATTGAGAGAAAGCTGAGCATAAAATTTTTGAATAATAATTTCTCTTGAGAGCTCATGATTGGGGCATGAATATAACATTGACTTAAGCCTCCCCCAAGCTTGAGCGATGCTTTCTCCTTCGTGAGGCCAAAAATTATATATATATAACTAGCAAAAGAGCCAGTGCGTTGGAACGGGAGAAAGAACACAACACACACTCTTAACCGAACAACCATCACTCAAGACCACAATAGGTCCATCTCCTTTATTTTAGCGATGCATCATATTTGTGTTGCCGCTTATCCTTCTTCTCACCCTCGCCGTCGGTGGCCTTAGTGTTCACACAAACCAAAACGTGTTTGAATGTGATTAATCCTAAGACGTCTCTCTCTCCCTCTCTCCTCCCTCTCCCTCTCTCTCGCTTTCTCTCACACTCGCGATGAGAAATCTGTTGTTTTCCCCTGCGACGTATTCAGAGGTATGCATGTGTAGTTCTCGATGTTTTATTTTCCCTATACGATTATAGTAGGTGTTTATTTGCAATTCGGATCGTCGCCTGTATGAAAGAAAAATGGATCGTGCGCTATAGTTATAAGTTTGCTTCCAAAAAATATTTAAAAAATATTTAACAGGTAAAATTAACATCATATACAGATTGCACACATTTTTCTAATCAAATTTCATATATAACATATTAAAATCGGAGTTATGGTTTAAAAGATACGTATAATTTAGAAAACCATTTGTTTGAATTAAATATCTTCCAAAATAATATTTATAGATACTTAACAGGTTAAAATAATCTTATATTCATACTCTACATATTTTCTAATCAAATTTCATATATAACATGTTTAAATCGGAGTTACGGTTTAAAAGATATGGATGGTTTAGAAAAGCATTCGTTTGACTTAAATATATGATCCGCGGATGGAATACCTAAAAAGTCAGGGGTTTTTTGAAAAAACTGTAAATTAACGGTTCGGTGTGACTTAAATCTGGACTGCTGGTTGATTTCATGAAAAGACAGGGGCTTTTTTGCAAATTGGCATGACGGACGGGCAGAAACCCTGCGTGCTTTATTATTAGGTAGAGATTACGATCACGGTGAACAAGATGCATAGGATAAAACTTCTGATGAAATTCCAATTTCAATCGGTTGTAGTTCCATGATCCCATATCATCACATAGCCTAAACCATGTCAATGCCTTTCCCTTCAAAGATAAAGGGAAGACCTTCTTCTTGATAACATCCTCGGGCATACCTGCAAGCTTAAATAATCCACAAACTTCATCCACATAGATTAGGTGTAAATCGGGATGCAATGTTCCATCTCCTGTAAAAGGATTAGCTAGCAGTTTTTCTATCATACCCGAAGGAATTTCAAAGTAAATGTTTTCAGTAGGTTTAGTAGGTTGAGGAGCAACTCTTTGCTCTACTGGTCGGGGTGAAGATACCCCGAACAAGCCCCTCAAAGGATTACTTTCCATAGTAACAAGTGAGAGTAAATTTCAGCACACTATATAAATTTTTCCTTACCAAATTCCACCTACCAAAGGCGCTTCACTCCCCGGCAATGGCGCCAGAAAAGGGTCTTGATGACCCACAAGTGTAGGGGATCTATTGTAGTCCTTTCGATAAGTAAGAGTGTCGAACCCAACGAGGAGCAGAAGAAATGACAAGCGGTTTTCAGTAAGGTATTCTCTGCAAGCACTGAAATTATCGGTAACAGATAGTTTGTGATAAGGTAATTTGTAACGGGTAACAAGTAATGAAAGTAAATAAGGTGCAGCAAGATGGCCCAATCCTTTTTGTAGCAAAGGACAAGCCTGGACAAATTCTTAAATGAAAGAAAACGCTCCCGAGGACCCATGGGAATTATCGTCATGCTAGTTTTCATCACGCTCATATGATTCGCGTTCGTTACTTTGATAATTTGATATGTGGGTGGACCGGTGCTTGGGTGCTGCCCTTCCTTGGAAAAGCATCCCACTTATGATTAACCCCTGTTGCAAGCATCCACAACTAAAAAATTAGTATTAAGGTAAACCTAACCATAGCATGAAACTTATGGATCCAAATCAGCCCCTTACGAAGCAACGCATAAACTAGGGTTTAAGCTTCTGTCACTCTAGCAACCCATCATCTAATTGTTAATTCCCAATGCCTTCCTCTAGGCCCACACAATGGTGAAGTGTCATGTAGTCGACATTCACATAACACCACTAGAGGAAAGACAACATACATCTCATCAAAATATCGAACGAATACCAAATTCACATGACTACTTATAGCAAGACTTCTCCCATGGCCTCAGGAACAAACGTAACTACTAAAAAAAATCATATTCATGTTCATAATCAGAGGGGTATTAGTATGCATAAAGGATCTGAACATATGATCTTCCACCAAATAAACCAACTAGCATCAACTACAAGGAGTAATCAACACTACTAGCAACCCACAAGTACCAATCTGGGGTTTTGAGACAAAGATTGGATATAAGAGATGAACTAGGGTTTGAGAGGAGATGGTGCTGGTTAATATGTTGATGGAGATTGACCCCCTCCCGCTGAGAGGATCGATGGTGATGACGATGGTGATGATTTCCCCCTCCCAGAGGGATGTTTCCCCGGCAGAACAGCTCCGCCGGAGCCCTAGATTGGCGGCGGTGTTTCGTCCCGAAAGCTTCCCTCTGATTTTTTCCAGGGTGAAAGACTTCATATAGCAGAAGATGGGCACCGGAGGCATGCCAGGGGGCCCACGAGGCAGGGGGCGCGCCCCCCACCCTCTTGGATGGTGGGTGGCCCCCTCTGGTTGATTCTTTCGCCAGTATTTTTTATTAATTCCAAAAACTGCCTCTGTGAAGTTTCAGGACTTTTGGAGCTGTGTAGAATAGGTCTCTAATATTTGCTCCTTTTCCAGCCCAGAATTCCAGCTGCCGGCATTCTCCCTCTTCATGTAAACCTTGTAAAATAAGAGAGAATAGGCATAATAATTGTGACATAATATGTAATAACATCCCATAATGCAATAAATATCGATATAAAAGCATGATGCAAAATGGACGTATCACAGACCTTGTAGTGGTGCTGGATGTTGACAAGATTCGGGCATTTCAAGTCCGAAACCTTGAGCGCTTTTAGATCGTTGGTGGTGTCCACCGTAGCGAAACTGTAGTCGACGCTCTTGATAAACCTGGGGAAACACTTGCAAGGCCTTGTGGCAAGGTGGAAGTGGTAGACGAGGATGTCATGTCGCACGCACAACTGGGCGACGACAACCTTTTGATCGTGCCCGGCACGACTGATGGTGTACTCGAGGTCGAAGCCGACCACTCGATACTTGTCCTCGGCAAGGAACTGCTCCATAGTTTGGATGGAGCTCTCCACCGAGACCGGATCGTTCGTGTACACCACCGAGAGGCCTTCCCCCTCACATGGGTGTCCACTACGTGATGCATGGTGAACTGCCCGCCGTTGTCGTCGTCGGCCGCTGGGAGCACCATTGGAGCCACGGGGAGCGCCATTGGAACCACTGGATGTCCTCTCATTATGTGTCCTCGTGGGTGTGCTTATTGTGTCGTGTGAGACGAGAAATGAAGGTAAGTGGCCACAGGAATAAAAGGGGGGCGGGCGGCGTGGATTGTCGGCGCGTCCGCATGGCAGTTTTTGCAGCAGGTAACTGCATCGTCGCGCCGCGCCCGGCACAACCGCTTGCACACGAACGTGCGTGGTCGTGCGTCGGCCCCAAATACCGGCAGCACGCGTGGAGGGACGAGGGCAGAGCACCCGGAGGGACGCGAGAGCAGAGCGCGCGCGGCGGGACGTGAGCAGAGCGTGCCGCGGCCGCCTGAACCACATGCAACCACACGGATAGAGCAGTTGAACACGTAGGAAATGGTCGCCTACAAGCCGGCCGTCAGTTGTGTCGCTACGTAGAGAGCGGCCGTGTGGTACCACCTCCGTCTAGTCTATAGTCTCCTTTATATTCCGTGCCATACTTTGCCCTCAAATTTAACCAACAAAATGTTAATGCATGTTTTAAAAATTATATAATTGGAAACTATGTTCAAATACAAATCCAACTATATAATCTTTGGCGACATGCATTCGTATTTTATTAGTTAAATCATACTTATAAACCAGGACGGTGGTATAGTGGGTAATCAAATCGCAAACGTTTAACCGTATGTGTACGTGGCCTTTCGTCCTCCTCTCGCACATCTTGTCACCCCGCTGCCGCAGATGGCTTACGGCGCAAGCTTGCGCAGCGCGCGGGGGCGTACTTTTTGCCAAACGGTGGCGCCAATGAATCGTTGGTGAGCCCATTCCCGCGCAACCTCGTAGGTTCCTGCGCAAGCTTCCCTCCAGACTCGGTGAAATCCCCCAAAATCCCAATGCTTACCGGCCTGCTATAAAAACCCTCACGGCCGGCGAGTCCTGCATCACATTTTCCCCTCCATCCCTGTAGCTTATCTCGTCTGCATCTCCCACAATCGCCAATGGCACCGGTCCGTCGTCATCGCTCAGCCACTCCGCCGTCATCAGAGGACAGCTCCAGCTGGGAGGCTACACCACGGCAGCGGCCCAGTCCCCGGCGTAGTGTAGTGCGCGTGGCATCCCTGTTGGGTGTGCGCGGAACACCCACCACACGCTCCGCCGTCGGTGCCCGTAGGCAGCTGTTGCCGGCCGCCGTTGCCGCCACACCACCATCGAAATCCAGGGCCATCGCCCGCTCCGCCGCCGCGGCCCGAAGGCGGGAGGTGGCCTTCGTGGCCGCCACCCCACTGCCGGCCACTGTGGCCATCACCCCCTCCGCCATCGCGGCCCGAAGGCGGGAGGTGGTGGTCGTGGCCGCCACCCCTTCGTTGACCGCCGTGGCTGCCAGCCCACCGTCGACCGCCGGGGTCATCACCCGCTCCGCCACCGCCACCCGAAGGCGGGAGGCGGAGGTGGATGTCCGCATGTGCGTCAGCGACCTTGCGCGCTACACCAAGTTCCTGCGGGAGGAGGAGGAGCGCCTCGTCGAGCACGCAAAGAGCCTTACCACCGCCGTGGCCGCGGCACACACCGCCTCAGAGGCAAGGAATCAGGAGATCTACGAGGAGAACCACCGCTTCGAGATGGGTCGTCTAGAGCGGCAGAGGGCGTTTGAGGTGAGCGTCGCTGAAGCTGCATTATGGCAGGCGCCGCATTGCGGTTGCCCAGCTCATAGGTAGGCTCCTCCTCCTCTGCCTCTTACTGAGCGCTCTCGGCAGAGGAGAGGTAGCCGGAAGTAGTACAAAGCCCCTCCGCAGTAGTAGTAGTAGTATTTAGGGGCTATTTTGTTCAGTTCATCTGACTATAGATGTGGTGGAACTGTACAATGTACTTAAAATTAGCTAGTATATATAGTTGAACTAGCTATTTCAGTACGTGGTTGGCAACAATTGGGGAAAAGTTTGGTCGGTTCAGCTGTCGAGTTGAACTGTTTGTATAAATTAAGAACGACTACTTAATCTATGAATGAAATCAATGCTTAATTACTGAATTTTGACAAATAGCAGTGTTACAAGGATGGACAAATCTTACCAAATTGTTTGTATGTGGTTGCACACGGGTCACCCAAAACAACTGTTTGCGTTGAAGGGATGCACAAATCCTGCGCTGCTCTCACTTTGCATACGGGTGTTCTATCTAAAACGTTTGCGATCAAGAGCTGCAGATATCCTGCTCGGCACATTTTCTCTTGGCTTCCTGGGGAAGCTGTCGGTTTGCATACGGGTGTTCTAACTAAAACGTTTGTGATGAGTGTTTTATATTTAAAAAGTAAATTAAACTGCGGCTTGAGCGCCATTAATGGAGAGGATGCGAGCAAGGCGGGCGGCCATGGAAGTCAAAGGGCTTGCTTCCCAGTGAGCCTGTGCAGCATACAGCTCGCACGCTTCCCGGTGAGCCTGCGCACTTGAGGACAGCTTGCACGCCTCTCGGTCAGCCTATGCACCAGACGGCGCTCGCACGCCTCCCGTTCAGTCAAGGTCAAGCACCTGTCCGCACGGCACCTCCTACAGCCATTAAAACCAAGACACATGGGGTCACGTGAATGGTGAACAGAATTTTGGATTTAGTAGAATTTAAAAACCAGGCATCTCAATGTTTTGCCGGCAATGAACGGTTCCCTGGTGTTTGAAATTCATTCCCATTTATTGCATGGGACCTAAGAATGCACCCAAGGACACAGATTTGATTTTTCAAAGAATTTATATGCACTGGAGCATGTGCATGTAGTTCAAATTTGAATTATGCACATAAATGCATTGAAAACTCAGTTAATGCATAAAAATGTCCAAACGAACCCCGAAAAATCACAAAAATTCACACAAGACTCCTGTTGTTCTATGTTGACACGAGAAAAAAAATTGAAAGCAATAAGAGGTAATGGATATCGTTTTGTCCCCAAAGGTGGGACGTTCCCTACCGAAAACCATCATGCTTGTTGTGAGAAGCTCCGGTTTGTGAGAAGCATATACCCAAACCTGCCCCAAATGGGACAAAATTTGTACCACGACATGTTGATGCCGCTCCATGATAGCATGCCAAGTTTCAAGAATTATAGACGAGTTTTGGATTTCCTAGAATTTAAAAACCAGGCATCTCAATGTTTTGCCGGCAATCAACGGTGCCTTGGTGTTTGAAATTCATTCCCGTTTCTTGCATGGGACCTAAGCATGCACCCAAGGACACAGATTTGATTTTTCAACCAATTTATATGCACTGGAGCATGTGCATGTAGTTCAAATTTGAATTATGCACATAAATGCATTGAAAACTCAGTTAATGCATAAAAATGTCCAAACAAACCCCAAAAAATCACAAAAATTCACACAACACTCCTGTTGTTCTATCTTGACATGAGAAAAAAATTAAAAGCAATAAGAGGCAATGGATATCGTTTCATCCCCTAAGGTGGGACGTTTCCTACCGAAAGCCATCATGCTTGTTGTGAGAAGCTCCGGTTTGTGTGAAGCATATACCCAAACCTGCCCCAAATGGGACAAAATTTGTACGACGACATGTTGATGCCGTTACATGATAGCCTGCCAAGTTTCATGAATTTCACACGAGTTTTGGATTTACTAGAATTTAAAAACCAGGCATCTCAATGTTTTGCCGGCAATCAACGGTGCCCTGGTGTTTGAAATTCATTCCCATTTCTTGCATGGGACCTAAGCATGCACCCAAGGACACATATTTGATTTTTCGACCAATTTATATGCACTGGAGCATGTGCATGTAGTTCAAATTTGAATTATGCACATAAATGCATTGAAAACTCAGTTATTGCATAAAAATGTCCAAACGAACCCCAAAAAATCACATAACACTCCTGTTGTTCTATGTTGACACGAGAAAAAAATTGAAAGTAATAAGAGGCAATGGATATCGTTTCATCCCCAAAGGTGGGACGTTCCCTACCGAAAACCATCATGCTTGTTGCGAGAACCTTCGGTTTGTGAGAAGCATATACCCAAACCAGCCCCAAATGGTACAAAATTTGTACCATGGCATGTTGATGCCGCTCCGATAGCATGCCAAGTTTCAAGAATTTCAGACGAGTTTTGGATTTACTAGAATTTAAAAACCAGGCATCTCAATATTTTGCCGGCAATCAACGGTGCCCTGGTGTTTGAAATTCACTCCCATTTCTTGCTTGGGACCTAAGCATGCGCCCAAGGACACATATTTGATTTTTTGACCAATTTATATGCACTGGAGGATGTGCATGTAGTTCAAATTTGAATTATGCACAATAATGCATTGAAAACTCAGTTAATGCATAAAAATGTCCAAACGAACCCCAAAAAATCAAAAAAATTCACACAACACTCTTGTTGTTCTATGTTGACACGAGAAAAAAATTGAAAGCAATAAGAGGCAATGGATATCGTTTCGTCCCCAAAGGTTGGACGTTCCCTACCGAAAACCATCATGCTTGTTGTGAGAAGCTCTGGTTTGTGAGAAGCATATACCCAAACCTGCCCCAAATGGGACAAAATTTGTACCACAGCATGTTGATGCCGTTACATGATAGCCTGCCAAGTTTCATGAATTTCATACGAGTTTTGGATTTACTAGAATTTAAAAACCAGGCATCTCAATATTTTGCCGGCAATCAACGGTGCCCTGGTGTTTGAAATTCATTCCCATTTCTTGCATGGGACCTAAGCATGCACCCAAGGACACATATATGATTTTTCGACCAATTTATATGCACTGGAGCATGCGCATGTAGTTCAAATTTGAATTATGCACATAAATGCATTGAAAACTCAGTTAATGCATAAAAATGTCCAAACGAACCCCGAAAAATCACAAATTCACATAACACTCCTGTTGTTCGATGTTGACAAGAGAAAAAATTTGAAATGTAACATCCCAAAATTCTAAGTTTTGGAATGTTATATTAAATAGATAGATTTGATTGATTGTTTGTTGTGGTGTGGTTGCTTGTGTGAAACTGAGCGAAATACGTGAATTCAAATTTTGAAAGGAATTTCCCAAACTGAGTTAAATATTTGTGTGAAACTAAGTTAAATGAGAGGGAATAAAAGGACTTTCCCAAACTTTCATTTTTGCATTTATGATCTCCGTGAATTCAAATTCTTTTCAAATACAAAACCCTAGAGAGAAGATGACATGACTTCTTCCATTAAAATAAATGAAAAGGGTTTTTGAAAATATTTGAATTTCACTTGGAAATACTTCAAATTCAGAAACTTTAAGCAACTCAATGATTTTCATGAGAGAAGATAAAATGACTTCTTCAAAACATATGAAATATGAGTTGGAAGTTTAGAAGGATCAAATCTAAAGTCCTTTTGAAGTTATTTTCAATTTGGAGTTATTTTGATTTTTATTCAAATTATTTTTCTCCAAAAATAAAATATATGGAAAATCGGCTAAATGATTCCCTACATCATAAAATTGGTGAGAAATAAATTTGAAAGTATTTTGGTATTTTTAAAATGATTTTTACTGGATTTTATTAGAACAGTACCACTGTTTGATTTATTTTAATTTGTGTTGATTTCATTTGACTCTAGAAAAATGTTCATGTCGTAGAAAATCTTTTTCTGAATTTTTTTATATATTATATGCCTATAGTATATTTTTGGTTTATTTGGTTTTATTTTATTTTTTCTGTCAAAACTGTTTTTTAACCTTTCCATGCCGACTGGGCCGGCCCGGCTGTCCAGCCAGTCCGCGACCCAGCCCAGCGCGCCGCCCCTCCCCTTCCCCGAGCGGCAGTCCCGCTCGGGCACGCCACCGTGCCGCCATGGGAGGCCGTGCCGCCTCCGGCCTCTTCCCGCCCCTTCCCCCACGCCACCCCTCGCCCCTCCTCTTAAAAGGCGCCACCCCGGCCTCGTTCCTCTCCTCCTCGCTTCGTACGCGCCGCCGCCGCATCTCGCAGCAACTACCGCACCGCCGCCGCACTTCCCGTCGCCGCCGCCGTCCCGCACGAGCCGCGCCGCCGCCTGCTCGCCTAGCTGCCGCTGCAGTCCCGCGCCGCATCCACCGCCGCCCCGCGCCACGCCCGCTGCTGCAACCGCCCTCGTCACCGGAGCACGCCGCTACCGCTGGAAAACCGCCGCCGCCGTTGACCCGCCGTGGACCGGTAAACCGCCCCGGTTCGATCCGGTTTATTTCTTAGCGCGCGGTTTCCTTTCAAACCCAATTTTCTATTTTAGTTAGGTTGTTTAGAGATCGTTCGCTGTCTAAGCCTCTGGAGCGAACGTGTTCGTAGATTAGGGCTCAGTAGGGAACGTTCGTTATTTAGCCTTTTTCTTTTTCTGTTATTTTTTTCTCAGGGACCTATCTGCGATTAAAGTTTTTACAGATTAGTCCCTAATCTTAAATCGATCACTACTTTCTGCTCGTTAGTCGGAATTAGACGAAACTAATGCCCACTTCTTTGTTATGATCCCCTCTATCCATTAAAACAACTTAAACATATTTTTGAAAGTATTAAAAATTTGAATTCAAACATATTTGTATTTGAACTTCATTTGATCATAAGTTGAGTTTTATAACTCTGTTTTAGTTGATTCTTTTTGCTAATTGAAGCTCTTGACCTAAACTTTATGATAAGGCCAAATTCACCTAATTTTGGTATTGTTAGAAATCGTTTTATGTTGCAAGCGTTATTTTCTTGGTTTTGATGTTTTCCGAATTGTCTTCTTCGTTCTTCCCGATCTTTTGAGTGATTGCTTATGTGTGGTTACTCTTGCTTGCTTACGATAGATTTACCGGAGTGTGATGAGTAGAACTATCAGGAGTTATGAGTGTGAATCATCTTCATTAACATTATGAGGCAAGTAACACATTGATCATACTCTTTTCATACCCAGTTTTTATGCATTAGTTACAACCCTCGCACCTTGCATGAGTAGGATCTCTTAACTTGTGGGTCTGGGAAGTAGATGATGAGGTAGAACCTATTGCCCTTTTATTATCAAACCCTTGGGAGTTACTTCTACGTTATGCTTATATTTCTATGCTATGCTCATAGACGTGGATTGGGATTGAGTGTATCCATGACAGATGTGAGTTTGTTAATTAATGGTTCAACTTAAGGTGGCAACTTTAATACACATTTGGGTGGATTGCTTGTGGGCACATGGAGAATCCAATGTTGTCCTAAGATATCCCGGAGGACCCGTGTGATCATCCTACGGTCCGCCACCCAAGCTCAAAGGGATCATAAGATTATTCATGCTAGAAACTTCCGTGTGCAGCCACAAGCTATTATGGGCTCTAGCATAGTTGAGTACGTTGCATGACCTCTTCCAGTGGTAGGCTAGCAGATGTAGGGGATGTAGGTTGGTACTGTCTACCCGGGGTTAGAGTTAATACTTCTGAAAGACTGTGTCTCGATCATCCTTTTCTCAAACACCATGTAGTGCGAGAAATCCAACGGAGGAGATCGAGTCTCGTGGGGAAAAGTGCGCAAACCTCTGCAGATTGTACAAACTAATCATGGTTAGCCGTGTCCCCAGTTATGGACAACTTGAATATCTGGTTCTTGAATTATCATGTTGATCTCAACACTCTATTTAATTAATTTGTTGGGATGTTAACTTTTAATTGGGATTGAGTTGGAGGAACCTTCTCAATGTTTTCAACAAAGTTTGTAGTTAAATAAAACAAATTCCTTTGAAGTAGGGAAAAATTGGCTTTATGCAAAAATAAACTTAGAGCTTTCCACCAGCCAAATATGCATGTAGTGATAGCCTTTATTCATCATTGCTCTATGGTGTGAATTTGCCAGTACATTCAATGTACTGACCCTTTGTGGCTGCAACGTCTCATGTTGCAGGAATCGTACGACGAGTAAGTGATACGTTAGGGTTACGATTTCTACACTCAACTTTGCCATTGGTGTTGATGGGAATCCACAACCTTGTTGTTACTTCTGCTATTTGGATTGAAGTAATAGTATTTACGTCACTTTATACATGTTATTTACCTCTGTTATAAATCCTTGAGTACTGTGTGTGTCAGCATACCGATCCAGGGATGACACTTAAGCACAGAGACTTGACCGTCTGAGGTCGGGTCGCTACAAGATGGTATCAGAGCACATGTTGACTGTAGGACGTGACCCTAGAAACTGGCAAGCCCCTAGGAAAGCTTTTCTCTACAACTTCTTTTTCAAAAGATCGGTTACCTCTCTTCTCTTCTGAGCTTATTCAAATATTCCCTTTTAGTGAGACTATACCCCTTTCCCCTTTTCACCACATGAGGAATCGACTGATGAGACCACTCCAAGGAGTACAAGATATCGGACAACTAAGATCACTTCGGAATGAAGAGGATTTTACCGTGCATTAGAATAATGGAAACCTCAACGGTTGAAGACTACAAAGACTAGGAGAATTTGAAGGCTATGAAGAATTTCCAGATTTAGTATGACCTAGTAAGGCTACCCTTATGGAACTTGACAGACTATGGAAGCTGTCAATACCCGAGATCAAGGTGTATCGGAGAAAGACCGGAACATGGAGCATTAGAACTCAAAGTTTTGTCAAGAAAACCCTAAGGTAGGAGATATCAACTATGGAATGATAACTCATGGGAATAACAAGAGCAGAAACACGGTTATCCATGATGTTATCGCCCGCATATGTTATTGTCACCGTGCTGAGTTAAGCATGCATTTCTTCGGAAGGATTGGATGACAAGAAGGCTGATGGAGCACCTATCAGCAAAGAATGCAGTTTTGACCTTAGCTGGTGTATCACTAGGATCTAGAGTATTACATCAAGAAGTTTAGGGTGGACCTTTAGGAAGTCATATTTGACAAGGAGGCATTTCGTGAAGAACTCAGGACTACAAGCTGATAGTAGCCAAGCTGGAGGAGCAAAACCTCGAGATACCGGAGAATTCGTCAGGAACTGAAAGACAGTAGGACCATGGTTCATGCCAAGGATGTTGAAACCCAGAATTTTGGAATGCAACTCCAGAATATTAAAGGATGTCATGAGAGTCTTCGCGTCAATAGAGATGATCTGGCAAAAGAACTTGAGAAGGACTAGCACGATCGGAAAAAGCCATCGTAGACATGAACAAGACTTGAAAGTTTGGCGACTTTGAAGATTTATTGACCTTTAGAAGACCAAACCCCCGTTATATACCTGCATTAGATGCGATGTTTGTGAGCCGTCATTTGTTTGATGTTTTTCCGACAGCCACAAATAAAATCTGTCTTTTCAAAACTATTGTTAGCATTGTGTGTATCATTCTCTATCTCTCTTATCTCACCCCAAAACCCATGGAACCAATAGAGGATGAATGGAGATGAACCCATATTTTCTGGACCGATGACTCAATTGGAGACGGACCGATGGATTCAGAACATGGAAGGTCATATGGAGAATAACCCTATAGTCGGAAAGGATATGGCCCAGCATGCTCTTCAGTGCTTTGAAAGAGGTGCTGCTACTTGGTGGAGGATGTACCAAATCATCAATGGATGGCAAGGAGTAACCACTTGGGAAGAATTTAAGTTGACTCTGCAAAGATCTCGTCTTGTGTCCCAGAAATTGAAGCCTTATGGAAATGATATGAAGAAACCCTGTGCATGCAAGCTTTGTGGAGAAATAGGACACAACCACAAGGAACACAAGGATGAATGCCCTAATTGTGAAGAAAGTCACCCAGCTGAAGAATGCCGAACTAGGCAGATTACTTGTTTCTTATGTGAAGGGACTACCCACTACCCTGCTCAGTCTCACATTTACCCCATGGTACAAAGAACCATCCAGCAGAAGAAAGAAGCAATGAAAGGAGCTCTCATGGAAATTTTAGAAGAACTTGTGATGAAGGAAGAGGTGGAGGATACACCTAAAGTAGAACCAATTAGACCTTGCACCAAGTCTTGCTATTCATGTGGGGAAGAAGGACACATCTCCCAGAGTTTTTTGAATGGGGGGCTAGTAGAATTCCCGACAGAGGAAGTACAGTATGACCCACAGGAAATAGAAGCTCTGATTGGAACGGAAAAGTCCAGGAAGAGGAGTAGATTGGAATCCAAGAAGGACCTAAGTCAAATCACCTATTTCAAGTGCAAGGAATCAGGGCACTACTTCAGCAGTTGCCCAAAAAGGAAGCCGAGGACCCAAGGAGGCTATGTAATAATGAGGAAACCTCGAGACTTGTCAGAAGTAATATGTTTTTGTTGTAATGAAGCAGGGCACTTTGCCAGGGATTGTCCCAAAGAGAAGGAGGCTTGTGCTAAATAGTTGAGTTGCAACAAAAGAAGTATAGTAGTAGTGGGAACAATTCTTTTGTATTGAGGTGTTGAGTTGAGGCATGTAATGGAAATGCAAGAGATTGTAGTAATTTGAGGATCAATACAGTTAGCATTGTTGGTACTTATTTGGAGTTTATGAGTAGTGACTCTATGAAGAAATTTTTTGACCATTTTCGAGGATATGAGAAACATGGTATGTGGATGAGTTTGTGCATTTCAAGGGTGGTAGTAACTGTGAGGACCCTTGACCCCTGGAAAAGATAATTATATTCCACGGAGTGGACTTCGGACAAAATAAGTACGAGTTTTATCTCGATATGTGGGATACCCCAACAATATAAAGGAATGGAGTACTATTGGATATAAAGGAGGTAGAATGTTGGTAATATGGAGCAATTGCAACTCCAGGATGAGTCCGAGTAATCACGTCTTAGTTTGGTACCAATAGAAGGAAAGGAGACAGTACAATGGGATGGATTTAAGAATGCTTGGAAGCTGGATGTTGGAATAATGATCAGTTGCCCCGATGATGAGTTCAAGGTTTATAAGTGATGAGATGGGCCATAACCCACAGCCCCAGGACCTGCCAAGAAGCAAGCACACTCTTGCTGAAGGAAAAACCCTGGAAGAAGTTACGACTTTATCAGCAGACGTTTCTTAGGAGTAACGCAAAACCTGAGAGTTGTGAAGGAACGATAGATGTTTTGTTTGGCTTGCAGAATCAATGGATTTATCCGAACTTAGTTCGTCGACAAGAGAAATTATGTAATGCTTGTGAGGATGACCGAGTGTTAGCATGCGAGATTCGCTAAACCATATACAAGGTAATGATTTGGGTGCGGGATGGATTGATCACCATACCGACTTACTCTTATTATTCGCCTTGCTATATGGGATGGTAAATCTGAGTGACTTGCCTATAGTAGAGAGACGATGATATAAAACCTTGTTTAAACCTTAGAATGGTATGACAATTGTTCCCCTTGTACAAGGCAGCTACTGCCAATCGTAGGATATACGGTGAGGTTCAACCGAGACCCATTTCCTGTAGGAAAAACCATAAATTGTTGACCACCATGAGATATCGATAGTTGTTTAGTATTGGCGCCAGACCCGTCAGCTAAGAAGACCCAGTCTCGGAATAACCTTACCAAGATGAAAGGACAGAAGGATTGAGGAAAAGGTTATGCCGCTACCGGAAGAGCCAGAGAAGGAATTATACTGAAGATCTGAGAAGACTAACACCGTCAACAATAAGGATGTACGACCTGAGTTTTGATGGAACCGTAACCATGTTTCTAAGGGTGGTAGCAACCCAGACCCCCCCTGTGACGATCGATGGATTTTGATAAGACCCCCGAACCTAACCTATTTCTTTCTAGCCTCTCCGAATCTCGAGGACGAGATTCATTTTAAGGATGGTAGGTTTGTAACATCCCAAAATTCTAAATTTTGGAATGTTATATTAAATAGATAGATTTGATTGATTGTTTGTTGTGGTGTGGTTGCTTGTGTGAAATTGAGCGAAATACGCATTTTTTGGAAGTTAAATGAGAGGGAATAAAAGGACTTTCCCAAACTTTCATTTTTGCATTTATGATCTCCGTGAATTCAAATTCTTTTCAAATACAAAACCCTAGAGAGAAGATGACATGACTTCTTCCATTAAAATAAATGAAAAGGGTTTTTGAAAATATTTGAATTTCACTTGGAAATACTTCAAATTCAGAAATTTTAAGCAACTCAATGATTTTCATGAGAGAAGATAAAATGACTTCTACAAAACATATGAAATGTGAGTTGGAAGTCTAAAAGGATCAAATCTAAAGTCCTTTTGAAGTTATTTTCAATTTGGAGTTATTTTGATTTTTATTCAAATTATTTTTCTGCAAAAATAAAATATATGGAAAATAGGGTAAAATGATTCCCTACATCATAAAATTGGAGAGAAATAAATTTGAAAGTATTTTGGTATTTTTAAAATGATTTTTATGGATTTTATTAGAACAGTAGCACTGTTTGATTTATTTAAATTTGTGTTGATTTTATTTGACTCTAGAAAAATGTTCATGTCGTACAAAATCTTTTTTTGAAATTTTTGATATATTATGCCTATAGTATATTTAGTTTATTTGGTTTTATTTTATTTTTTCTGTCAAAATTGTTTTTTATAAAAAAACCTTTCCACGCCGACTGGGCCGGCCCAGCTGTCCAGCCAGGCCGCGACCTAGCCCAGCGCGCCGCCCCTCCCCTTCCCCGAGCGGCAGTCCCGCTCGGGCATGCCACCGCGCCGCCATGGGAGGTCGTGCCGCCTCCGGCCTCTTCCCGCCCCTTCCCCCACGCCACCCCTCCCCCTCTTGTTAAAAGGCGCCGCCCCGGCCTCATTCCTCTCCTCCTCGCTTCATATCGTGCCGTCGCTGCATCTCGCAGCAACTGCCGCACCGCCGCCGCAATTCCCGCCGCCGCCGTCGTCCCGCACGAGCCGCGCTGCCGCCTGCTCGCCTCGCTGCTGCGCTGCCGCTGCAGTCGCGCGCCGCATCCACTGCCGCCACGCCCGATGCCGCAACCGCCCTCGTCACCGGAGCACGCCGCTACCGCCGGAAAACCGCCGCCGCCTTTGACCCGCCGTGGACCGGTAAACCGCCCCGGTCCGATCCGGTTTATTTCTCAGCTCGCGGTTTCTTTTTAAACCCAGTTTTCTATTTTAGTTGGGTTGTTTAGAGAACGTTCGCTGTCTAAGCCTTTGGAGAGAATGTGTTCGTAGATTAGGGCTCAGTAGTGAACGTTCGTTATTTAGTCTTTTTCTTTTTCTGTTATTTTTTTGTCAAGGACCTATCTATGATTAAAGTTTTTTTAGATTAGTCCCTAATCTTAAATCGATCACTACTTTCTGCTCGTTAGTTGGAATTAGACGAAACCAACGCCTACTTCTTTGTTATGATCCCCTATATCCAGTAAAAGAACTTAAACATATTTTTGAAAGTTTTAAAATTTTAATTCAAACAGATTTGAACTTGAACTTCGTTTGATCACAACTTGAGTTTTATAACTCCGTTTTAGTTGATTCTTTTTGTTAATTGAAGCTCTTGACCTAAACTTTCTGATAAGGCCAAATTCACCTAATTTTGGTACTGTTAGAAATTGTTTTATGTTGCAAGCGTTATTTGCTTGGTTTTGATGTTTTCCGAATTGTCTTCTTCGTTCTTCCCAATCTTTTGAGTGATTGCTTATGTGTGGTTACTATTGCTTGCTTACGATAGATTGACCGGAGTGTGACGAGTAGAACTATCAGGAGTTATGAGTGCGAATCATCTTCATCAACAGTACGAGGCAAGTAACACATTGATCATACTCTTTTCATACCCAGTTTTATGCATTAGTTACAACCCTCACACCTTGCATGAGTAAGATCTCTTAACTTGCGGGTCTGGGAAGTAGATGATGAGGTAGAATCTATTGCCCTTTTATTATCAAACCCTTGGGAGTTACTTCTACGTTATGCTCATATTGCTATGCTATGCTCGTAGACGTGGATTGGATTGAGTGTGTCCATGACAGATGTGAGTTTGTTAATTAATGGTTCAACTTAAGGTGGCAACTTTAATACACACCTGGGTGGATTGCTTGTGGGCACCTGGAGAATCCAGTGTTGTCCTAGGATATCCCGGAGGACCCGTGTGATCATCCTACGGTCCGCCACCCAGGCTCAAAGGGATCATAAGATTATTCATGCTAGAAACTTCCGTGTGCAGCCACAAGCTATTATGGGCTCTAGAATAGTTGAGTACGTTGCATGACCTCTTCCAGTGGTAGGCTAGCAAATGTAGGGGATGTAAGTTGGTACTGTCTACCCGGGGTTAGAGTTAATGCTTCTGGAAGACTGTGTCTCGGTCATCCGTTTCTCAAACACCATGTAGTGCGAGAAATCCAACGGAGGAGATCGAGTCTCGTGGGGAAAAGTGCGCAAACCTCTACAGAGCGTACAAACTAATTATGGTTAGCCGTGTCCCCGGTTATGGACAACTTGGGTATTTGGTTCTTGAATTATCATGTTGATCTCAACACTCTATTTAATTAATTTGTTGGGATGTTAACTTTTAATTGGGATTGAGTTGGAGGAACCTTCTCAATGTTTTCAACAAACTTTGTAGTTAAATAAAACAAATTCCTTTGTAGTAGGGAAAAATTGGCTTTATGCAAAAATAAACTTAGAGCTTTCCTCCAGCCAAATATGCATGTAGTGATAGCCTTTATTCATCATTGCTCTATGGTGTGAATTTGCCAGTACATTCAATGTACTGACCCTTTGTGGCTGCAACGTCTCATGTTGTAGGAATCTTACGACGAGTAAGTGATACGTTAGGGTTACGATTTCTACACTCAACTTTGCCGTTGGTGTTGATGGGAATCCACAACCTTGTTGTTACTTCCGCTATTTGGATTGAGGTAATAGTATTTATGTTACTTTATACATGTGATTTACCTCTGTTATAAATCCTCGAGTACTGTGTGTGTCAGCATACCGATCCAGGGATGACACTTAAGCACAAAGACTTGACCGTCTGAGGTCGGGTCGCTACATGAAAGCAATAAGAGGCAATGTATATCGTTTCATCCCCAAAGTTGGGACGTTCCCTACCGAAAACCATCATGCTTGTTGTGAGAACCTCCGGTTTGTGAGAAGCATATACCCAAACCTGCTTCAAATGGGACAAAATTTGTACCACGGCATGTTGATGCCGCTCCATGATAGCATGCCAAGTCTCATGAATGTCAGACGAGTTTTGGATTTACTAGAATTTAAAAACCAGGCATCTCAATATTTTGCCGGCAATCAATGGTGCCCTGGTGTTTGAAATTCATTCCCATTTCTTGCATGGGACCTAAGCATGCACCCAAGGACACATATTTGATTTTTTGACCAATTTATATGCACTGGAGCATGTGCATGTAGTTCAAATTTGAATTGTTCACCTGGAATGGCTACAAATCCAATTTAATGTATTAAATGTTCAAACGAACCATGAATAATTCCAATTCTTTTACGACACACATATAGTTGCATGTTCACTCCAGATAAAAGGTCTAGCAATTCAAACACCGTCCATTGCCGCTGTGACCCCATTATGTAATTCAAATCAAGATGAAAAATCAAGTAGATCACACACAGTTTATTATCAGCAACCGTATGAGATGCAACACAAAATATCCTGGAGCACCGTCGGTGTATAGTACGCCTATGGCTTACGTGAGAAGGTGTGTCAGCTACAGTCTACAGCCGGCGTCTCAAGCACACTAGCTCACTCCCCAAATATCATTTCATTGTTCAATCGTCGCCGGTGAAAGATGGGCACGTGGACCCGCGTCGTGAGGGCAACTTCGGTGGTCCACTCCAGCGATAGCGCGGCCGCAGCCACCATGCGCGTGCTAACAAGGTGCATGAGCGCGGCCGCAATATGCGACCGGGCGGCAAAGGCAGCCCAAACGGCCGTTGTTGCTTCTCAGGTGGCGGCATCAACATCTGCCTCGGGGATAGCAACTAGCGAGAGCGGCACAACAGCTGTCCGTTCCGCAGTGGCGTCCTTAGCCTTGATGGAGGCCGCCCACGACCATGTCGAGGCCGCCCACACCCAGCTCCAGGTGGTCACCGCACAAATCGAACGAAGCTTCTCCGACAACGGCCGGCAACCCACGGCCAAAGAGCTGGCAATCGCCGAGAGCGTTCGAGCAACCGTCCGTTCCTCCGCCGCATACCTTGCAATGACGGAGCCTGTCCAAGCCCAGATCGCGTCCGCCCACGCCCAGCTCGTGGCGGCCTTTTCCAAAGAGATGGCGGACACGGATAGTGCGATGGATGCCATGGAGCCCCTTCCCCAGGAGACCGTCGGGCGCGAGCTGGACATGGAGGCGGCGGCGGAGATCGACGAGCACCAACCGTAGTAGTACTCTTTGTTTTATTTAATTAAGAGCGCCGGTCTTTAATTTTTTAGAGTAATGTTTAGGTCAGCTAGCTTTGTTTAATTGCTGAACTTGCTCGATTAAGAAGTGTGGGTGTGTTGTAGTCTCCTTTGTGTACCCAAATTGTGCAATGACGTGGATGACCACTGTAATCATGGAAATTCGAACCAAAACTTTTGACGTTCAAACTCATCACACATGGGTTAAGCTATCTGAATCGTTTGTGATGTCCACATATCATACACAGTTCTGAATAAGGGACCGTGTCTGATGACACTTTGCGCGCCAGTTTTTTCGCTGAAGCGATTCCAAATTTTCGGTTTTCGCGAAAATATCTAACTCCCCGCCCCCTCCCCCATACCAAAAGCCACATTTCCACTCTTTCCGCTTTCCTTTCCAAGTTGAAACCTTCACTCCTTGCTTGCAGCGCTGCCTCCTCGTCGGTGACCCTCCTTCACGCTACTCGGCCTCCTCTATCCAGGCAGGTAATCCACACCCGACCCCCATCCTCCTCCTCCTTCCACATCCCACATGCCCCGACCGCCGGCGCAAGCGCGACACCTTCCACCCAAATCACTGACCCCTCCACCAAATAAGCGCTAGCCTAAGCCATGGTGCACGCAGTATAGCCAGGACCTCAAGGAGCATTTGGCAGCGGAGAAGCAAATCGCGGCTGCACGCGCGGATGAGCACTACAAAAAAATACACTTCCATGATGATACGTGTTTGTCACAGTAGGTCACGTTTTCTGTCATGCATGTACATCCGTGACAAATTTATGACAGAATCAAGATAGTCATACCTGTGCTGTCGTAGAAGTGTTCCATGACATTACCAAAATTATCATCACGGAAGTGTCCACTTCCATGATGATAAATCGCGCATCACAGAAGTGCTTTCGTCAAGGGTGACCGACACGTGGCATCCACCGTAACTGAACGCCGTTAAGCTATCGGGTCCGGTTTTGGATCCGATAACCCGTTAACAGCCTCGACCAATGGGGATTTTCCACATGTAAAATCATCATTGGCTGGAGGAAACACGTGTCGGCTCACCGTTGGGACAGATGTCATCCACTCATTGGACACAAAGCGCCTATGATACATCGACACGTGGCACGGCCCAACAGAGGCCCATTCCTATGAAAAGGCCGGCCCGTTTGACTTGGTCAAAAGGTGGCGGGCCGGCCCACGGCAAGCCTATTAACGACCTATTCGCATATAGCCCATTTACAGCCCGCTAACCCAGGGCCCGTTTACGGCCTAACCGAATTAGGCCCAGTAGCGTCATCTGGGCCGTCCAATATAATTACAGCCCATTTTAACTTCCGGCCGATGTATGGCCCATGATGTCTTTCGGCCCATATGAGGCCCTTATTACTCTCGGCCCATTAACGGCATGTGGTAAAACTGGCCCGTAATGAACAGTGTATCACTTTATACCCATTAACGGCCTGTGGTGAAACTGGCCCGTAATGAACAGTGTATCACTTTATACCCATTAATGGCCCGTGGTGAAACTGGCCCGTAATGAACAGCGTAGCACTTTATACCCATTAACGGCCCATTATTCCGTTGGGCCGTTTCCAGCCCATGTTATCTTTCGGCCTTCTCGGGGCCCATTTATTCTTGGGCTCATTTCCACATTCATTTACTTACGGCCCGTTACTGTCATTTTCTGCTTGTGGGCCAAATTCAGCCCGTGGTTACAGTCGGCCTGTTTGTGGCCCATTAATACGTTGGGCCGTTTTCATAGCGTCATCAAAATACGGCCGATTAACGACGACCCGTTATGGTCGTCCCATGAACGGACGATTTCAACTCTAGCCCATTTACGGCCATAATGTGGTCTGTTATTGGCCCATGTTTGGCTAACCGATCATAAGCCCGTAGAAGGCCCATTGAGATATAGCCCATAGAAGGCCCATTGTGTCTACGGCCCGTATAAGGCCCATTGTTTCTACACCACGTAGAAGGCCCATTGTTTCTACGGCCCGTAGGAGGCCCATGTAAACTACAGCCGGTGGGCATCAAAGTTCGCCACCAGTGCAAATATAGGGAACACCCTACACTATACAAAAATGGCTTGCTGTTTTCTTCAGCCGGTGGCTGCACATTAAGATAAAATTTTGTATCGCACCAAAACAAATTACAACTATAAATCAAAAGGAAGGTTGGCATAAAAGTTAACAGTCTAGCAGATAAATGCACCACCAGAAGTTCAGAAGCTCAGTTCATTTGACCTGACTGTTATGTTTTCATGCTGTATTGTCCGATGGAGCACCATAACCTTTGCCTTCAGTTCTCCTAGGCACCTAAACAACATAGAAAATGTCTGATAGTCTGGTTTCAAAACCATGCATATCTTGACAACATCGAACAATGTCTCTCCTTGTTTCACAAAGGGTCTCCGTTAGGGAATGGACTTGTGTCTGGAGCGCAGATACAACATTGTTTTGAGCTTGCATATCTTGATCATGAGGCAGTTTGGACGAGATTGCCTTAACAACCAACCCAGTATTACGCAGGAACATGCTTTTGGCACTTTTAGTGGACAGGTACTGACCCACTGCAGCAAGAGCTGACATTGCGGTTATAGTTGCCTCGCCACCTTCAGAAGGTGGCGGTTCCACCATTTTTTTTCATAGCTCGCTAAAAGTTGTGGTTTTACATTAGTAGTACCAGAACAGAAGATATTAAGGAGGCAGCAAAACCAAACAAAATAGCTTTGGTCTAAATACAGAACTTATTCTGGTGAACCCATGTAAAATAATAGTTGTATTTTATTGCAAAGTACATAATAAAACTAGGTTCCAAACATATGACCATGTACCATCGCTAATGTATTGTCTATTTCTTCACATTGTATTGAGGGCTAAGGATAAAGAGACGAAGTTTATAATACGGTCAGCATAGTATGACATCATTCATATCACAAAACAACTGAGAACAGACAAACATGCAATTGTAACGTTGTGTGGGCAAGTCCAGCACAGAACTAGATTACAGGTCAAGATCAAAGGAACATCACTCCTCTCTTTTAAACCTTGTAAGGTGCAATGATACGCTAAGACAATTGTGTATAAAATTGAAAAGAGTAATAGACATTGGCTGCAAATCATGCAGTTCAAGGCACAAGTCAGAGTAAGTAGTAGTTAAAAGGCATGAGGATTAAGGACTTACAACAGCGGCTTTGACTGGTGTAGTCATCCCTTCTTCTTGCTGGTGTGACATTCCTTGAAGATTTCCACAGCATTTGGTTCAGGTACTTTTTGGTCCTTGCGGGCTTTCCTCTGCATTTGGAACAAGTCAATATAGATCTGATAATATGGTACAACGAAAAGAGTGAAATAGCAGCTAATTACAAGAGCCTCGAAGTGTGCAATATAGCTACGAGATCCTGTCGTCTGTTGGAATTTCACTTTCGTACGGTAGGCCTTGTTCTTTGAACAATTCACCTACAAGAAGATAGATTTGTGTGGCACATGCGTAAATAGGACTTCAACATGTGATCTGATGACATATATATAATGTACCTGATACTTTGGATCGTACCAGAGTTTAACGAGGCCTCTCCAGTCTTCATCAGATATATTTTCCACTGGAGATGTTTGGGCAAGTTCACTGTTAGCCTTGCCTTCGAAGTGAATTTTCCTCAAGTTATACCGATACTGTCGTAGAGCAGACTTGAAAACATGGGTGCAAGCTTGTCTGGTTGCATCATCTTGGCTATCCAACTTGAACCTCATTTGTTGAAAATTATGGGAGTCTCATTATCAGCAACCTAGAAAGTATTGGACAGAGCAAGACGATATTACTAGTTTCCATACATAACCATACTTACAGATAAATGGTCGAGGAAGGTGTTGAACTGGGTTTCGTCTTTGTCATTCCTGTACTGAATCCATGTTGGGAGGATACATACATGACACCTAACAGCAACCGCCGCCTCTGATACTAACTTGGCTGACTCTGTAGCATCATGTGGCCTTTTTAAACCTGCCTCAAAACGGATCTCCATTCTTCCTCCTCTAGATTTAGTTAACCTATCAAGCATTATCCCTGGTGTTTGTTTCCTCTTGCGCCTAGGTGCTAGTCCAACAACAAACATCGGAAGTGTTAGTGTACATCAAACTGTGAGACTACATATAAAGAAGCATGCAACTGTAACTTGACTCCAGCAACTACCTCCTTGCTGTTGAAGCTCACAAAGTTCATCTGATCTTGCCAACTCATCTTGTGTCAAGAGTGCTTCAGAAGTAGTGTCAGGTGGCAAGGGAGCTTGGGAACGTGCTGCTAGCTGAGTTGACGAACGAGTAAATCGTGCAGCTGGTGGTACTGTGGACGGTGTTGCAACAACTAGGGTTGTCTCTGCTTGTTTGGTGGCAGCTATTTGTTTCTGTTTGGCTTGTTCTACAGCTCGTGTAGCATGGGATACCCTGTCGGTACAATTTTCCGCTGGACTTTGACCTTCTATTGCACCATCAGTACCAGCAGAATCTGCAGGATTGTTCTGCTTCCCTTTCCCTGTCGTCCTGTCTTGCTTCCTCTTTCTCTGTGCCATGTTAAGTCAAGCCGACAAGAAAAATGAATAACAATTTAGTTCTTCAGAACAAATGTACTTTGATGTAAGAACATGGTGTGATAGACAGATATTGTATGTTCTAGAAACAGGAACACGTGTCTTAGTCACAGGTATAATGTGTAAAGTAAGCAGATGCAATTCAACAAAATTAGAAACAATACAAGCTAGACATCATACATAACATGCAACCACATATAACAGTGCCAAGTTAGAGGGAGCATCTGTGATGGTGCACTAGGGGAGACGTGCTCATCACCAACACAGCTACTTTGAGTGTCTATGCATGTGTTGTCTTGGAAATCATCTTGGGGGGATGGAGGAGTAGAATCTGTAGAGGCCCTCCATTTGGAAGGAGCACCTTCATCCGCTGCCTTTCTAACTTCCTTCCGCTTTCTTGATTTTGAATTATCAAGTAAAACCGACAAGAAAAAGCAATGAAATTCACTCTTTAGAACTCATTCGTGCATGATACTGACAATCACTACTTTGATGTAAGGCAAACACATGATTCCAGGATGGAATAATACGAAAAACAGGACGACATGGCATATTCACAACTGTTTGTGTAAACTAAGGAGAAACCATTTCACCAAATAAGAAGCAATGCAAGCTAGACACCACGTGAAAGATGCAACCAATATGACTCTGCCAAGTTAAAAGTGTCCCATCATAAATGGCATTTCAACAAATTAGAAGCAGCGCATGCTATAAATCCTATCAAAGATGCAACTAATATCACACTGCATATACTAAAGGTGTCTCGTCATATTATGCGGGATAAAAAAAACAATAGTTTTATGTGAGGACATGCTTAATAGACAGATGTACTATGTACTAAATACAGGAAGGTGTCAGTGTACAAAACTAGAGGCACATTTTTGCACCCCTTTACCTGTGCACGGGCAGTCAGAGCCGCGCCCGCGACCACACCAAGCAGAGCGAGGGAGGTGAGCCAAGGTAAGACCGAAGCCCAAGATGGCCAGAGCAACGACAAGGCCCAAGGCCACCAAGATCAGATGGGCGAAGCAGGTTTCCCCGGCAAGGACCCTTACCGGGGTAGCCTCAGCGGCCCCGGCAAGACCCTTGCCGGGGCAGCTCGCCCACGCCAGCTGAGCGAGCCACCCTCGAGCCCACCAATACTCGACAAATGCATTGGGACAGGGCTCAGGAGGCACCTCTGTGGTGGCATGCAGATCTTTGTGAAGACAAAGAATAGTCAAAATCAAATGAGGATAGGAAGGCAGCCATCCTCACCGAAGAAACCCACAAGACCCCTGGCAAGATCCTTGCCGGGGATGCCTGCGCACCACGGCAAGGCCCTCGCCAAGTGCACCAGCAGGGCCACCGTCAGGCCCGCACCAGCCAAGTCTCCGCCGCAGTTCGCATGCAGATGCCAACCCAACCAGCTGGGCAGGCACCTGCGTGGCAACATGCAGCCCTTCATGGAGGCTCCACCACCGCGCCACCTCAGCTGCCTGCCTGCCTACATGGCACCGCATGCATCGCTGGCCAAGGCGCGTGTCGAAGCTTGGAGGAGCGGGGACGGACGGGACGGGCCTCGCCCCGTCCCCGATAAAGTGGAGGGACACCTAAGCCTCGCATTAAATGCGCTTTGTCCTGTAATACCAGCGATAAGCTCGTGACGCTGTAGCACTTTCCACCTCCTGTGTGCCACTGTGGCAGCCCCTTTCTCCTATAAAAGGAGGCCCATGGCACACGGGAGAAGGATTCGGCTTTTTGGAGCACGTTACACTCCGTAGCTAGTTCAAGAACTCAGAATACATCCACCAAAGCAGGACTAGGGTTTTACGCAACCTCGCGGCCCGAACCTGGGTAAACGAACCGCGTGCTCTCTATTAGACCCGCTCTTCTCTCAACCCCGCGCCCCGCAACCGCAGTAGGGATTCTTGTGATCCCATAGGTGTCGTTTTCCACCGACATCTTTGGCGCGCCAGGTAGGGGGCGCGCAATTGTGAGAATCGGTTTTAGCAGTTAAGTGAGCGTTTCTTCATTGCGATGGCTCTAAGAGAAGCAGGAGAGGGGGCGAAAGATCGACGCCGGCGCAACTACAAGGAGAAGCTAAGTCACACCGAACCCTGACTACTTTCTTTCCTTTTTATATGAGGTTATTTCCCTTGGAGATGTCGTGCCTTTGAATGGAAAACCTGCACGCCAGGGGGCTCTCCCGCTGTCAGCAACGCCCTTGCCCTGTTTCGAGTCCCCTCAATAGCTCAAGCGGCTGCGTCGAGAGCAGCAGGGTAGCCTTCCGCGATTGACAACGCTCTCGATTCTAACTCAAGTCAAGCTCGACAGTTCGAGCGGCCGCGTTAAGAACGGTAAGGTGGCTCGCCCGGCAGCACGCATACCCGGCAGGCCAATGGGGATCCGTCCCCAAGACGCCGCCTTGGGCTTCCGCGCCGGCGAGCCTGCCCAGTTGGTGTAGGGTGTGTATACAAAGGGAAATTGAACAGGGAAATAACATGCATAGTACTGAAAGTGCTGCAGAGTTATGGTACATTAAATTGTTGCTGCGGTTCTAAGTAGAGATAGCAATTGTCTTGGTTGTGAACCTGCAGCGGCGATAAGAAAACGGGGTGCCTAATCCCGGCGCTGGCCCTCCACCCTCAGAATTCCGCCGACTCGGTTGATGATGGGCTCGATGCGCTCCCTGAGCGGCGCAAGGTCGGTCCCCTCCGGCAAGCTCTCCAGTGCAGCGTCGAAGTCGAGGTCGGGGTACCAGTGCGCCACCTTGGTGAGAACCTTGGTCATGGCACCCTGGCAAAACCTCCGGGACTCGTCGGCTAGTGAGGCCGCCCGATTGGTGTGGAGCCGCTCCAGAGCACCGACGACCTTCTCAAAGAACATGGTCAGGCTGCAATTGGCGCTCACGCTCTGCTCCGGGACATACCTCACGTCCGGCATCCCCATGATGGCCAGCTGCACGGCGGCCTGGTTGGCGACGGTGGCGAGGCGATCGAGCCAACGGTTCTCGCCCTCCACGTGATCAGCAAAGTTGAGGCCCTCGTTCTTCCGCAACAGCTTCTCGGCCTCCAGCTCCTTGGCCAGGGTCCCCTCTCGGGTTGTGGCCTCCGACAACACCTTCTTGAGACCCTCCAGCTTCAGCTTGAGGTCTTTGATGGAGTTGTTGGCCTCGGAGAGCTCCCCAGCCTTGCTGACGACTGCGCCATGCGCCTCTGTCAGAGCACTGTTGAGTGTGTCCTTTTCCTGGGACAGCTTCAGGGCCTGCTCCTTCAGCCTGCCGCACTCTGCCTCCAGCTCCTCCACCTTGCCGGCGTGAACCTGGGCCTGGGCATTGAGTGCCTCTTTGTGCCTCTGCTCCAGCTCACTGGTCCGCTCCAAGACAAGCTTCTCCACCTCTGCATCCTTGCCGCGAAGCATGGCGGCGAGCTTCTCCTCGCGTGCGGCAAGGTCCTCCTCCTGGGAGTGCAGCGCGGCCTCATGCTGGGTCCGGGCGGCTTCGGCGGTCGTGGCCAAGTTCCTCGCCGTCTCTTGAGCTTTCTCGATGTCGGCGAGCTTCATGGTGAGCTCCACGTCGCGCCTGGCCAGCTCGCCTTGGGCGGCCTTGAGTACCTCGTGGCCCTCGCGGAACCAGTTTTGCGTCTCGGCAATGCGCTTCTGGAGGTCCGCCTCCGCCTTCTCCACCACCGCCGTCCTGGACTTAACTTTGTCCAGGCGGGCGCGGTGGAGCGCCTGGAGCTTCCGGAAGCTAGCGCCCATGGCCTGGAGGAGCCGCTCCTCCTGCGAGCCGTCGCCACCCACGATTGGCTCGTCGACGACTTCAAGCCCGGCAGTGGCAAGCACTTTGTCGTCGAACACCTCTCCCTCGACGGGTGTCCTCGTGCTCGACACGCCTGGAAGGTGAACGAACAAGTCGTCGCTCACCCTCAGGTACTTGCCGGAGCAGGAAGCAGCAGAGGAGGAAGGCTGGTCGCCAGCCTCCTCCTCGGCAGCGGCCCCGCCGGCCTCCCCGGCAGGCCCCTTGCCGGTCTCCTCAGCGGCGGCCTTGCCGGCCTCCCCGGCGGGCCCCTTGGCGGCGTACTCAGCAGCACCCTTGGCGGCCTCCTCCGCAGCGATCTTCTCGGCGTGCGCCTCGGCGGCCTTGGCGACATCCTCGATGACGGCGTCCACGTCCTCTGGGTTCACCGAGGAGGGGTCTGGACACCAAAGAAGGGGGTGAGGCAAGGCCAGGACGAAGAGCTGGAAAGAAAAAGAAGCAGGGACGAACGGCGAACGACTTACCGGTGTGAGCGCCCGGCTGGGAAACGGAAGTCCCCTCCCTGGCAACATTTGGCGTCGAGGCAAAGCCGCCGGCGCCCAAGTTCTCTTCCTCCTCCTCCATGTGTGTGGGCTCGGTGCTTGGCGCCCTTGCCGGGGACGTCCTCGGGGCGGCGTGGTCGATGGGGGCGGCGTGTTGGGAGTAGCCCTTTGTGGCCCCTTCTGCTGCTGCTCTCCTCCTGTATATATACCTGGCAAGGTCAGCACCAAAGTGTCGTGCCCCTGACACGTGTTGAAGAGGGGAGAATGATGAACTTACGCTGGGGGCTGTGCCGGGGGCTACTGTTCGGGCTGCTCAACACCACCAGGGGCGCCCTCGAAGTACCAGCCGGGGGCTGGCCACCAGCCGAGACCTTGGCCCTCTTCACCCTCTGGGCCAGCGTCTCCACGTCCCTGCAAGGATTACGACAAGTCAAGATAAGCAACACAGAGTGAGAAGGCGGAGATAACGAAAAAGGAATCAGATGCTTACTCGTCGTCCGCCTCCTCCTCTGCCGTCTTCCTCTGTTGGAGATCGTTGCAGAAATTAAAAAATTTCTACGCATCACCAAGAACAATCTATGGAGTCTTCTAGCAACGAGAGGGAAAATAGTGCATCTACATACCCTTGTAGATCGCGAGCGGAAGCGTTCAAGTGAACGGGGTTGATGGAGTCGTACTCGTCGTGATCCAAATCACCGATGACCGAGCGCCGAACGGACGGCACCTCCGCGTTCAACACACGTACAGTTGGGGAAGACATCTCCTCCTTGATCCAGCAAGGGGGAGGGAGAGGTTGATGGAGATCCAGCAGCACGACGGCGTGGTGGTGGAAGCAGCGGGGATCTCGGCAGGGCTTCGCCAAGCTCAGCGAGAAGGAGAGGTGTCACGGGAGGGAGAGGGAGGCGCCAGGGGCTTGGGTGCGGCTGCCCTCCCTCCCCCCTCTTTATATAGGGCCCCTGGGGGGCGCCGGCCCTAGGAGATCCAATCTCCAAGGGGGGCGGCGGCCAAGGGGGTGGCTTGCCCCCCAAGCCAAGTGGGGCGCCCCCCACCCCTAGGGTTTCCAACCCTAGGCGCAGGGGAAGGCCCAAGGGGGGCGCACCAGCCCACCAGGGGGTGGTTCCCCTCCCACTTCAGCCCATGGGGCCCTCCGGGATAGGTGGCCCCACCCGGTGGACCCCCCGGGACCCTTCCGGTGGTCCCGGTACAATACCGGTGACCCCCAAAACTTTCCCGGTGGCCGAAACTGGACTTCCTATATACAATTCTTCACATCCGGACCATTCCGGAACTCCTCGTGACGTCCGGGATCTCATCCGGGACTCCGAATGACTTTTGGATTCCCGCATACTAATATCTCTATAACCCTAGCGTCACCGAACCTTAACTGTGTAGACCCTACGGGTTCGGGAGACATGCAGACATGACCGAGACGACTCTCCGGTCAATGACCAACAGCGGGATCTGGATACCCATGTTGGCTCCCACATGTTCCACGATGATCTCATTGGATGAACCACAATGTCAAGGATTCAATCAATCCCGTATACAATTTCCTTTGTCAATCGGTACGTTACTTGCCCGAGATTCGATCGTCGGTATCCCAATACCTTGTTCAATCTTGTTACCGGCAAGTCACTTTACTCGTATCGTAATGCATGATCCCGTGACCAAACACTTGGTCACATTGAGCTCATTATGATGATGCATTACCAAGTGGGCCCAGAGATACCTCTCCGACATACGGAGTGACAAATCCCAATCTCGATTCGTGCCAACCCAACAGACACTTTCGGAGATACCCGTAGTGCACCTTTATAGCCACCCAGTTACGTTGTGACATTTGGCACACCCAAAGCACTCCTATGGTATCCGGGAGTTGCACAATCTCATGGTCTAAGGAAATGATACTTGACATTTGGAAAAGCTCTAGCAAACGAACTACATGATCTTGTGCTATGCTTAGGATTGGGTCTTGTCCATCACATCATTCTCCTAATGATGTAATCCCGTTATCAATGACATCCAATGTCCATAGTCAGGAAACCATGACTATCTGTTGATCAATGAGCTAGTCAACTAGAGGCTCACTAGGGACATGTTGTGGTCTATGTATTCACACATGTATTACGAATTCCGGATAACACAATTATAGCATGAACAATAGACAATTATCATGAACAAGGAAATATAATAATAACCATTTTATTATTGCCTCTAGGGCATATTTCCAACATCCTCTTCGTCCTCGGGCTGAGGGATCCATAATCGAAGGTGACCTCCGTGTCAACACCCGCCGGAGAAGGGGACGGATGCGGCGTCTGGGCACGCTTGGATGAAGAAGGGGCGGGTGTCTTCTTCTTCACCGCGACCTTCGTCGGCTTCTTCACCGCCGCGACCCTCGTGTGGGGCCGGGACCCCTCCAATGTCAGCTGCGCAGCCCTGTCGGGCCGGACCGGCTCGCCGGAACTGGCCCGCCGCAAGACTCGTCCCCTCCCCATATGTGGCGTCGAGTCTGCGGTCTCGACCTCCTCCGACGACGACTCGCCGGTCACATCCTCAACCAGAGGAGCCCCAGTGCCGGCGCTGCTGGCTCCCCCGGCAGCCGCCGCCCACCGGGCGAGCTCCTCCTCCTCCGCGGCCATCGTGGCCTTGTCCTACACACCGCCGGCGTTGCCGGCCTCCCTCGCCCTGGTGGCGATGTAGTCCAGCTCCGCCTGGGACGTGTCCTGGACAAGCAGCCGCTCGGCATCGGCATTGACATACACCTCATGCAGGGTGTCGAAGAACTGCTGCACTTTAGCATCCTCCGGCTCCTTCCAGCTCGGGACGGGGCCGTGCGCGTTGCAGTCCGGCATCATGGCAATGATCTCGGACCGACGCGAGTTGTTGCACAACGGGACCACCCCCGTCGGCAGCTTGAACAGAGGCCCCTTGAGGACCTTGCCGGCCTTCGCGGCGGCCCTCACAACCTTGCCGGTCCGCTCAACCTCGCCGCCGCGGCCCACGTCGAGCGGGAAGAGCCGCTGGCAGAAATGGGCGTGCGCCATCACCGTAAAGTTGTGGTCAAGGCCTGGGCGGAGTCGCATGATGTCAGCGGGGTTCGTGAACAGCCAGGCTGGCCTCCCCTTGTTATGCAACGGAGCAATCCGGCGGCGGATGAAGTCCGCCCCGATCATTTCGAGGGTGAGCCCGGCCTGGGTAAGCCGGAGAATCCTGGTGGTGGCAACCGTGAGCTTTCCGTCGGCGGCATCGACATCGCTGCCGCGGACCGGCGGCGCCCAGCGAACTTTGCAGAACGCCGTCGGGTCCTTCTCTTCAATCCAGCACCACCGGCCCCGCCACTCCTCCCACCTCTCCTTCATGGCGCCGTCCGGGTACGCCTCTTGGATCTTGGGATCCAGGTGACGCAACCAGAGATGGCACCCCCCGTCTGGATCCGAGGGAAGAAATAGTGGCGGAAGAGCGCTGTGCTGGGGTGCACCCCGGCAAAGCCTTCGCAAAGGTGCGCGAAAAGGGCCATGCACGCCACCGCATTCGAAGTAAAATCCAAGAGACGGAAGCCGAAGGTGTGCATGATGTCGCAGAAGAAATCGGAGAGGGGAGGGCAGAGCCCGCAAGAAAAGTAATCAACAAAGAAGGGGTACCGATTTGGGGCAGGCTGGCGCAGGCGGCGGCGATGACGCGCGTGGCCGGGTGCCCCGAATTCTCCCCCCCCCCCGTCTTCACTCCCCACAGGGGCTTGAAGGAGTCCCGAAGCTCGAACACATTGACCGTCGAGGGGAAGAAGAAGGCGGACTGTGTCCATTGCCCCGACAGCGCGCTCTCCGGCGGCTCCACAGCCCCGGCATCCCTGGCCACCCCCTTGCCCTTGGTGGATTTTGGCGCCATGGTGGCTGAAGGAGGAGGGAGGAGCGGAGGGCGGCAGAAGCACAACGGCGGCGAGCGGACACGAAGCTTGGAGAAGAGGAGGGAGACAGGCAGAGGTCTCCGAGATTGGGGTTGCGTGAAGGGTAAAAGGAACAGTGCGCCCGCGGTTATCCCTTTTTATGGGGAAGCGGCGGGTCGCGCCGCCCATTTACTGCGATGTGACGCATGCGTGTGAAAACTGCCCCACGCATGCCGCCCACGTCACGCACGCCCCTCCACGCCGCGCCGCGCGCGCGGGTCGTGGGAAGCGCAGCGCGCGAAAAATCTTACCACGGTAAAAACCGCCCCGCCTGCCCGCGCACCGTTTTGGGCCTGACCCAACAACGTGTCGCGCTTATGTGTGGCCCAGGCCCGGGGGCTACTGTTGGTGTACAAAACTAGGGGCACATTTTTGCACCCCTTTACCTATGCACGGGCAGTCAGAGCTGCGCCCGCGACCACACCAAGCAGAGCGAGGGAGGTGAGCCAAGGTAAGACCAAAGCCCAAGATGGCCAGAGCAACGACAAGGACCAAGGCCACAAAGATCAGATGGACGAAGCATGTTTCCCCGGCAAGGACCCTTACCGGGGCAGCCTCAGCGGCCCCGGCAAGACCCTTGCCGGGGCAGCTCGCCCACGCCAGCCGAGCGAGCCACCCTCGAGCCCACCAATACTCGACAAATGCATTGGGACAGGGCTCGGGAGGCACCTCTGTGGTGGCATGCAGATCTTTGTGAAGACAAAGAATAGTCAAAATCAAACGAGGATAGGAAGGCAGCCATCCTCACCGAAGAAACCCACAAGACCCTCGGCAAGATCCTTGCCGGGGACGCCTGCGCGCCATGGTAAGACCCTTGCCGGGCCACCCGGCAAGGCCCTCGCCAAGCGCACCAGCAGGGCCACCGTCAGGCCTGCACCAGCCAAGTCTCCGCCGCCGTTCGCATGCATCTGCCGACCCAACCAGCTGGGCAGGCACCTGCGTGGCAACATGCAGCCCTTCGTGGAGGCTCCACCACCGCGCCACCTCAGCTGCCTGCCTGCCTACATGGCACCGCATGCATCGCTGGCCAGGGCGCGTGTCGAAGCTTGGAGGAGCGGCGACGGACGGGACGGGCCTCGTCCCCGTCCCCGATAAAGTGGAGGGACACCTAAGCCTCGCATTAAATGTGCTTTGTCCTGTAATACCAGTGATAAGCTCCTGACGCTGTAGCACTTTCCACCTCATGTGTGCCACTGTGGCAGCCCCTTTCGCCTATAAAAGGAGGCCCATGGCACACGGGAGAAGGATTCGGCTTTTTGGAGCTCGTTACACTCCGTAGCTAGTTCAAGAACTCAGAATACATCCACCAAAGCAGGACTAGGGTTTTACGCATCCTCGCGGCCCGAACCTGGGTAAATGAACCGCGTGCTCTCTGTTAGACCCGCTCTTCTCTCAACCCCGCGCCCCGCAACCGCAGTAGGGATTCTTGTGATCCCATAGGTGTCATTTTCCACCGACAGAAGGCATGTCACATTAACAGGTATAATGTATAAGCTAAGCAGAATAGCACATGCAGTTTAACCAGATTGGAAGAATTATAATCTAGACACCATATGCAACATGCAACCACATATCACGCTGCCAAGTTAGAGCAAGCACCTGCGATGCTAGTGTAGGGGAAATGCGGTAATCAACTACAGAGCTACGTTGACTATCTTCATCTAGCCTTGTTGTTTCTTGAGAATCATGTCGGGAGGCTGACGCTGCATTCTTTAAATGAGGAGTATTCCACTTGCCTGACTGCCTCATCATAAGTGATTGATGAGGGATACACAAGAACATTAGTTTGATGTAAGAACATGGTTAATATACAGATGTACTAGTATGTACCAAAAACAGAAAGGCATGTCATATTCAAAGGTATAATGTGTAAGCTAAGCAGATGCAATTTAACCAAATTGGAAGCAATACAAGCTAGACATCTGGCTGGAGTGGTGAGCATGATCATCTAGGACCTGAGAGCCTAGTGGGAGGCAGGCTGCTTCGCCACCATCGCAGCTTTTTAGTTGGCTTCCAGGTGATGCCTCTCTTTGCTGGGCTTGTCACTGGCTCGGCCAGTGCCCTAACTTGCTATTTGTCTTCTGGTGCTCACGGGATGGTGGTTCATGTAAAAAATATCTTTCCTTATCTTAATAAAGACCGACTTCGGCCTTTCGAATACAAGCTAGACACCATATGGAACATGCAACCACATATGACACCGTGAAGTTAAAGCAAGCACCTGGGATGGTGGTTCATGGCGAGCGAGATCATCAACTCCAGAGCTACGTTCCCCGTCTCCATCTGCTGACACTACACCCTTTAAAGTCTTGAAACGTGTCTGGCTTAGCCACGGACCACGCTGGAGCGACTTCTCTCTTATCTTTTCTGCTTCTGTCAAGGCAGGGTCTGAAATACTTTTGCATAAAAACACAATAGTGAGAGTATGGGTGAAGTGTGTGCAGAACTAGTGCACTATAAAAGTAGCAGATAGCAGGTGGCTGAAAAATAAATGACAGGAGACATATGATAGCTCTACAACATTGCATGGCAAACAAAATTAGATTCTACTCCGTATGATTTTCTAATATATGAGCACAGGAAATGCAGGTACTCCTGCAGCACACCACCACATGTGGTCATGTCAAGATAACAGTCGACTGAAAATAAATAGGTCGGTCGATTTTTTTAATGAACCGTCCGATCTATAAGGAACGGGCAGATGGCCGTCGTCTACCTCCCGCCAGTCACTATTGACGATCTTTCTCGAACCGCCAGCGACCACCGGCCCAGACCCCTGCCTCCGCCGCCCCGCCCTCCCCTCGACCTCACACCACCGTCGTGCTTGGCAGCGCCCCCAGGCCATCCCTTTAATCCTGGCCGACCTCTAGATCGGGCGCCAGTAGCTCTAGGCCCCACACGCCCCTAAGATAAACACCAAGGCGCTGCTTCCCCGGCGTAATAGGCGGACTAGCGCCTGTTACGCCGGGGAATGCTTCCGTTAATTGGGAATCAACTGACCAGGAATTGAAATTCAGGGGGGCGACGGACCTCTAGCTAAGGTGAAATAGTATATGAGGAGAAACCTTGTGCATCACGAGTTACTAGGAACATCTAGTATCAAGAAGAAGCGGTCAACTAGTGTCTTCTGTGGGATGAATACCGTGCAAGCAGACACGTAAGATTTGCACGAATAAGGGAAGAGGTGTACCATTTTCGGTTGCCAGTGTGGTCACCTCCACATGTCGCGCCGATCTTCTTCTTTTTACCGGGGAAATCGATGTTCTGGAGGGTGTAGGCTTGGACGAACCCATGGCCAAATTGTTGACTGTGTTGCCGTGGCCGTATGTTGGCGGAGGGGAAGCAGATCCGAGGCGGCGAAGGACGGCATAGCAGGAACAGCTCCGGCGTGGTGGAGGGTGGCGAAGTTGGAGCGGCAACGGTGAGGCGCAGGACGGCGTGGTTGAACTGGCTCGGGTACGGATGGCTCGGCCTCGGCTTCAACTACTAGCCATGGAGGGCGTTGCGGTTGAGGTTGCGGTGGACGACGACATCGGGGTATCGGCTCCAGCGTGATGGAGGAGGGCGGCGGTTGATGGGTCGAATGGGGTGGCGGACGGAGGACGTCGGGGTTTCGCGGCTGGTGGAGAGGTAATTTTTTCGCCCACCGAGTACGAATGGGGAATCAGACGGGTGGGCGGGGGGGAGGGGGAGAACCATGTTTCGGTCTGGGACGTGCTTGTTTTTGGCTTTTTTGAACAGAAGATGGGACGCCCTTGTTTGAAATTTGGGGAAAGTACAAACTTTGCCCCCCTCTTAAATTTTGGACCTACTGCGGGTCGGGGGTATGATGGTAATCCCAGGTGTCCCGAATAGTGGCCGGGAGCGATTTCGGCCGTGCACATGTGTGCTTAGGCGGCCATTGTGTATGAATGTTTTTCGGAGGCGGTTGTGTGGCGTCTAGATGAAGCTACAAACCTACCCCGGTTTAGACCTTTGGACGTCGGGCCTGTAGGTTTCACGGGTCAGAGTTATTAGAAAAGTAATTTCCTTGTACTACCAAACATTGGTCTCACACGGTTTCGGGCGAGTAGAGGCTCTTTTGGCGCTTCGTTCAAAATTTTGAAACACAAGCATTCATGTTTAGAGTACTCTTGAACTTTGAGGATTGACCTAAATAGACAACGTTAAATTTGACCTTGTATGTTTGAAAACCTCATTAAATTATCCGCTTCTTTTTGAAATTTTGACACTTGAAAATCCTATAACTACAATTATTTTGGAATGGAGGAGCTAAATTAGAATCTATTTTGTACACGACTACATATGCTATTATGTACAAAATCAGAGCAAAGATTGGTGCCCCCATAATTTAGGTATGATTTACAAATGCCATGATATCAAATTCAAATAATTGAATGGATTTCATGTTGAATTCGATTTTTTAAAACCACCTTAAGTTGAATTCAAATGTATGCTAGTTCATAGGTAGCTATTTATAATGTTCATTGTGTAACTTTCGTATGTATAATGTGCTTTACACACACAACATGAACTATACTCATGTTTATATTCGATTGCTAAAGCGATGCATTGTCTGGAGTTCAAAATACTAACTATGTGGATCAATTGTGTCAAATAATAACATAGCATGCTCAAATTCGATAGAATCTAGATGTCTGATGGATCAATGACCGTTCCTTACGCGAATTGCAAATATCATGATCCCATCCTAGTATTTGGATACAATTTATATCTTTAATCAATGTGTACAACAGTCTTGTACGTGTAGTTTCAGTCTCCATCGGTGGTCTCTCACACATGCTCACACACTCTCTCCCGAGGTGTCTTTCTCGCACATATGCTCTCGATATAACCCTCCCTCCCTCTTGTAACCATTTACGACTGTTTTCACTCACCTTTATCACAAGCACTCTTCCTCTCGCAAGCATACACACAGAATCCCCATCAACCCTTTCTATATACATAGACCTGCCTACGTGTCTCCTATACGCACATTATCTTTGTCATGTCTCTCATGCATTGTCTCACACCTCTCTTCCTAATCGACGAGTATGATTCTAGCAGAGCATTCTGTAGGATGCCCCTTAAAGTTAGGTTGGATGAATAGTAATATCAGAGATAAAGGGGTTACCTTAGTCCGAGATCCTAGGGTTACAAATCCTAGCCGGCTTTGTCAGTGGACATAGAGTCCTTCACAATTATCCTATCTTTGTCTTGTACGACTAGTCATCCATGGGTCTCCCTAAATGCGTCATGGGCCGACCAATGTGGCGCAGGACGGAACCAAACGAAGGGCCTCACCTCGACCCACCGGACCTCACGCGGTGACACACCCTCTGCCCCCATGTCTCGTTATCTTCTCACACCCACACATACCAACACAGACACCACACACACAAAATATATTCTCCTGGTGCCTCTATCCACTCCCCCCTTGCATATACACACTCAAGGGAATCTCTCGCCGTGATGTCATATTCGTCTCTCTCTCTCTAGACCACTCTCATTTCTCGTGCTATCTCTACCACGCCCCCCCTGTCGGCCCCTTGCTACCTCTTGTGCACTGCGTTGGATTTCCTTGAAGAGGAAATGATGATGCAGCAAAGTAGCATAAGTATTTCCCTCATTTTTTGAGAACCAAGGTATCAATCCAGTAGGAGGCTACGCGCGAGTCCCTCGTACCTACACAAAACAAATAGCTCCTCGCAACCAACGCGATAAGGCGTTGTCAATCCCTTCACGGTCACTTACGAGAGTGAGATCTGATAGAGATGATAGATAATATTTTTGGTATTTTTGTGATAAAGATGCAAAGTAAAATAAAAAGCAAAGTAAAAAAGCAAAGGCAATAATAAAGTGATGGGAGATTAATATGATGGAAATAGACCTGGGGGCCATAGGTTTCACTAGTGGCTTCTCTCAAGAGCATAAGTATCTTACGGTGGGTGAATGAATTACTATTGATCAATTGACAGAATTGAGCATAGTTATGAGAGTATCTAGGCATGATCATGTATATAGGCATCACGTCCGAGACAAGTAGACCGACTCCTGCCTGCATCTACTACTATTACTCCACTCATCGACCGCTATCCAGCATGCATCTAGAGTATTAAGTTAATGAAAACAGAGTAACACCTTAAGCAAGATGACACGATGTAGAGGGATAAATTCATGCAATATGATAAAAACCCCATCTTGTTATCCTCGATGGCAACAATACAATACGTGCCTTGCTGCCCCTACTGTCACTGGGAAAGGACACCGCAAGATTGAACCCAAAGCTAAGCACTTCTCCCATTGCAAGAAAAACCAATCTAGTAGGCCAAACCAAACTGATAATTCGAAGAGACTTGCAAAGATAACCAATCATACATAAAAGAATTCAAAGAAGATTCAAATATTTTTCATAGATAATCTTGATCATAAACCCACAATTCATCGGTCTCAACAAACACACCGCAAAAAGAAGATTACGTCGAATAGATCTCCACGAGATAGGGGGAGAACATTGTATTGAGATCCAAAAAGAGAGAAGAAGCCATCTAGCTACTGACTATGGACCCGAAGGTCTGAGGTAAACTACTCACACTTCATCGGAGGGGCTATGATGATGTAGAAGCCCTCCGTGGTGGATGCCCCCTTCGGCGGAGCTCCAGAAGAGGCCCCAAGATGGGATCTCGTGGGTACAGAAGGTTGCGGCGGTGGAATTAGGTTTTTGGCTCCATCTCTGATCGTTTGGGGGTACGTAGGTATATATAGGAGGAAGAAGTATGTCGGTGGAGCAACAGGGGGCCCACGAGGGTGGGGGCGCGCCCTGGGGGGTGGGCGCGCCCCCTACCTCGTGGCTTCCCTGTTGGTTGCTTGACGTAGGGTCCAAGTCTCCGGGATCTTATTCGGTGAGAAAATCACGTTCCCGAAGGTTTCATTTCGTTTGGACTCCGTTTGATATTCCATTTCTTCGAAACTCTGAAATAGGAAAAAAATAGCAATTCTGGGCTGGGCCTCCGGTTAATAGGTTAGTCCCAAAAGTAATATAAAAGTGGATAATAAAGCCCAATATTGTCCAAAACAGTAGATAATATAGCATGGAGCAGTAAAAAATTATAGATACGCTGGAGACGTATCAGGCATCCCCAAGCTTAATTCCTGCTCGTCCTCGAGTAGGTAAATGATAAAAAAGAATTTTTGATGCGGAGTGCTACTTGGCATAATTTCAATGTAATTCTTCTTAATTGTGGTATGAATATTTAGATCCGAAAGATTCAAGACAAAAGTTCATATTGACATAAAAATAATAATATTTCAAGTATACTAACAAAGCAATCATGTCTTCTCAAAATAACATGGCCAAAGAAAGTTATCCCTACAAAATCATATAGTCTGGCTATGCTCTACCTTCACCATACAAAGTATTTAAATCATGCACAACCCTGATGACAAGCCAAGCAATTGTTTCATACTTTTGACATTCTCAAAACTTTTTCAATCTTCACGCAATACATGAGCGTGAGCCATGGATATAGCACTATACGTGGAATAGAATGGTGGTTGTGGAGAAGACAAAAAGGGAGAAGATAGTCTCACATCAACTAGGCATATCAACGGGCTATGGAGATGCCCATCGATAGATATCAATGTGAGTGAGTAGGGATTGCCATGCAACGGATGCACTAGAGCTATAAGTATATGAAAGCTCAACAAAAGAAACTAAGTGGGTGTGCATCCAACTCGCTTGCTCACGAAGATCTAGGGCATTTTGAGGAAGCCCATCATTGGAATATACAAGCCAAGTTCTATAATGAAAAATTCCCACTAGTATATGAAAGTGACAAAATGAGAGACTCTCTATCATGAAGATCATGGTGCTACTTTGAAGCACAAGTGTGGTAAAAGGATAGTAACATTGTCCCTTCTCTCTTTTTCTCTCATTTTTTATTTGGGCCTTTTCTCTTTTTTTATGGCCTCTTTTTTTCGTCCGGAGTCTCATCCCGACTTGTGGGGGAATCATAGTCTCCATCATCATTTTCCTCACTTGGGACAATGTCCTAAAAATGATGATCATCACACTTATATTTTCTTACAACTCAACAATTACAACTCGATACTTAGAACAATATATGACTCTATATGAATGCCTCCGGCGGTGTACTGGGATATGCAATGAATCAAGAGTGACATGTATGAAAAAATTATGAATGGTGGCTTTGCCACAAATACAATGTCAACTACATGATCATGCTAAGAATATGAAAATGATGGAGCGTGTCATAATAAACGGAACGGTGGAAAGTTGCATGGCAATATATCTCGGAATGGCTATGGAAATGCCATGATAGGTAGGTATGGTGGCTGTTTTGAGGAAGGTATATGGTGGAAGGAAGAAAAGTGCGTATAATCCATGGACTCAACATTAGTAATTAAGAACTCATATATTTATTGCAAAAATCTACAAGTTATCAAAGCAAAGTATTACGCACATGCTCCTAGGGGGATATATTGGTAGGAAAAGACCATCGCTCGTCCCCAACCGCCACTCATAAGGAATACAATCAATAAATAAATTATGCTCCGACTTCATCACATAACGGTTCACCATACGTGCATGCTACGGGAATCACAAGCTTTAACACAAGTATTTCTCAAATTCACAACTACTCAACTAGCATGACTCTAATATCACCATCTTCATATCTCAAAACAATTATCAAGCATCAAACTTTTCTTAGTATTCAATGCACTCAAAAGAAAGTTTTACAAATCTTGAATACCAAGAAAATTAGAATTATTTTTAAGCAAATTACCATGCTATTTAAGACTCTCAAAATAATCTAAGTGAAGCATGAGAGATCAATAGTTTCTATAAAAAAATCCACCACCGTGCTCTAAAAGATATAAGTGAAGCACTAGAGCAAAACTATATAACTCAAAAGATATAAGTGAAGCACATAGAGTATTCTAACAAATTCCAAAACATGTATGGCTCTTCTCAAAAGGTGTGTACAGCAAGGATGATTGTGGTGAACTAAAAATCAAAGACTCAAATCATACAACACGCTCCAAGCAAAACACATATCAGGTGGTGAATAAAAATATAGCTCCAAGTAAAGTTACCGATGGAAGTAGACGAAAGAGGGGATGCCTTCCGGGGCATCCCCAAGCTTTGACTTTTTGGTGTCCTTAGATTATCTTGGGGGTGCCATGGGCATCCCCAAGCTTAGGCTCTTTCCACTCCTTGTTCCATAATCCATCAAAAGATTTCACCCAAAACTTGAAAACTTTACAACACAAAACTCAACAGAAATCTCATGAGCTCCGTTAGCGAAAGAAAACAAAAGACCACTTCAAGGTACTGTAATGAACTCATTCCTTATTTATATTGGTGTTAAAACTACTGTATTCCAACTTCTCTATGGTTTATAAACTATTTTACTAGCCATAGATTCATCAAAATAAGCAAACAACATACGAAAAACAGAATCTGTCAAAAACAGAACAGTCTGTAGTAATCTGTAACTAACGCAAACTTATGGAACTCAAAAAAATCAGCCAAAATAGGACGACCTAGTTAATTTGTTTATTGATCAGCAGCAATTGGAATCACTATTTTATCACGTTCTGGTGAATTTTAACAATTGTTTTCGTGAACAGAAAGTTTCTGGAAATTACAGCAAGATCAAATAACTATCATCCAAGAAGATCCTATAGGTTTAACTTGGCACAAACACTAATTAAAACATAAAAACACATCTAACCAGAGGCTAGATCAAAGATTTATTCCCTAACAGAAGCAAAAGCAGAAAAAAACTAAAAATAAAATTGGGTTGCCTCCCAACAAGCGCTATCGTTTAACGCCCCTAGCTAGGCATAAAAGCGAGGATAGATCTAGGTATTGCCATCTTTGATAGGCAATCCATAAGTGGCTCTCATGATAGATTCATATGGTAATTTTATTTTCTTCCTAGGGAAGTGTTACATGCCTTTCCTTAACAGAAATTGGAATCTAATATTCCCTTCTTTCATATCAATAATTGCACCAATCGTTCTAAGGAAAGGTCTACCAAGAATAATAGGACATGAAGGATTGCAATCTATATCAAGAATGATAAAATCTACAGGCACATAATTCCTATTTGCAACAATAAGAACATCATTAATTCTTCCCATAGGTTTCTTAATAGTGGAATCCGCAAGGTGCAAGTTTAGAGAGCAACCATCAAAATCACGGAAATCTAGCAAATCGCACAAAGTTTTGGGAATAGTGGAAACACTAGCACCCAAATCACATAAAGCATAGAATTCATGATCCTTAATCTTAATTTTAATAGTTGGTTCCCACTCATCATAAAGTTTTCTAGGGATAGAAACTTCCAACTCAAGTTTTTCTTCATAAGATTGCACCAAGGCATCAACGATATGTTTAGTAAACGCTTTATTTTGACTATAAGCATGAGGAGAATTTAGCACGGATTGCAACAAGGAAATACAATCAATTAAAGAGCAACTTTCATAATTAAATTCCTTGAAAATCAAAATAGTGGGTTTAGCAACTTCTAGGGTTTTGATTTCTTCAATCCCACTTTTATCAAATTTAGCATCATAATCTAAAAACTCCGAATTTTTGGAACGCCTTCTAGGTAAAGGTGGATCATATTCAGTCTCATCATTATCAAGATTCATATTACAAAACAAGGATTTAATAGGGGACACATCAATAACTTTTAGATCTTCATCTTGATTTTCATAGGAATTGGAAGAACACGCTTTAATAAAGGCATCTTTCGTAGCACGCATCCTAGCGGTTCTTTCTTTGCACTCATCAATGGAAATTCTCATGGCTTTGAGAGACTCATTGATATAATGCTTAGGAGGAATATATCTAAGCTTTAAAGAATCAACATCAAGAGAAATTCTATCAACATTCCTAGCCAATTCATCAACTTTAAGCAATTTCTCTTCAAGCAAAGCATTACAATTCTTTTGCAAATTCATAAACTCTTTAACACTAGTCTCAAATTCAGAGGGCATCTTGTTAAAATTTCCATAAGAGTTGTTGTAGGAGTTTCCATAATTATTAGAAGGATTACTAGGATAAGGCCTAGGATTAAAGTTCCCTCTATACGCGTTGTTACCAAAATTATTCCTACCAACAAAATTCACATCCATAGATTCATTATTATTCTCAATCAAAGTAGACAAAGGCATATCATTAGGATCAGAAGAAACACTCTTAGTAGCAAATAATTTCATAAGTTCATCCATCTTTCCACTCAAAACATTAATTTCTTCTATCGCATGCACTTTTTTATTAGTAGATCTTTCAGTGTGCCATTGAGAATAATTAACCATAATATTATCTAGGAGTTTAGTAGCATCTCCTAAAGTGATTTCCATAAAAGTGCCTCCCACGGCCGAATCCAAAAGATTTCTAGAAGAAAAATTCAATCCGGCATAAATTTTTTGTATAATCATCCACAAATTCAAACCATGAGTAGGGCAATTACGTATCATTAATTTCATTCTCTCCCAAGCTTGTCCAACATGTTCATGATCAAGTTGCTTAAAATTCATAATATCGTTTCTAAGAGAGATGATCTTAGCGGGTGGAAAATACTTAGAGATAAAAGCATCTTTGCGCTTGTTCCAAGAATCAATACTATTTTTAGGCAAAGACAAAAACCAAGCTTTAGCACGATCTCTAAGCGAAAAAGGAAATAGCTTCAATTTAAAAATATCATCATCAACATCTTTCTTCTTTTGCATATCACACAAATCAACGAAGCTATTTAGATGAGTAGCGGCATCTTCACTAGGAAGGTCGGCGAATTGATCTTTCATAACAAGATTCAACAAAGCAGTATTGATTTCACAAGATTCAGTATTGGTAAGAGGAGCAATCGGAGTGCTAAGGAAATCATTATTGTTGGTATTTGTAAAGTCACATAACTTGGTATTATCTTGAGTCATTGTGACAAACAAGCAATCCAACACACGAGCAAACAAAAAGGCAAACGGAAAAGAGAGGGCGAATAAAACGGCAAGGGTGAAGTGGGGGAGAGGAAAACGAGAGGCAAAGGCAAAAAAAAGTAATGCGGTAGATAAGGGATTGTGATGGGTACTTGCTATGTTGACTTTTGTGTAGACTCCCCGGCAACGGCGCCAGAAATTCTTCTTGCTACCTCTTGAGCACTGCATTGGATTTCCTTGAAGAGGAAATGATGATGCAGCAAAGTAGCGTAAGTATTTCCCTCAGTTTTTGAGAACCAAGGTATCAATCCAGTAGGAGGCTACGCGCGAGTCCCTCGTACCTACACAAAACAAATAGCTCCTCACAACCAACACGATAAGGGGTTCTCAATCCCTTCACGGTCACTTACGAGAGTGAGATCCGTTAGAGATGATAGATAATATTTTTGGTATTTTTGTGATAAAGATGCAAAGTAAAATAATTAGCAAAGTAAAAAGCAAAGGCAATAATAATGTGATGGGAGATTAATATGATGGAAATAGACCCGGGGGCCATAGGTTTCACTAGTGGCTTCTCTCAAGAGCATAAGTATTTTACGGTGGGTGAACGAATTACTGTTGAGCAATTGACAGAATTGAGCATAGTTATGAGAGTATCTAGGCATGATCATGTATATAGGCATCACGTCCGAGACAAGTAGACCGACTCCTGCCTGCATCTACTACTATTACTCCACTCATCGACCGCTATCCAGCATGCATCTAGAGTATTAAGTTAATGAAAACAGAGTAACACCTTCAGCAAGATGACATGATGTAGAGGGATAAATTCATGCAATATGATACAAAACCCCATCTTGTTATCCTCGATGGCAACAATACAATACGTGCCTTGCTGCCCCTACTGTCACTGGGAAAGGACACCGCAAGATTGAACCCAAAGCTAAGCACTTCTCCCATTGCAAGAAAAACCAATCTAGTAGGCCAAACCAAACTGATAATTCGAAGAGACTTGCAAAGATAACCAATCATACATAAAAGAATTCAGAGAAGATTCAAATATTGTTCATAGATAATCTTAATCATAAACCCACAATTCATCGGTCTCAACAAACACACCGCAAAAACAAGATTACATCGAATAGATCTCCACGAGAGAGGGGGAGAACATTGTATTGAGATCCAAAAAGAGAGAAGAAGCCAGCTAGCTACTAACTATGGACCCGAAGGTTTGAGGTAAACTACTCACACTTCATCGGAGGGGCTATGATGATGTAGAAGCCCTCCGTGGTGGATGCCCCCTCCGGCGGAGCTTCGGAACAGGCCCCGAGATGGGATCTCGTGGGTACAGAAGGTTGCAGCGGTGGAATTAGGTTTTTGGCTCCGTCTCTGATCGTTTGGGGGTACGTAGGTATATATAGGAGGAAGAAGTACGTCGGTGGAGCAACAGGGGCCCCACGAGGGTGGGGGCGCGCCCTGGGGGGGTGGGCGCGCCCCCCTACCTCGTGGCTGCCCTTTTGGTTGCTTGACGTAGGGTCCAAGTCTCCTGGATCTTATTCGGTGAGAAAATCACGTTCCCGAAGGTTTCATTCCGTTTGGGCTCTGTTTGATATTCCGTTTCTTCGAAACTCTGAAATAGGCAAAAAAACAGCAATTCTGGGTTGGGCCTCCGGTTAATAGGTTAGTCCCAAAAGTAATATAAAAGTGGATAATAAAGCCCAATATTGTCCAAAACAGTAGATAATATAGCATGGAGCAATCAAAAATTATAGATACGTTGGAGACATATCACCCTCTATCCATGCCTCTCTCGAATATGTAATACACACACATACCTCTCTAGGCCCTGCCAAATGCATCAACTACACATTCACACATGTTACATCACGTACCCCATTGATCTAAAAAGCCATCTCTTTACGTTTATTTCGCATACAACATTCCTTTTGAATAAAGTGTGGCCAAAAAAATATTTTAGAATTTCTACATATATACAACATTACAAAGTTATATGGAGGAGTATGAACGCTTGCATTGCATGGTGCCCACAATGATATTTATTCCGCACTGTGAATTTGTATATTTTTATACTATATATAAAGTTAGTCATAATAAAGAGAAACGAAGAGCATCTCTCTCTCCATCGCATACCGCCCCTCTACGCCCCTTTCACGTACGCACATAAACTATCTCCAGGTCCTCTAAAAGTAAGCCCCCAGCACATTCACGCATGTTTCATCTTTCTCTCGCGATATATACAGTGACGATAATTGTATTTGAAGCGAAAGCACGATACGTACATTGGACTTCAGAATCCCCTCATTACGGTCACCATTTACGTTTTGTGGTTATTATACAGGCACGAGCTCACCGTACAACTCTGTATTTGCTCAAGACACGACTAGTTGACCAGTTAAACGCTCCACGTGGCACCTCTAGTGTTGCATCACATTATCTCACTACCATCGGGTCTACCTGTCGGCTTGTATCTACTCTACATCTACACTCTTATAAAATACTAGCAAGGTGCCCATGTGTTGCACGGAACATCAAGATGCATTTGTATGAGTAGTTTATCTTGTGGGAGAAAAAAATGAACAAGGGAAGGCCTTATTTGCAAGTGTGGAGAGGGGTGTGGGTGTCTTTTTGCAAAATTGCCATAGTTTCCTTCCTATCCGTCAGATATAGACCGGACGGCCTATATTGCAGGATGGCAAGCACACGATCATCACCGACTATGCTTTTTATAAGAGTAGGGATAAAATACACTCTTATAAAAAACAGAGTTGGTGATGATGGTGTGCCTGCCATCCTGCTATATAGGCCATCCGATTTATATCTGACAGATAGGAAAGAAACTATGACAATTTTGCCTAAGATGTACCCACACACCTCTCCACATTTGCAAATAAGGCCTTCCATCATTCATCCTTTTCTCTCACAAGATAAACTAGTCATACAAATGCATCTTGATGTTACGTGCAACGCACGGGCATCTTGCTAGTAAGAATGAAAACAAACGACAAAAAAATATTGGACGGTGGTTCGAAGTCATGACCGCGGGCACAGCGGACAAGGTAGCCTTGTATTGGTATGCTGAGCCGTCTGTTTTAACACACAGGAGATGGTGTGGTGATTATACACACACGCACGCATGCACACGAACTGCATGCACGCAACACTCACACGAACTGCATGCACCCAAACACGCACGCAACACTCACACGTACACACGTAGCCACGCACGCACGCAACACTCACACGCACACACGCACGCATGCATGCACACACCAGTACACCACACGACCAACACACACTCTCACGCTCAAGTGCTCAACCTACACGTGCATGCGCACACATCAGGCCCTGACAGACACATACACAACCAGGTGATTCCCACGCACGGGGTGGAGTCTTGTCGCACCTGCGTAAATTTGTGTTTATCTGACCTTTTCCCTATGCGAACTGACAGGTGGGACCCACAAGGAACGTGGTCAATTTAACTAGTCAACATGGTGCCACGCAGACTATTTGGCCGGTCAACACAGTGCAATCCGATGTTGAACCGTGAGCAAGTGACCGTATAATCACCGCAAAACGTATATAGTGACCGTAATCAGCTTATTCTGAAGTTCGGTGAACGTATTACGCTTTTCTCTCTGTAGGCCCTCCAAAACTACATCTCTACACGTTCTCGCATGTTACATCTAACAACTATGCAATACATCACTACTACTACACTCTAACACAATAAATCATATGTGTTTTTAGTTTTACTAGATATCATATTGTTACTTAATTATTCAGTTTGCATACATTAAAATTTCCTTTGAAATGTATGGCCAGTATCATATACCGCGCGGGAAAAATCCCGCCCTTTCCTGTTTAATCGGGTTTGTATCGATGGATCGTGCGAAACAGCAAAACTATAGTACTATATATAGTACAAGTGACAGTTCACTGGGCCGTCATGTCGTGTACTCCTCCGTCGTAAGAGTGGAGCGCTCGCTTTCATAAATCTTCTGGTCCCTTTCTCCGACATGTGGGGCATCAAGCTACCGGGTCCACGTGCCATACCGGAATACAGTGCAGAGCAGCCGGGGTGAAGCACCCAGTCATGGCGCCGGCGTAGTAATGAGCAATGAGGCGTCAAATCACAAAGCTACACCTTTCCCGCAGTTAAGTTGGAGGGACGAAGTAAAAATGCTAAAAAAGAAGTTGGAGGGACGAAGCAACCATCATTTCACTCGTTGCTGAATCCGCTTCTCCCTCATCTTCTTCAAGTTAACCACGTGTTGCTTCTGCCGTTGTTCTGCCTCATGTGGGAAGCGGATCGGCTTGGTAAAGCACTGACACGTGGGACCGCATGTTAGCAAACCGCCAGGACAACGTCCTCTAAAAATAAGAAAACTCCCCCGCCATCCGCGCGGCAAAATCACCTCCTTTTTACTAATCTTGATTCTATAATTTTTAAGATCAATATAATTGAGATTTGTATAGATAGCACACAGGAGCAAAACCAAGTGTTACGGTTAAGGGAATCTACAATGTGTAGCCAAATGTGAAAATAGCTTTTGGCATCGTGGGAACCATTGTGGACGGTGTTGCCAAAGCCAAAAGGATGGAACCGAAGCTCCCTGATTAATTGATTGATTGAAGGAATAGAAAAATGCAACATCTCTCCTCTTTCTCCCGTGCTTGTACGCATGTACATTATAGAGGACAGAGTCTACTCCCCTGTCCCTTCTATCACAAATCACAAAGAAGTGAGGCGTCAAATCACAAAGCACGGATGAAGCAACCATCATTTCACTCTTCGCTGACTCTGCTTCTCCATCGTCTTCTTCGAGAAACCATCTCACCGCACTAAGCTGGACGGACGACGCTATTGTGTACGAGTAGTACTAGTACATTTACGCGTCCTTTGGTTCAACGGACTTCCTGGATGCAAATAAGGCGGTTGTCTCGACTTGCAGGCGGCACTTGCGAACGACTTACCGTGGTCTCCCTCAATGGTGTTCTCCGTCGAACGCACTTCGCCAAACCACAACGTTCGAGATACCGTCGACGTCACCGCAATGGGGCAGGAAGTCAAATATAGTTACTACCTCCATTTTTTTTGTACACAAGGCCAGTATATCAAAATTACAATCTGCAAAAGGCCACTAACACTAATCGAGGCAAAATTGATGGGGTTTGCCTCGTGCTAGCAACCAAGGACATTAATATCCCCTGCATGCATGCAGAAGTGAGAAGGTTGGTTTGCATGGCGCTGCATTAATCAAGCGATGAGGAGTGAGATGGTTAGCTCTTTGGGCTTTGGAGAAAAAGAATACGCATTAATTGACACATGAAATGAGGATTTGTATCGATTAATCCCGTGAAGGAAAACCCCGCCTTCCTTTTTAACACTAATACTCCTAGTACGTAGTACTAGTACTACGTACTTATCCTGTTTGGGTCTAGGCCTTGCATTGCCATACTTCGCCACACATTTTTGCCAAGCTTGCCTAAAGTTTTCAAAATGAAAAGGAGGTACACTTGCGCACGGCTGTCGTGGTCGCACCGCACCCTCACACGGTCGCTCCTGCACGCCGCTGTCGCACCGCACCCTCACATGCACAATCGCTCCTGCACGCCGCAAACCCAACCAAGGGAACACACCCTCACTGACACGTGTTGTCGCATGTGAACAAACCAAACTCAGCCATCCTACCGCTGACACATAATTTTCGTTCATAGAGTATGTTTATCCAACCGCATGTTGGGGAGTATCCGTACGGCCCGTGCGGTGGTCTGTTGGGGAAGAAGAAGAGGTGAGGAACAAGGGTTAGGAGACGTAGGATATTCATCCAACCACCTGAAATGGTAGACTGACCCAAGTCAGGAGACTTGCATAACAATATATGTTTTTACACAGCAAAAGATCCATAAAAACAACAACATAAAGAAACACTATCACTGCTCGCGGAACGAGACGGCCTCGTCGTCTTTGGATGCCGGCATCAACCAGCCGTAGCTGCCGACGTGTGTCTCCGCACCGTGGTTGTCCTCGACCTCCAGCTACTCGTTCACGCGGAGCGTGTGGGCGCTGTGCACGGACGAGAGCACCGCCCGGTTCAAGTCGAGGACGCCCGGTTCCGCCTGCAGGAGGGCCTCGATGGCAGCGGCATCCGCACGCTCTGCGTCGAGTCGAGCCTCCGCCGCCCGGTTCAAGTCCAGGACGTCTGGTTCCGCCTGCAGGAGGGCCTCGATGAGAGCGGCATCCGCGCGCTCCGCGTCGAGTTGAGCCTCTGCCGCCCGGTTCAAGTCCAGGACGTCCGGTTCCGCCTGCAGGAGGGCCTCGATGGCAACGGCATCCGCGCGCTCCGCCTCAGGTTGAGCCTCCGCCGCCTGGTTCACATCCACGACATCCAGTTCCGCCTGCAGGAGAGCCTCGATGGCAGCGGCATGCGCGCGCTCCGCGTCGAGTTGAGCCTCTGCCTCCCGGTCCTCCTTTAGTATCGCCAGGTTGAACCACTGGTCCGCCTGCACCATGGGGGACTCGGACACCGGCACGAAGTTGACGTCCATCGTCTCATACCCATCGGGGGCCTTCTGCGCCGCGACCTCCGCCATGAACATTGGATCGGCTTCCTCCTCCTCGTAGCTTGGCTCCAGAGAAATCGGGGATTGGCCCGCCGCAAAGCGAGCTTGGGAACGGACGTCTCTGGCGCCAACCGCTGCCGCGATTTCTGCGCGGCGCTCCAGCGTCAGCATCTTGTAGTACGTGATCTTGCGGCGCACCATAGCTTTCCGACGAACTAGGGGACACTTGATGCGGGCTAGGGGATCGAAAGGTGGGGGAAGAGGCTGGAGATTAGGTGTGGTTTTAGGGCAGTGGCTGGCGTATGTCGAGTAGCGAAGGTTCTGGTGTGAATAGTGCTTCCGGTGACGACCGGTCAATCGGTTTTGACTGTACATCGCTCTTGTCGCCTTCGCGTTGCAGCCCGACACGCTGGACCCTCCACGTCGCTCACCGAATGGAACGCGCTTTGTCTTGCATTTTCGCTCGCTTGTGGGACCGCAGTTGAGAGCAAACCGACGTCCCTCCCCCTCCCCCGCCCGCGTTGTTTTATGCGGAGTAAATAAAAACAGAGGGAGTATACTACGGATGAGGATCCCCTGACGTGGCCGAACCCATTGAGTAACTGACATGCGGGTCGACGGCTATAAGGAACTGCCATGTCATCTATAGCCATCATCTATTATATGCACTCATACAGTAGTGTGGGCTATAAGGTTTGCTATTTCCCGCAAAAAGAATTATAAGGTTGGCTATTGTATTAGTACTTTTTTCCATCTCCTCTCCATCTCTTTCTTCATATTTATTGTACGTATTTAACTAGGAATGCGTATATAGCTAGGCTCTTGCATGAGAGCTCACTCCCCTTACTTTTTCACATCTCTCTCCTCCACATAGGCCCTATGTAAATGGAAGGAGGGGGTACAACTATGAGCACTGCATACTCTAGTACAGATGTTGTCGGTACTCCACTTGTACTATTGGACAGGGAGCTTAAAAAAGTTACTATTGGACTAGTTATACGTTGTGAAATCCTAGTAGGAAGAGCATGCGTGAGAACAAGCACATTCACGTGGTTGATAACAAATTGGAAACCATATCGAGTACAAATCTAGGAGTACGTACGAATCTGACAATATTGATTGGGCGTTGTTGAATGTTGATACTTTTTTTTATAAAAGTAGAGATACTTTGACTACACATAAAACATATATGTAAACTAGAAAGGATAGGAGGGAGTATATTGTACGTTCAAAATGAAACGAACATTGAATACCCTTTATATATGATTTGCGGATGCTATGATCACCGGTTCAAAATTTTGAATCCGCCTTAGGTATCACACATGCCCCCACTCGTTCTCTCTCGATTTCATCTCGGGGTCCGGAGATCGATTGAAAGAGGACTAGGGTGGGTACAATACGTTCGTTTCGCTTATGAACGTACAATATACTCCCTCTGATCCACACAGACCCCCCCCCCCCGCGGGTCATTTCTATCATAGAAACAGACCAAACCTTTATCTCCTTGCACGACACGCAATTGATCTCTGAACATCAATCGATCTCGTCAACATGTGTCGGGGCATGCATGAACCGAATGGGATGCCAAAACTAAGACGCGAAGCGACACGTAGTGGAGGCAAAGTGAAACTTTAAATGAACCGTTTGTTTGTATGCATGTCGGACAAATTACAAATAAACATTGGAAATACAAGCATGGTCTAGGCCCACATGCGAATGATACTCGGCAGAATGTTCAAATGAGGCATGCGGGAGGATGGACTCGACCGGAGGGCGACATGATCAATGGAAAAGAGGGTTGGAGATGAATGAGAAATAAGCAAACGCCACATGATTATACTTCACCAGCTCAAATAAACAATAAGTTGTCTCGCTTGCCCTACATATATAGTGAAAGGCCTAATCCGCAACGCGGAGCACTGACGCTCGAATATGGCCGGGAAAACAGGGAAACCGACATGTGGGGCGACCGCGGTGAGCGACACGCTCATCGTCGCTAGACACGGTCGGTTTCAGTGTGCCGAGGGTGGCGTTAGTGCTGTGGCACGACCAACAGCTAGTATGTTTGGTTTGTGCCCAAGGTTACCCCATCAAAGCATTGGGTAGCCAAAATTTTGGTTGAGGTTTTGGTTGCCCATGATTTGGCCGACATCGGCAAGAAAAATGAACTAGAGTTGGCTAGAGTTCATTGGCATGCCAAAAAAATGGCAACCATCCATTCTTGGGTCATGACCAAAACCTCAAAAAAATGGCAACCATCCAAACAAAGACCAATCTTTGGGTCATGACCAAAATTTTGGTAAGGTGCACTTTGACCACAATCCAAACACACCACAAGACCCGGCTCGTCAAGGATTCACGGGGCGCCGGGACGCATCCGCGGAGTGGTGTAGCGCGGCCAACTGCATCCTCAGGACCTGAGACCGTGCTGGGTCGTCTTGCTTTTTCAATGACATGCGTCGATCGCATGTGAGCAAAGGGCATATCCAACGTTGCCACGACCGCAGCTGACTACCCTGGCACACCAAAAACCCTCGTCCCTCGTGCCGTCACGCGGTGCGTTCCCAGCCGGCGCCAGCTGCCCGCATTCATGCCGTCCGTCTGTATGCCGTCGTTAAGAGGCTCGGTGCCCGAGGAACCAACTCCGGTGACTTAATGACGCACCAGGACGCTTGGCCTCACCGGAATGCGCTACTAAAAGCGGCAACGCCCAGCTAACCTCCACACCATAGCGCATCATCCTCCTACCTGGCACCACATCCGCCATGACCGCAAGCGCGAACGCTCTGCGGGAGAGCTTGTCTTCGGGGATGGAGCTCGAGGTCGCCGCCCTCGCTCAAGTCGCTGCACAAGCGGTGGCCACGCTGGCGGCCGACGATGGGAGCACCGTCAGCCACGCGTCCTACTTGCCGCCGTCCAACGTCCGGCACCCCCGAGGTCGGGGACTCCTCCGAGGATGAGTAGGGCATGGTGTGCCAACTGGCCGGTCCGTCTCCCGTGTTCTACATTTCCTCGTCGGAGACCGCACCTTCACTTCACGAGTCTTGAACCCCGCCCCCGTACATGGAGATCGTAGATGGAGGACGTCGGTCGCCGCCGTAGAATAGGTTTAGGGTCGGGTTTCTTTTATTTTTCTGTCCTATAGAAGTTCGAAATGTAATGAAAATCTGCCGTGTTTGCATTAATCTCGGCCGGTGTATATGAACTTTCACAATAATATATTATATTGTAGGAGTACTAGCAAGATGCCCGTGCGTTGCACGGAAGATCAAGATCTTGTGGGAGAAAAGGATGAACGAGGGAAGGCCTTATCTACAAATGCACATTCACGCATTTCACATTTTTCTACATCTACGGGAACCTACGAAAGGGTTAACGTAAATTGCCTATCTCTCTCCTCCCCTGATTTTCATGGTGGTGGGCCCCTCCCTCCCCCCAATCTACAATCAACAGCTCACACGTTTCACATTATGTTAATTACGTAACTGGGACTACATAGGTGTAGCATTACTCGTCCAAAAAAACCCAACTAAGCCAACCTCCAAGCATATCGCGCGGGAAAAGACCCGGCCGTGCCGTTTAGTCAGGATTACTGGATTACTAGTAGTAGTATCGATGGATCAAGCGAAGCAACAAGTTTTTTTTGAGGGGGCGAAGCACCTAGTTTAAAAGGAAAAAAAGCGGTACACTCACAGCACCCCTGTCGCGGTCGCATTGCACCCCACACACGTTCGGTCCTGCACACGGCTCACGCAAACGTAACGCGCTTCGGCTTGCCTCTTCACTGACACGTGGGACTACACTTGGAGAAACCGACCATGCGCCAAACTCCCTCCGCCCACCGCGCGAAAATCCTCCCCCCCACCCAAAAATTCCCCCCAAATCCTAGATTCAACCGCCCTTCGGCCAACTAGCCAATAATATTCCCCAAACCCCCCTCCCCACCGCCCCCTCCACTCCATTCGCTCCTCCAAAGCCGCCCTCCGCACCATGCCGATACGTCGGCGTCACGGTTCGTCGAGGGGACGCACGGCGATCCTCTCGCTCCCACAGTACGCTCTCGTAGACTGCCGTCCTCTAGCCGCGCCGCCACCGCTGGCGACGTTCTTGTGGAGGCGCACGGCGGTCAGCACCGTCACCGCTGGCGACATTCGTGTGGAGACGCATGGTGGTCAGCTTCTCCCACGGTACGCGCATTCTAGACTGAGGCCCCGTGCATGTCGGTGTAGCACTGAATGTTAGCTGACAGACGCTGTTAATCTCACTGTTTGCCGAAGTAGTTTACAGTCAATATGCTCTGCTTAAGAAGCTTCCTTACCCTGTTCTGCACTCAATCTGCTTAGCTGAGATGACATGCCAAGGCCGATTAGTTGCTAAAATATCCTGCCATATATTTTTTGTGACGTAGATTGCCATGGTCTAGTAGCCAATCTGTTAGGTGAAATAGCTCTACACCGTTTTATACTCGACCTTTGTTGCTATGATGGCCTTCGATAGTTTGATGGCTGTGTGCTCAGCCTCATTGACTACTGAAACAGCCTGCCATAATTTAGCACTCAAATCTGTTTGCTGAATTAGCTTTACATATATTTCGTTACTTAGATCTGCTCGTCCAAATATCTTGCCATAGCTTTAGACATCGACCTAGGTATTTTCTTCTGGACTTCATAAAAAAGCATATATGTTTTTCCTGTAATATCTAGTAGAAGAACTAATTTGTATGTCTAATAGATGGACAGGACTTGGATAACTTCTGCTCGAAGAATCTCCGCTGCATATGTCGAGGGGGTTGAAAACTTCATGAACTTTATCAGAGCTGAGTACGGTGGTCTGAAATCAGATGTGCTCTGCCCGTGTAGCAGTTGTCTGAATTCAGTTACAAGACCCCAGTCAACTGTGCAAAATCATCTACACTTGTATGGGGTGTCGGTCACATATACTAGGTGGGTTCATCATGGTGAAGCTGTGAACGTCAATGTTATTGACTACATGGAAGCAGCAGATCACCATCTTGATCTACCTGATGCTCAGGTGGAAGAGGAGGAGGAGGAGGAGGTGGTGGCGGAGCCAGTGAGTTTGACCAACATTGAAACAATGCTATGAAATGCTCGTGCATTCCGTGAACTTTCACCTGCAGAAGAAAAATGGTGGGCCCGCATGTTGGAACAATGCAACATGGCTGTCACCCCAGGAATTAAGCTGTCAGTATTCTCAGCTATGGCCACCTTCTTCAGGTGAAGACATCTGAGCGGATGACCAACAAATCATTCGATGCGATGTTGGCTGCATTCCGCAAAGCTTTCCCAGATGCGTCTGAGCTACCACACAGCTAAAGTAAAATGAAGAATTTCCTTCGCGCAGTTGGAATTGGATATGATATGATCCATGTTTGTAAGAATAATTGTGTTCTGTTTCAAAGGACTATGCCAACTTAAGTGAATGCCCGAAATGCAAATCATCAAGATGGAAAGATGGTGATGCTGTGAAGATGATTCCTCATAATGTTCTGAGACATTTTCCAATTACACCAAGATTGCAGAGGTTGTTTCATGATGCTGAAACAAGAGAGGATGTACTGTGGCATTCTAGGAACCAGGATTTCAGATATCAGAATGCAATGAGCCATCCATCACATGGTAGTGAGTGGAAAAGCTTCAATCAAAAGCACGAAAAGTTTGCTGCTGACCCGAGAAACATTAGACTTGGCTTAGCTTCAGATGGATTTAACCCATTTGGCCACCAGAGCGCCACATATAGCATGTGGCCAGTGCTTGTTATCCCTTACAACATGCCTCCAAAGGTCTGCACCAAAGAATCAAACTACATGATGGCCTTGCTCATCCAGGTCCAAAAAGTCCTGGAAAGGATTTTGATTTGTTCATGGAGCCTCTTGTGGAGGAACTTCAACAGCTATGGAGGGGTGTTCTCACTCGAGACCTATATAGTAGCCCACCAGCTGATTTCTTTCTGCGTGCTGTTATAATTTGGTGCATCCATGAGTATCTTGCTTTGGGCACTATGTCAGGGCGAACGACACATGGTTACAATGCATATGTTCGCTGTGACAGGAATCCGCTGTCATACGCAATACTTAGCAAGATCTATTACATTGGACACCGCCGTTTCCTTGCCAAGGACAAGCCGCATCCTAGAAAATACCGAAGACATGTGTTCAATGCAAAGCATGAAAACCGTGATGCGCCAAAGAGGCCCACCGCCTATGAGTTGCAAGTGGAATTAGAGAAGGTCAGGCATATTACACTAGGAAACCATCCTGATAATGGTAGCGGGAAAAGGAAGCGTGGCAGGGTAGAAGAGAGATTATTGTTTACCCGCAGGTCCACTTTGTGGGACTTGGAGTATTGGAAAGATTTGGATCTGCGGCATAATCTTGATGTGATGCACATCGAGAAAAATATATGTGACAACATTATCGGCACACTTCTTAATATTGAAGGCAAGACGAAAGATACCTTAAAATCTAGGATTGATTTGACACACCTGGGTATCAGAAAGGATTTGCAGGTGCAAGATGAAGGTAAACCACAGGATATGGCACCAGCTGTGTACGTCTTGGACAAGGTAAAAAGAAAAGAATTCTGCAAGGTCCTATCATGTGTGAGATTCCCACATGGATTTGCTTCCAACCCTGAAAGGAGAGTCAGTGCAGATGGAGACAAGGTACAAGGGTTGAAAACTCATGACTGCCACGTCCTACTTCAAAGGGTTTTACCTGTTATCCTTAGAGGATTGGGCCGCCCTGACTTATACAGAGCAGTTGCAGAGTTGGGACAATTCTTCAAGGAACTCTGCAGTAGAAATATCATGATAGATGCTTTGGAGCGTCTTAGAGACAAGATACCAACTATCCTATGCGACCTTGAGAAGATATATCCTCCAGCCTTCTTTTATGTGATGGTGCATTTGGCTATTCATCTACCTGATGAGGCACTACTTAGAGGTCCAGTACAGTATGGTTGGATGTACCCTATTGAAAGGCGGCTAGGCACATTCAAGGGCTATGTTAGGAACAGAGCTAGACCCGAAGGTTCCATTGTAGAGGCCTACATTGCTACAGAAGCGTTGACATTCTGCTCAAAATACATTGTAACAGCTGATCAGCTTAGCAAAGACGTGGATGAAGACAATCCCAGGCTCAATGTTTTCGATTATTCTGTTCGAGTTACAGGGAAGAGTTGACAAGAGGACAAACCTAAAGATTTGGACAAAATGGTTTGGTATGTGTTGAATAACTGTCCTGAGATACTACCTTATATCAAGTAAGTGCTAAGTACTGCAGCTTATACATCATAATCTACTAAACTTGCAGCACATTCTTATATATTTAGATGTTTGACGCGATCACTATGTTGTGCAGCATCTACTAAAAGGAGTTACTGCCGCAAAATCCAAGAAACATTGACAAACTGGTTATGGCAGGATTTGCGAAATGGTTTAAGAGCCATGTAAGCTTTTGAATTGCACTGTCAGTTTTTTTAATATATTGAGTACATAAGATGATCAGCTTGTCTATTTTCTAACCATAGGTTAAGAAGATGCGGGAGGATGGGCAGGCAGTTGATGATGCCCTTTACTCACTAGCAATGGGTCCTGATACTCGGGTAAGACATTATGAATCTTGCGTTGTTGGAGATGTGCGCTACAACACCCTTGCACGAGACAAAGGCAGGAAGACACAAAACAGTGCCATCATGAGCACGGATACGTATGACAAAGAGACAACTGAAATGTATGCTAACATAACAGACATTGTTCAGTTGCAGTATATCTCCAGTTTCGAGGATCATCGGTGTGTGGTTCTATTGTGCTATCGTTGGTATAACCTATTTTCCAGGATCGCAAAACCCAGAGCTGATGATTATTTCAAATCCATCAATGTCAAGGCGGCGTACCAGACCAACCAGCCTTTTATTTTGGAAAATCAAGCAACACAGATATTTTTCTTGGAAGACACATTTGCACGTAGCGATGACTGGAGAGTAGTGTAAAGGTTTGAGCAGAGGAATTCGTTTAATGAAGTTGCACAACAAGATGATGCTTACACTGCTCCTGATGTACAAGATAACACAGATGTTCCTAATATCTTTGAGAACCATCACGTCAATGACGCCGGCGAAAAGATTGCCTGTCGTGCTATGGACATACAAGAGTTGATCAAGAAGAAGCCAACCTTCGAGGACGTTGAGGACGAAGAAGAAGATGACACTGTGCGGAATTACGATTCAGACTGATACACATGTCGAAGATGTTGACGCTGCTACTGCGGATGATGATTACATTGCTTTTGTCGTATTTGCATGTCAGAAGATGTTTTTTATCTACTATGTGAAATTGTGTTTTCTATGACAACTGAAATCTGATGAACATGTTGTTTAGTATTTTCCTATGAGAACATCACTTGTTATGTATGCTGATTTGGGTTTGGTGATTGTATGACGACTAAAACATGATGACATTGTTGTTTAGTTGTACTCATATTTGGCTGTGAAACTTGAATTTGATGACATAGTTTGCTGTTGGACTGCAATTTGCTCGACGTCTTCGAATGAGAACAAAGCTGACCCAACAGGTCCTCTGCTAATTTATTTATTTAATACCAAAAGGGCCTCTGCTATTTATTTATTTATGAGCAAAAGGGGATACCCCCTGATTTTCGTTAATAGAAATCATTAGATGTTCACAACACTACGCCCAGCCTGCTACACAGGTTTCATTCATTACTAGTTTCAGCAAAGTGCTCATGTCATAGCCACTGAATACATCAAGAGTGCTACATACACTGCAAATAAAGAGACAATCATCCTACAGAGCACATCGATTTTTCCCATTATCTTCACAAGCTCTTTCATCTCCTCATTGTTGTCAAGGCCGTTCAACAGCTGTTGCTTGGCCATGATCAGAGGAACAGCATCTTTAACCTTCTACTCTGCATCTTCCTCTTCTGTCGTTCCTTCAGTTACTTGTCCAACACCCCAACCTGCTGGTATTGGGATTCCTCGGCTAACCAAATAATCAGCGTAGTTGCACTCCCCCACATCAGCAACTTCCCAGAAATACAAATCACACGAATCTTCCCTTTTCTGCACGAATCAAATTGAAAGATCATCAACCAAACTGTTAAAAAAACAGCAACTGAAAGCAGCAGAACAACACTTAAACATATTATTACCCTAGGATTCGGGCATTTGTAGAAGACTCGGCCCGGGTTGAGGATTCTGGTTGAGACGCGACAGATGACTCTACGTGATTTGCAGCAGTGGCACCACACCAACGGTAGCGGGTTGCGATGAGCAACCGGCTGCAGTGCGCGTGCCGGCGGGGGTGTGATGAGACCCACAGGCGATGGTACGGTGGCGACTTGGTGCATATTTGGTTGTTGCCTGCTGAAGAGCAGGTGGACGAGCAGCCAGCGGACATGGTTGCTGCGGCCAGAGCTTCTGATGCTAGGCAGAGTAAGTAAAGAAGAGGAGAAGCGAATGTTGTGTTAGTTTCATTACTTGCTGAGTAGCATAGCACCATATATAGTCATAGTCTAGGTTTGGATTTGAACCAGCTACAGGAGCACGTCTCTCTTTGTTTCTAAAACTCAGCAACGTCTCTTTACTGGTACACTAGCTTGTTTTGTACGCCTTCTCAAGTCTTTGATTCCTCCACCTGACATCTGGGACCCACCGGAAGGGCCTGTGTATTTTGCGAAAAAAACGTGCCCCCCGCTGGCAGGTCGGACCCACCAGCTATCTTCGCACGCAAGGAAGTGCCTCCTTATTACGCACAAAAAATGAATACTCCCACTGCCAGCTGGAACCCAACATCGTGGGAGGCTGACTTGTGGGCCTACCAAGTTGACGGGGACGGAGGGCTTTGTCAACTTAGTCAATATGAACGATTCTAGCTCCAGTTATCGTACGATGTTCATCCAACGGCAGTAGTGCTTCTTCAACCTCTGGTCTTCTTGCTCCAGCCGCCCAAACTAGCGCCGGTCGTGCCGCGTGCTCCTGCCTCCTGTGGCCGGCTGTGATGACACGGAGGCCTCACCGCCCCCTACTACTCCCACCGCTCGCCAGGCCATCCCTCTACTCACCCACACCCCATGTTATTCTGCGGCGACGGCAGCCTCACACAGCAGCCGAACCAGTGAACCCTCGTACTCCTCTCCGCGTGGGCATCCACTACCGCGTCTTCCCCGGCTCCGCGTCGTCCCCTTCCTAGGCCTCGCTGTCGTCCACCGCCTTGGTGCTCTCGGCGCGGCGTGGTCAATGTGGCCAACAACCGACTTCTATCGGAAGAGTACTGTACGTGGAGAGGCTGACAGCTGGGTCCACGGCCACAACCCAGTTTTTTGTGATTTGCCAAGTAAGTCGCTTTGTCAGGCCTGTTGGGCTGCAAATCTTTCAAGACGAGGAGAGCTTCATTTGGCTGGCCGAGAAAATGGCCTCTCAGCAATGAGAAATGGGCTGTACATTTTTAAAACACATCAAATCGGCAATTAGTTTCAAATTTCTTTTTTTCATTTCGAGATTTTAAATTGCATTGATTTTTATGCGTGGACAATTTGTTGGATTTTATATTGATATACATTTATTTTTAAAATCAGTTTGAATGTGACTCGAAATTTCGGGATTAAAAACAGTTCGGACCGCAACGAAATATGCAAAATTTCGTATAATTTTTTAACCGTGGCCACAATATGGGCTGTAATGCTAACAAAAAGAATATGGGCTCCAAAAAAAACCTTAAGAATTAGCAAATGGGCTGTAAATTATTAGCTGCTCGTCCCGCCTGGTGTTGAGAAATGGCATCCAATATTTCGGTCCTGCTTTGGTGAGCTTTTCCCAAGGTGACACCGAAGGTCTACCTCCTTCCGTGCGCCCCTCACCTCCCAGAAGCACGACTGGGTCTTCGTAGTCCGAGATCATACTTATATATCAGTCACAGTAACGTCCGCTAAACCATCGCTCGGGGAAAAGTATTATAGAGAGCATTAGTACTTATTCTGATCCTTTCCTTATATTTAGATTCTAGTAGTTTATTTCAGTCGTATTCGTATCCTTACTGCGAATGGATAGGTCCAGTGAGGCGGGTGTGGAGCACGCAAAGCACCGTAAGCTTGCTTTCTCTCCCGCTGACAGACAAAGAAAAGGTATGTCGGTAAACGACGGAGTTTAAGGAGTTGTTTTTGAATTCGGGAGTTGAGCAACCCCTAAAAGCACTCACAATGAATGGTACCAGCTGCTGCTGCGAGGACTAACGTCACAAGGGAAATCCGGCAGGAACTGAAGGCCACCGATCCCGACCGATCGCGCGGCACAGACGTCGAAGTGAAAGCCCCAGGGATTATTGAACGTAAATCTGTGCACGAACCCATGCAAACAGGCTTAAAAGCAGTGGATAGCCTGGTTCCTATAGGCCGTGGTCAACGAGAACTTATAATCGGGGACAGACAAACTGGAGCTTGTTCTGATTTAGTAGCAATCAGCTCTTCTCCTTCCACCTGGTACAGCTTTCCTCCTCCCCTCTTGGCAGGCGAGCTCCCTTCTGGTAAAAAGGATTTGAGTGGAAGGTTGAGCGCCCCTTAACGTTTAGAATGGCAGATGGGATGTATGATGTTTTCCACAGATTTGTGGCTTTCCTAAAAAAAGGTTGACGCACAAGCAGTGACTGTTGGATGTCCATCCAACAGCCGTCGTGCTTCTTCAATCTCTGCTCTTCCTGCTCCAGCCGCTCAAACAAGCGTCAGCGGGACTGCCTACTCTCTCCTCCCCGCGGCTGGCTATGCTGCCGCGCAGGCCTCGCTGCCCCACCATACTCCCATCGCTGGCCTAGCCATCCCTCTACTCACCCACACCTGCTGTTATTCTCCGGTGACGGCAGACGAACCAGTAAACCCTCGTACAGTCGTACCCCCCTCCGCGTGGGAAACAACTGCTGAGTCTTCCATGTCTCTGTGTCATTCCCTTCCTAGGTCTCGTCGTCGTCCACCGCCCTGGTGCTCTCAGTGCGGCCTGGTCAACGTGGTCAACGACCGACATGCATCTGAAGTGGACTGTACGTGGAGAGGCTGGCAGCTGGGTCCACGGCCGCACGCAAGGAAATGCCTCCTTATTACGCGCAAAATAATGATTCCTCCACCTGACATCTGGGACCCACCGAAAGAGCCTCTGTATTTCGCGAAAAAAACGTTACCACCGCTGACAGCTTGGACCCACCAGCTATATCTTCGCACGCAAGGAAGTGCCTCCTTATTACGCACACAAAGATGAATACTCCCCCTGCTAGCTGGGACCCAGTATAGTGGCAGGCTGACTTGTGGGCCTACTAAGTTGACGGGGACGGAGGGCTTTGTCAACTTAGTCAATATGCATGATTCTAGCTCCAGTGACCGTACGATGTCCATCCAAGGCTTTGTCAACTTAGTCAATATGGACGATTCTAGCTCCAGTGACCGTACGATGTCCATCCAACGGCCGTAGTGCTTCTTCAACCTCTGGTCTTCTTGCTCTAGCCGCCCAAACCAGCGCTGGTCGTGCCTCGTGCTCCTGCCTCCCGTGGCCGTCTGTGATGCGGCGGAGGCCTCACCGCCCCCTACTACTCCCACCGCTGGCCAGGCCATCCCTCTACTTACCCACACCCCCTGTTATTCTGCGGCGACGGCAGCCACACACCGCAGCGAACCAGTGAACCCTCATACTCCTCTACGCGTGGGCATCCACTGCCGCGTCTTCCCTGGCTCCACGTCATCCCCTTCCTAGGCCTCGTCATCGTCCACCGCCCTGGTGCTCTCGGCGCGGCGTGGTCAACATGGTCAAGGAATGGCTTCCATCGGACGTGGACTGTACGTGGAGAGGCTGACAGCTGGGTCCACGGCCGCAGCAAGGAAGTGCCTCCTTATTACGCGCAAAATATTTATTCCTCCACCTGACAGCAGGGACCCACTGGACGGGCCACCGTATTTCATGAAAAAAACATTTCCCCCTGACTGCTGGGACCCACCAGCTACATCTTTGCACGCAAGGAAGTGCGTCCGGGCAAAAAAAAGATTCACCCCCTGACTGCTGGGACCCACCAGCTACATCTTCGCAGGCAAGGAAGTGCCTGACAGTCGGGACCCACCTGGTCGAAGCGTACGTAGCGTTGTCATTCTAGTCGCGAACGTGTACGTAGATGCTGGTCGATGTAGAGGCGCGCACGTGTCGTAGTAGAGGCGCGCACGTAGCATGTACACGTACGTACAGCGGCCAGTGTGCAAGAAAGAAAATACGGCCATGTACGTACATACGGGCAGGGTCTCGAACGCCTACTCGCGCATACATACGACCAGGGGTCGTGTACATGGCTGGGTCGGAACGGAGAAACAACATCGTCATCATGTTCATGGGGAGCCACCGGCTGGGTCGGAATGGAATGCGTCATCGTGTTCATCGGGAGGGCTTGGATGGAACAGCCGATGGAAACGAGGCCTGGCGTACCGCAGAACAGAGGAAACGGCCTTGTGTTCGACCGGCCACGTTCGAAACAGGATCCTGTTCATTGGGAGGGGTCTGGCGTACCGCAAAACGGAGGAAACAGACCTCCTATGGTTGAAATGGGGGTCCTGTTGATCGGGAGGGGTGTGGCGTACCGCAAAACGGAGGAAACGGACTTGTGTTGGAGCGCTACGGTCGAAACGGGGGTCCTGTTCATCAGGAGGGGTGTGGCGTACCGCAAAACGGGACTCCACGGGATACTGTTCATCTCCATCGTCGACCCCCTCCAGCCTCCACGGGCTACTGTTCATCCACCGTCGACCTCCTCCAGCCTCCACCTGCGACTGTTCATCCATGGGCTCCTGTTCATCCAGCCTCCACCGCGCGCTACTCCACGGGCTATTGTTCAACCAGCCCTCTCCACGGGCTCCTGTTCAACCACCCCTCCACGGGCTACTGTTCATCCAGCCCTCCACCGTCTACTGTTCATCCTGCCCTCCACGGGGTGGTCCTGTTCATCCTGCCCTCCACGGGGTCCTGTTCATCCAGCCCCAACCGGCTCGATCGATCGGGGTCCTTTTCATCCAGAGCCAACACCACGGGGTCCTGTTCATCCACCCCCACCGGCAACTGTTCATCCAAACCCCCCAGCAACGCTCACTGTTCATCCAGAGGCAGCATTGATCGGCTTCAGTTAGCAGCAATAGCGAAGGAATCGCTCGATCGGGTTCAGTTAACAGCCATCGATCGATCGCTCGGGTTCAGTAACGCGTAGCCTGCAGTGCAATCGCTCGGGTTCAGTTAGAGCCCAACGCCTCACACCCACGCGCGTGCGTGTATGAGAGAAACGCGCATCGCTCGGCCCCGACCACCCACCGTAACCGGGAACACCCCGATATTTTCCTCGCCCTCGCTTCTACCATGGTTTTTCCGTCATGGACGGCCCAAAGAATATCATGCAGCTGCGTCTCCGTCCCGCCCAGGATGAAAAGCCCATTTTTTTGTCATGATTTTTTGTCATAGAAATAGGACCCCACCACATCTATGATTATACCGGGTTTTGTCACAATTATCATCATAGAAGTGTCATAAGTATGACAGAACTTTTTTTTCGTTCGGCCCAAAAATGTCACGGATGTGTCTTTTTTTTGTAGTGGAGGTCGCGATGGTTGCCATTTGTGCAGACTCCCAAATCTTGAAGGAGCACCTTGCCATTTGCAAGCTACGCCTGTTAAGCATGCTCGGTTTACGCGTTGCGTGTGCTGCTCCTGCCTTTCCTTCACAAATTCTAGTGAATTGTGCTATCTAATTTTACCATGCAATCTGTTGCTCTAGTGTATATGTTCTATATGTCGTGCAGTGTGGTGCTCACTTATTAACTGTTTTTTTAATTTGTTGTCGTCTTCAGTTAACTGTTTGGTTCAAATCTGCAAATGTGATGTTCAATTCTTCAGGCTGCAATTTTGTATTGTCTTCCGTGTGAGAAATAAATCGAATTTATCTTTACAAAATTGCGGGTGCATTCTGTTATTGTATACCATGTGAGGAATAAATTGAATTTGGATATAGTAAATACATGAGAAACAAATACAATTGCTACAATTGGCTGTAGTTAACTGTTTGGTTAACTGTCTGATCTTCTATTAGGAGTATGTTATATTGTGCAATGTGGTGCTTAATTAATGTTTGGTTCATTTGTTGTGGTGTTTAGTTAACTGCTTGGTTCAATTCTACAATGCAATGTCCAATTGTTGTGGGTAGAATTTTGTATTGTTGTGCATGTGAGGAATAAGTCGAATTTGGCTGCACTTAATACATGAGAAACATATACAAGTGCTATATTTCCTAGTTCTTAATCATGCTTGGTTTGGGTAAATGGGTTTTCCGTGTGGCTTGAATTAATCTGATGAATCTGCAATGTGCTTATTTTTCATCAACATATTTTACTGATAGCATACGAACCCTTACTTAACCTGATGACTAACTACCTTATATGTGTTGCAGGGAAACAATGGGAAGCACTGAGGTTTACAATCGAGGTTAGCACATGCATGGTCCGTAGTCTAATAGCACATTATTGTGCAATTGCAGGAACCATTCTAATATTTAGGTTTTTAACAATTTGGTCTTGCACATGTAGGTCCTGTTGTCAGAGGTTTTGACCCACTGTTCAACCCTTTTTGCATAGGGGGAAATGAGTTGTCCATGAATATCAATCAAATCAAGAAACTTAGAAAGATTGTTAGGATAAAGAAATTAGCGACAAAAAACAACAAGATCTTTGTCTACACAATGAAGAAGACATCAGTTCTACAAGATGGTACTAACTATTATACCTTGCCTTTTTTTATTCCTTTGCCCCATTTTCAATATAGAGAAGATATTTATGCACATCCTTGTTTTCAGGCCTTTCCAAAGCAGTTCACTGATGATTACCTCTCAAACCACCTCTATGGTCAGGAGGCGAGGAAGGTTTTCATACAACACCCACAGTTCAATATTGAAGTGTTCCCGAAGGGGACGAAGGATGGATGGTCAATCATCCACAGGCACTGGCCTAAAGTTGCAAAGACCTTCAACATGAATGAAGGCTCAATATTCGCCTTCCGCTTCAGCAGTTTTCCAGATGAGATGCATCTGTCTATATACCGTCTATGATGCTAATTTCGAAAGGTTCTACATGTTGCATGTGGAACTTGCTGCTGGTGCAGTTGTGTAATGGGGTGGCTGAGTGCTGAAGCTATATCATGTTGTACTCTGATGTATTTCAATTATGAAATTCTGCTTCCTTAATATGGAAATGAAATATATTGTGTGCTTAATATGAAATGTCAATTAGATTAATAAATGGATTATGAAAAATCGGATAATTAGCCTGCTAATGGCGAATTTGCCTGCTAATTGGGTTTTGCTATTGCAAATGGTTGTTGAAATAATACTGTGGGCGATGACCTCACACAATGCACACAGCTTCTAGGAATAAACCATGTTGGATCAATGAACAATCACACACGACTTTCTCTTGAAAACTGTTTGCGTGAGGCCACCTTGCGCAAACGTTTACCACACAAAAACTGTGTGTGATGGACAGCTTTTGACACACAGTTTCTTCTACGGACCGTGTGTGATACATTCAATAACGCAAACGATTTAACGGCAAAAATTGTGTGTGATGTACCTGTGAACGTAAACGTTTTCCTTGGAGCGACTGTGTGGGATGTGCATACGAACGGAAACGTTTAGCGGGGACTGACTGTGTGGGATGTACTTGCGATCGGAAACAATTTCGCCGTATAATTGTATTTTTCAGCTCTACTGTACGTATTTCCGTATTTGAGCGCTCTCCGGTCGCACACGACCTCATTTTGCCGAACGTGTGTGCCAGGAGGGCATATCCCCGACGGTTTCTGGGTTGTGTGGGAAGGACCCCCCCTATCGCCCACACTCACTTGGAGACAGTTCCAAATGTCGTCGCGGAAAGGGGTTAAAAACCGTTTGTTTAGGAACGACGTGCACTAGTGATGTGGAAAGTTTGTCATCATAGGCTTTCGGCTTTAACCTACGAACCAAAATGGTGGAGTGTTTCCAGATACTATTCAGAATGAAAAGAAGCATTCACGATGTCCGGAAACCAGGCAACCCATTATAGTGCTCGAATAGTTTGGGGTGTATGTTATATTACATATGTAAGAAACATCTTCCAAGGAGAATAGTTCCATTAAGGGTTCCTTTCCTTGGGTTGGCATGCTTTGATTATGCATGCCCGGGCTTTGGTCCGCAGTATGGAAAAAGCTATCCTATATGTTTGAAGAGTTACCGGAATGTAACAATCTGTCGTTTGATTGCCGACCAATTATTCTCTTAAGAACGCTAGCTTTCGGCTTCACCTGTCTGAGGTACAGGTCCGGATTACCCAGTTGTAATAATCGCAGAGGTGCTCCCTTTATGCCCTAGCCGAACAATTCGGGAACGTAGGGCATAAACACAGGAGCAAGGCAACCCAACTTGGGAAAAACTTAAGTCATAGAGGTGCAAATAATGGCAAAAAGTGTGTATCTGAACAAACGACATATACACTGTGAGCTCCAGGCTCTGAATAATAATACGCTTTAGTTAAAGAAGCCCCCAGGCGTCGTGGGGTGTATAAATTTTAGGATGTGTACCCCTTAAGTGTTTGGCCTATCCGAACATACCCTGGGAATCATACAAAAATGAGGAAATAGAAAGAAATGGAGAGGAGAAAAAAGAAATGAAAGAAAGTAACATGATCGAACTTACGCGTAGAATCTTCGGAGCCGAGCGGCGTTCCATGGATTCGGCTCTAGGCGGTTATCCAATGCATTACGAAGGCGATAGGCCCCTCCTGTGAGAACTTCATCTATGATAAAGGGGCCCTCCCATTTTGGTTTGAGCTTATCCTTCTTCTTCTCTGGGAGGCGTAGAACGAGTTCACCGACATTATAAGTCTTGCCCCGCACTTGTCTGCTTTGGTATCACCGAGCCTGTTGTTGATAAAATGCGGAACGGGCTTTTGCAATGTCACGCTCCTCCTCCAGGCCATCTAGGTCGTCCTGCCGATCGAGTTCGGCCTCTCTCTTCATACATGCGTACTCGAGGTCAGTCATGAATAATGTCGCATGGCAGGACATCCTCTGTGTCGTACACCATAAAAAAGGGTGTGTATCCGGTCGTGCGATTGGGCGTGATCCGTAGTCCCCAGAGTACGGAATCAAGTTCCTCGACCCAGTGTTTATCTGACTCCCGTAGGGATCGCACTAGTCTGGGTTTGATGCCGCTCATTATCAGGCCATTAGCCCATTCCACCTGACCGTTTGTTTGAGGGTGATATACGGAGGCGTAATCGAGCTTAATGCCCAGGTTAGCACACCAATTTTTCACCTCATCGGCTGTGAAGTTAGAGACATTGTTAGTAATGATGTTGTGCGGGACACCATAACGGTGTACAACGTCGGATATAAAGTCGATCACCGGCCCAGCTTCAGCCGTTTTTACTGGTTTGGCCTCTCTCCACTTAGTGAATTTGTCCACCATAACCAGCAAATATTTTTTCTTATGGCTTCCCCCTTTAAGGGGTCCGACCATATCTAGCCCCCAGACCGCAAAAGGCCAAGTAATGGGGATTGTTCTTAGGGCAGTGGGCGGCATATGACTTTGATTGGCGAAAAGTTGACATCCTACACAACACTGTACAAGGGCATGTGCATCTGCTCGGGCCGTTGGCCAAAAGAATCCTGTACGGAAGCCCTTCCTTACGAGGGCCCGAGTAATACGTCCTGTTTGCATCATGCTTTTATATTGATATTTATTGCATTAGTTGCTGTTATTACACATTATGTCACAATACTTATGCGTTTTCTCTCTTATCTTACAAGGTTTACATGAAGAGGGAGAATGCCCGTAGCTGGAATTCTAGGCTGGAAAAGGAGCAAATATTAGAGACCTATTCTGCACAACTCCAAAAGTCCTAAAACTCCACGAAAGTCAGTATTGGAATGTATTGAAAATATTGGGCGAAGAAAGCACCAGAGGGGGCCACACCCTGTCCACGAGGGTGGGGGCGCGCCCCCTGCCTCGTGGGCCCCTTGGCAGGCCTCCAGTGCCCATCTTTTCCTATATGAAGGGTTTTGACTTGGAAAAAATCGAGAGGAAGCTTTTGGGATGAAGCGCCGCCGTCTCGAGGCGGAACCTTGGCAAAACCAATCTAGGGCTCCGGTGGAGCTGTTCTGCCGCGGAAACATCCCACCGGGAGGGGGAAATCATCACCATCGTCATCACCATCAATCCTCTCATTGGGAGGGGGTCAATCTCCATGAACATCTTCACCAGCACCATCTCATCTCAAACCCTAGTTCATCTCTTGTATCCGATCTTTGTCTCACAACCTCAGATTGGTACCTGTGGGTTGCTAGTAGTGTTGATTACTCCTTGTAGTTGATGCTAGTTGGTTTATTTGGTGGAACATTATATGTTCAGATCCTTTATGCATATTAATACCCCTCTGATTATGAACATCAATATGATTTGTGAGTAGTTACGTTTGTTCATCAGGACATGGGAGAAGTCTTGCTATAAGTAGTCATGTGAATTTGGTATTCGTTCGATATTTTGATGAGATGTATGTTGTCTTTCCTCTAGTGGTGTTATGTGAACGTCGACTACATGACACTTTTGGGCCTAGGGGAAGGCATTGGGAAGTAATAAGTAGATGATGGGTTGCTAGAGTGACAGAAGCTTAAACCCTAGTTTATGCGTTGCTTCGTAAGGGGCTGATTTGGATCCATATGTTTCATGCTATGGTTAGGTTTACCTTAATTCTTCTTTCATAGTTGCGGATGCTTGCGAGAGGGGTTAATCATAAGTGGGATGCTTGTCCAAGGAAGGTCAGTACCCAAGCACAGGTCCACCCACATATCAAATTATCAAAGTAACGAACGCGAATCATATGAGCGTGATGAAAACTAGCTTGACGATAATTCCCATGTGTCCTCGGGAGCGTTTTACTTTATATAAGAGTTTGTCCAGGCTTGTCCTTTGCTACAAAAAGGATTGGGCCACCTTACTGCACCTTGTTTACTTTTGTTACTTGCTACGCGTTACGAATTACCATACCACAAAACTAGCTGTTACCGATAATTTCAGTGCTTGCAGAGAATACCTTGCTGAAAACCGCTTATCATTTCCTTCTGCTCCTCGTTGGGTTCGACACTCTTACTTATCGAAAGGACTACAATAGATCCCCTATACTTGTGGGTCATCAAGACTCTTTTCTGGCACCGTTGCCGGGGAGTGAAGCGCATTTGGTAGGTGGAATTTGGTAAGGAAAAAATTATATAGTGTGCTGAAATTTACTATCACTTGTTACTATGAAAAGTAATCCTTTGAGGGGCTTGTTCGGGGTATCTTGACCCCGACCAGTAGAGCAAAGAGTTGCTCCTCAACCTACTGAACCTGCGGAAAATGTTTACTTTGAAATTCCTTCGGGTATGATAGAGAAACCGCTAGCTAATCCTTTTACAGGAGATGGAACGTTACATCCCGATATGCACCTAATCGATGTGTATGAAGTTTGTGGATTATTTAGGCTTGCAGGTATGCCTGAGGATGTTATCAAGAAGAAGGTCTTCCCTTTATCTTTGAAGGGAAAGGCATTGACATGGCTTAGGCTATGTGATGATATTGAATCATGGAACTACAACCGATTGAAATTGTAATTTCATCATAAGTTTTATCCTATGCATCTGGTTCATCGTGATCGTAATTATATATATAATTTTTGGCCTCGCGAAGGAGAAAGTATCGCTCAAGCTTGGGGGAGGCTTAAGTCAATGTTATATTCATGCCCCAATCATGAGCTCTCAAGAGAAATTATTATTCAAAATTTTTGTGCTCGGCTTTCTCTCAATAATCGCTCCATGCTCGATACTTCTTGTACTAGTTCTTTTATGATGAAGACTATTGAATTCAAATGGGATTTATTGGAAAGAATTAAATGCAACTCTGAATATTGGGAACTCGACGAAGGTAAGGAGTCAGGTATAACACCTAATGAGGGAGTCCTGGATTAGGGGGTCTCCGGACAGCCGGACTATATCCTTTGGCCGGACTGTTGGACTATGAAGATACAAGATTGATGACTTCGTCCCGTGTCCGGATGGGACTCTCCTTGGCGTAGAAGGCAAGCTTGGATATATGGATATGTAGATCTCCTCCCTTGTAACCGACTCTATGTAACCCTAGCCCCCTCCGGTGTCTATATAAACCGGAGGGTTTAGTCCGTAGGACAACACCAATCATACCATAGGCTAGCTTCTAGGGTTTAGCCTCTACGATCTCGTGGTAGATCAACTCTTGTAATACTCATATCATCAAGATCAATCAAGTAGGAAGTAGGGTATTACCTCCATCGAGAGGGCCCGAACCTGGGTAAACATTGTGTCCCCCGCCTCCTGTTACCATCCGCCTTAGGCGCACAGTTCGAGACCCCCTACCCGAGATCCGCCGGTTTTGACACCGACATTGGTGCTTTCATTGAGAGTTCCACTGTGCCGTCACCGTAAGGCTTGATGGCTCCTTCGATCATCGGTAATGATGCAGTCCAGGATGAGGTTTTCCTCCCCGGACAGATCTTCATATTCGGCGGCTTCGCACTGCGGGCCAACTCGCTAGGCCATCTGGAGCAGATCAAGAGCTACGCTCCTGGCCACCAGGTCAGGTTCGGAAACTTGAACTACACTGCCGACATCTGTGGAGACTTGATCTTCGACGGATTCAAGCCCATCCCAGGTGCACCGCACGATCACGACGAGCATGATTTAGCTCTGCCGTCGGACAGTGTTCGGGAGATCACGTCTGCAGCTACTCCGGCCCTTGATCCGAAGCAAATTGCGCCATCCGAGGACGGGTGGATAGACTCCGCCATGGAGGCCGCACTCTCAGTGGCGATAGAGCCGGATACTGACTTCACTGCTTACGAGAGCCGTGTCGCCGAACCACTGGATTCGTCCCCGGCCACGGACTCCGAGCCGCCTGTATCCGTGCCTATCGAATCCGATTGGGCACCGATCGTGGAGTTTACCTCCGCAGATATCTTTCAGCACTCGCCATTCGGCAATGTGCTAAATTCATTAAGGTCTCTCTCCCTGTCAGGAGAACATTGGCCGGACTATGCCCGGCTAGAATGGGATGCGGACGACGAAGAAATTCGCTTCCCACCCACCACCCACTTAGTAGCCACTGTCGACGATTTAACCGACATGCTCGACTTCGACTCCGAAGACATCGACGGTATGGACGACGATGTAGGAGACAAATTGGACGACCCCTCCAAGAAGCAACCCAAGCGCCAACGTCAGCGGAGCCGCTCTAAGTCCCGCCATAGCAAAAGTAGTGATACCGGCACAAGATACAACAGCACTCCGGATAGTGCCAAAGACGACGACAATCCCCTCCAGCAAGATTTAGAGCGGGAGGATGAACAAGCTAGCCCTCCAGAACGGGCAGCAGATGAAGAAATGGAGGATGACAATTACATGCCTCTCTCCGAAGACGAGGTGAGCCTTGGCGACGAAGAATTTATCGTGCCTGAGGATCCCGTCGAGCAGGAGCGCTTCAAGCGCCGGCTTATAGCCACAGCAAATAGCCTGAAGAAAAAGAAACAACAGCTTCGAGCTGAACAAGATTTGCTAGAAGACAGATGGACTGAAGTCCTTGCAGCCGAGGAATAGGAACTCGAACGCCCCTCCAAGAGTTACCCAAAGCGCAGGTCGCTACCCCGACTCGAGGAGGAAGCATTGAAACCTACTTCGCCAGCGTACGATGCGGCTGAGCGGCCACCTCGCAGCCGAGACAGAGAGGCGTTTCAGCCTGAAGATCAGCCTGCACCCCGCCGCCACTCAAACAAAAATACCATGGCCCGGGGCAACACGCGGGACCTGCGAGACGTATTGGAAAGCAGGGCAAAACAGGCAAGATCGATATACGGGTCACGGGGGCGCGCACCAACACGAGACGATGACCGTCACGCCGGATACACTAAAATTAAATCCGGCCGGGCCGAATACAGCAGACAAGACTCATATGAACTGCGTCGTGATATAGCCCGGCACAGAGGCGCCGCACACCCCCTATGGTTCACTGATGAAGTTATGAATCACGAATTCCCGGAGGGTTTCAAACCCGTAAATATCGAATCGTATGATGGTACAACAGATCCCGCGGTATGGATTGAGGATTTCCTCCTCCACATCCACATGGCTCGCGGTGATGATCTACATGCCATCAAGTACCTCCCATTAAAACTCAAACGACCAGCTCGGCATTGGCTGAATAGCTTGCCAGCAGACTCCGTCGGCAGTTGGGAGGATTTGGAAGATGCATTCCTTGACAACTTCCAGGGCACTTATGTGCGACCACCGGATGCCGATGACTTGAGCCATATAACTCAACAGCCAGGGGAATCGGCCAGGCAATTCTGGACACGGTTCCTGACTAAGAAAAACCAAATTGTCGACTGTCCGGATGCAGAGGCCTTAGCGGCATTCAAGCATAACATCCGTGACGAGTGGCTCGCCCGGCACCTCGGCCAGGAGAAGCCAAAATCTATGGCAGCCCTCACGACACTCATGACCCGCTTTTGTGCAGGCGAGGATAGCTGGCTGGCTCGCAGCAACAACACATCACGGAATCCAAGCACTTCAGATGCTAAAGATGCTAACGGCAGACCACGTCGTAACGGACACAAGCGCCGCAGAAACAGTGATAACGCCGAAGATACGGCAGTCAATGCCGGATTTAGAGGCTCTAGATCCGGTCAGCGGAAAAATCCATTCAAAAGAAGTACTCCGGGCCTGTCCAGCTTGGATCGAATACTTGATCGCTCGTGTCAAATCCACGGCACCCCCGATAAGCCCGCCAACCACACCAACAGAGAGTGCTGGGTGCTCAAGCAGGCCGGCAAGTTAAATGCCGAACACAAGGACAAGGGGCTGCATAGTGATGACGAAGAGGAGCCCCGGCCGCCGAACATGGGAGGACAGAAGAGGTTCCCCCCACAAGTGAAGACGGTGAACATGATATACGCAACCCACGTTCCCAAGAAGGAACGGAAGCATGCACTAAGGGACGTCTATGCGATGGAGCCTGTCGCCCCAAAGTTCAACCCATGGTCCTCTTGTCCGATCACCTTCGATCGCAGGGACCACCCCACTAGTATCCGTCATGGCGGATCCGCCGCATTGGTCCTAGACCCCATCATTGACGGATTTCATCTCACTCGAGTCCTCATGGACGGCGGTAGCAGCCTGAACCTGCTCTATCAGGATACAGTGCGCAAAATGGGTATAGATTCCTCGAGGATCAAACTCACCAAAACCACCTTTAAGGGTGTCATCCCAAGTGTAGAGGCCCATTGCACGGGCTCAATCACACTGGAAGTGGTCTTCGGATCTCCGGACAACTTCCGAAGCAAGGAGTTAATCTTCGATATTGCCCCGTTCCGCAGTGGCTATCAAGCACTGCTCGGGCGAACCGCATTTGCAAAATTCAATGCGGTACCACATTACGCATACCTCAAGCTCAAGATGCCAGGACCTAGGGGGTCATAACAGTCAATGGAAACACAGAGCGCTCGCTCCGCACGGAAGAGCACACTTCGGCCCTCGCAGCAGAAGCACAAAGCAGCCTTTTAAGGCAAACCACTAATTTGGCGATACAGCCCCCGGACACCGTCAAGCGAGTCCGGAGTAACCTGCAGCAGGATCGCCTGGCACGTTTAGAGCTCGCCTAGCAATTCGGCCCCCGTCCTAGTCCCAGTCAAGCGACGAAATACGTGTCGCGCGTACATAATTACGCACTGAAAATACCATGGGCATAGGCGGGGGCACGATCAGGGCACGTGCCGCAATGCGGCTCAACCGCCCTAGGGGCTGCATACCTTTATCATTTTTACCCTTTTAGGACCTTACTCTCTAGAAGCCCTTTCCGGCAGTATGATTGCCGGACACATTACGGGAAGGAACAACCAAGGAGGCACGAAGATAAAGTCGTACAAGGGAACCCACAGGTGGTCTCTAATAATAATCGACATATCCGTTTTTAACACCCATACGCAGCCTGCCCTTGGATAGGACATGTCAAATAGTCCTATTTTTTTGCTTATTGCACTACTTGTATCAGTACGCTTCGACGTATTATTTAAATAACAATGCATAGCATTAGTCTATTATTGCATTATCTATCCTTTTTCTTATATGTTTATTTACGACAATTTGCACCCGTACATCCTGGTACGGCCAGTATGCCAGGGGCTTTCGTATACCCCATAATACGGCGTGAGAAGTCCGAACACTTTCGACAGTGCGACACCCCGAACTTATAGCATTATATGCATCAGCTCCGAATCATGTCTTGGGTCAATAGTTACGTTTGCCCGGCTCCTATGTTTTGGTACCTTACGTTCCGCTATATCGGCTAAGGTAGCTCTAGGAGAACTACTGCGATTGTGTCCCGGTTCTCCCGGACGAGCACCTCAGTAAAGAAAGCCGAAAACTGACTGTCATGATAAGGCGAGAGCTGGTCGCTGTTCAAGAGGTCTCAAGTCCTTAAAGACTTCTTCCGCTTCGGGCGAGGAGTCGGCCTTGCCCGACTTAGGCGTATATAGCGCCCCAAATTCGGCCTTCCAAATACTAGGGGCTTCGCCAAAATTTAAAATTGTAGACTTCTATGGCTAAGTGAGAGTGATAAAGCCTTATAGTCCGATTGCCTGGTTCGTTGTGCTAAACACCTCCCTCGAAGGACCCAAAATTGGGAAAAAGAGTGCTTAGGTTTATCCCGAACACCCCAGTACTAGTTACATGGGGGGCAGAAGCCGACGACTGGCCAACTCTCAGATTTTATAAACGGCCGCACAGAAGGTAATATTTTAAATTCAAAAAGCGTAGCATAGATGAACTAGTTTCACATTACAGGATCATATGAGCACGTTCATTCAAAAATTACATCTTTCGAACATTCCTCCGCCACAAGGCGGGAACTCCTCAGGACACTGTCATAATACATTTCGGGGCGGCGATGCTCCTTGCCCTCCGGAGGCCCCTCCTTCACCAGCTTCACGGCGTCCAGCTTCGCCTAGTGCACCTTCGCCCGGGCAAAAGCCCTGCGCGCACCCTCGATGCAGACGGACCGCTTGATGACTTCAAGCCGTGGGCAGGCAGGCATCCACAAGCCGCCTCACCAGACCGAAGTAGCTGTTAGGCAGGGGATCGCCAGGCCACATCCGGACTATAAGACCCTTCATGGCCTGCTTGGCCGCCTTGTGAAGCTCGACCAGTTGCTTCAGCTGGTCTCTTAAGGGCACTGGGTGTTCGGTCCCAGTATACTGAGAGCAGAACAACTTTTCCGTCGAGCTCCCCTCCTCAGCTTGGTAAAACTCCGCGGCATCCAACACACTGCGGGGAAGATCTGTGAACGCTCCTGGAGAGCTCCGAACTCTGGTAAGTAAAAGGAAAGTTTCCTTCACATGCTTGCTTTGCATAATGAATGCCTTGCCCGCTGCTATCTTCTTCACCGCATCAATCTCCTGGAGGGCCTTGTGGGCTTCAGCCTTGGTGGTTTTTGCGCTTTCGAGCGCCTTCGCAAGCTCGGCCTCTCGCGTCTTAGAGTCAAGCTCCAAGGACTCGTGTTTTTTGTTGAGAGCCTCGAGCTCTTGCTGCACCTCGCCTACCTGGGCTTCTTGCTTTTTCCGCTCAGTGCGCTCCTTGGCCGCTTTGTTTTCGGCCTCGGACAACGCCTTCTTCAGGGTTGCCACCTCGGTCGTGGCCCCTGGCAAATTCATGATGATCCTATTATTTTACAACCAACCTTTTTTTCATATAGGGACAAGGTATTGCTTACCTTTGTTCTCCTCGAGCTGCCTCTTGGCAAGGCCGAGCTCTTCCTCAGACCGCTCAAGGTCCTGCTTCAGTGCAGCGACCTCCGTAGTATGTGCGGTGGCGGCCAGCAGCGAAGCCTGCATATGCACATAGACATATTTTGATTAGACTCCTGAATTATGATTTGATCCTCTATTCGGCCTTTCTTCTCGAACGCCAAACAGAGCATTAGGGGCTACTGTCTATGCGGTAATATTTTCCTATATTTACTTACCTCAAAGCATGTTAGGGGGCTGGCACAAGCTTCAGTTAGTCCGTTTTTGGCAGACTGAACCTTCTCGGTCACCGCACTCATGATAGTGCGGTGCTCTTCGTCGATGGAAGCGCTGCGAAGTACTTCCAGTAAGTTGTCCGATGCCTCTGGATGGACAGAGGTCACCGGCACGGGTGGCTTGCCCCACTTAACGGGGGGTCGCCTGCCGGAGTCCGGAACCACTGGAGGTTCCGGCGCAGTGATCGGCTGAGGGCCGAACTTGGAGCCCATGGGAGTCTTGCTCCCTTTGCGCCCAGGGTCCGGAAGGTCGCCTTGCGGTGCCTCCAGGACTACCTCCCCTCGGCTCGGTGCCTTTTGAGACAACACCTCGACGTTGTCCGCAGGGCAAGGGGTTGAGGCGGTCGGAAGTGAATCGCTACTCATATCCGACGAGTCCAAAGAACCGTCCGGCGAAGATACGTCGATACGGGCTCGGGACAGACTGCATAATCATGTTCGGCGTGAAGAGAAGCAGTGAAATAAAACATACCATGAATTACTATGGTATCCGGATACTTACAACTTCGCCAGGGGCTTGTCCCTGGGCAACCACTCGTCGTCGCTGTAGGCAGCGGTCATGGAGCAGTCCGGAAGGAGGGTCCTCCTCTTCTTGGACCCTTCGGCCTCCCCGATTGGGGCGGCCTTCCTTTTCTTGTCTCCCCCGTCCACGGGGGGAGAACTTTCCTATTCCTCCTCCTCGTTTCCATGGGAGGAGTGCGCCTCGGAGTTATTGGACGATGAGTCCGATATAACCTTGCGCCGGAGACCCTGTCGGGTCCCCACGGCCTTCTTCTTGGCCTTCTTCACCGGCACCTCGTAAGGCGCCAGGACCAGCATCTCCGTTAGGAGAGCATTTGCTGGATCCTTGGGCTGGGGGGCTGGGCAATCGATCTGCTCCACCGTCTCTTTCCAGGAGGTGAGCCGCGTGGGGATTCCGGATCGAAATTCGGGGGCCGCCACCCAGTTGGTGTCGCACGGCTCGGTGATGTAGAACCACCGCGATTGCCACCCCTTTATGGTCTCCACATAGGAGCCTCCGAGCCAGGTGGCGTTAGGCATTTTTCCCACCATGGCGCATCTACACTCCGCTTGCTGGCCGACCACCACCTTCGGTTTAACATTGAAGGTCTTCAGCCACAGGCCGAAGTGGGGCCTGATGCGGAGGAAGGCCTCGCACACGATGATAAACGCCGAGATGTTGAGGATAAAATTGGGGGCCAGATCGTGAAAATCCAGCCCGTAGTAGAACATGAGCCCGCGGACGAACGGGTGGAGGGGAAATCCCAGTCCGTGGACAAAATGGGTGAGGAAAACCACCCTCTCCTGGGGTTTCGGCGCGAGGATGATCTGCCCCGCATCTGGCAGCCGGTGTGCGATGTCCGCGGCTAGATATCCGGCTTCTCGTAGCTTTGTGACATTCTCCTCTGTGATGGAGGAGACCATCCGCTTGCCTCCCGCTCTGGACATGCTTGGAGTGGTTTGAGGAGAAAGGCGAGAACTTGGGTGTTGGAGCTCGAGTGCGCGAGAATGGATAAGCAAGGGGGAAGAAGGCGTGGGTAAAAAGGGTGAATCCTTGTCCCTATATAGGGGCGGAGGAGGCGATGCGCCTCCCCACTCACCTGATAAAACTTCCTATTCCCCAAGCGACGTAATTGATGGCGCGGTTGGGTTACCCACACCCGTATTGATGAGATCCCGTGATAACGGGACACGATCTCTGCTTCGACAAGACATGCCAGGGAAACCGCCTCGCGATATGTGCAGGGGCTGGTTGGGAGAAACGGTTCGAATAATGACCGGGCCATGGTATGATGTCGTGTTGTCAAGTGTGTCAGCAGATTAGATGTGTGGAAATATTATTCTCTCTATGGTGGTATGTGGAACTTGTTTTGCAGAGCCGGACACTATCCTGGTGTTCAAGATCTTCTACGGAGTACTCAGAGGAAGAACCCACCTTGCAATGCCGATGAAACATCTGCGCGCCGGACTCATCGTCATTGAAGCCTGGTTCAGGGGCTATTGAGGGAGTCCTGGATTAGGGGGTCTCCGGACAGCCGGACTATATCCTTTGGCCGGACTGTTGGACTATGAAGATACAAGATTGAAGACTTCGTCCCGTGTCCGGATGGGACTCTCCTTGGCGTGGAAGGCAAGCTTGGCAATACGGATATGTAGATCTCCTCCCTTGTAACCGACTCTGTGTAACCCTGGCCCCCTCCGGTGTCTATATAAACCGGAGGGTTTAGTCCGTAGGACAACAACAATCATACCATGGGCTAGCTTCTAGGGTTTAGCCTCTATGATCTCGTGGTAGATCAACTCTTGTAATACTCATATCATCAAGATCAATCAAGCAGGAAGTAGGGTATTACCTCCATCGAGAGGGCCCGAACCTGGGTAAACATTGTGTCCCCCGCCTCCTGTTACCATCCGCCTTAGATGCACAGTTCGGGACCCCCTACCCGAGATCCGCCGGTTTTGACACCGACACCTAAGTTTGATTGTGTTAAATCTTTTATGGATACCGATGTTTTTCGTGAATTTAGCACTAAATATGGACTTGACTCCGAGATAGTAGCTTCTTTATGTGAATCATTTGCTACTCATGTTGACCTCCCTAAGGAGAAGTGGTTTAAATATCATCCTCCCATTGAAGTAAAAGTAGTTGAACCTATTAAAGTTGAAGAAAAGACTATCACTTATAATGTTGATCCTATTGTTCCATCGCTTATATTGAGAAACCACCTTTCCCTGCTAGAATAAAGGATCATGCTAAAGCTTCAACTATGGTTCGTAAGAGTAATGTGAGAACACCTACACCCCCTGAGCAAATTAAAGTTGAACTTAGTATTGCTATGGTTAAGGATCTCTTGGTCGATAATATTGATGGGCATGTTATTTATTTCTGTAATGAAGCTGCTAGAATTGCTAGACCCGATACCGAAAATAAACATAGACCTGTTGTAGGCATGCCTGTTGTTTCTGTTAAAATAGGAGATCATTGTTACCATGGATTATGTGATATGGGTGCTAGTGCGAGTGCAATACCTCATTCTTTATACGAAGAAATTATGCATTATATTGCACCTGCTGAGATAGAAGATATTGATGTTACAATTAAGCTTGCCAATAGAGATACTATTTCACCAATTGGGATTGTTAGAGATGTTGAAGTCTCGTGTGGAAAAGTCAAATATCCTACTGATTTTCTTGTTCTTGGTTCCCGACAAGATGACTTTTGTCCCATTATATTTGGTAGACCCTTCCTGAATACTGTTAATGCTAAGATAGACTGCGAAAAGGATATTGTTACTGTCGGTTTAGGGGATATGTCTCATGATTTTAATTTTGCTAAATTTCGCAGACAACCCCATGATAAAGAAATGCCTAGTAAAGATGAAATTATTAGTCTAGCTTCTATTGCCGTGCCTGCTAATGATCCTTTAGAACAATATTTGCTAGACCATGAAAATGATATGTTTATGCATGAAAGAAGGGAAATAGATGAAGTATTCTCTAAACAGGGACCTATTTTGAAACACGACTTGCCTGTTGAAATTCTAGGGGATCCTCCTCCACCCAAGGGTGATCCCGTGTTTGAGCTTAAACCATTACCTGATACTCTTAAATATGCTTACCTTGATGAAAAGAAGATATATCTTGTTATTATTAGTGCTAACCTTTCAGAGCAGGAAGAAGAGAAGTTATTGAAAACTCTAAAGAAGCACCATGCTGCCATTGGATATACTCTTGATGATCTTAAGGGCATTAGTCCCACTCTATGCTAGCAGAAAATAAAATTGGAGAAGACACTAAACCTGTTGTTGATCACCAACGACGGTTAAATCATAAGATGATAGAAGTGGTAAGAAAAGAAATAGTAAAGCTTCTGGAGGCAGGTATTATTTGTCCTGTTGCTGATAGTCAGTGGGTAAATCTTGTCCATTGTGTCCCTAAGAAGGGAGGTATCACTGTTGTTCCTAATGATAAAGATGAATTTTCCCACAAAGAATTGTTACAGGTTATAGAATGGTAATTGACTTCCGCAAATTAAATAAAGCTACTAAAAAGGATCATTACCCTCTACCTTTTATTGATCAAATACTAGAAAGATTATCCAAACATACACATTTTTGCTTTCTAGATGGTTATTCTGGTTTCTCTCAAATACCTATGTCAAAAGAGGATCAGGAAAAGTCCACTTTTACTTGCCCTTTCGGTACCTTTGCTTATAGACATATGCCTTTTGGTTTATGTAATGCACTTGCTACCTTTCAAAGATGTATGACTGCTATATTCTCTGACTTTTGTGAAAAGATTGTTGAGGTTTTCATGGAAGATTTCTCCGTGTATGGGACTTCTTTTGATGATTCCTTAAGCAGCCTTGATCGAGTTTTGCAGAGATGTGAAGAAACTAGTCTTGTCTTGAATTGGGAGAAGTGCCACTTTATGGTTAATGAAGGTATTGTCTTGGGGCATAAAATTTCTGAAAGAGGTATTGAAGTTGACAAAGCTAAAGTTAATGCTATTGAAAAGATGTCGTGTCCTAAGGACATCAAAGGTATAGAAGTTTCCTTGGTCATGTCGGTTTTTATAGGAGGTTCATTAAGGACTTCTCAAAAATTTCTAGGCCTCTGACTAATCTCTTACAAAAACATGTTCCTTTTGTCTTTGATGATGATTGTGTAGAAGCATTTGAAATACTTAAGAAAGCCTTGATTTCTGCACCTATTGTTCAGCCACCTGATTGGAATTTACTCTTTGAAATTATCTGATATGCTAGCGATTATGCTGTAGGTGCTGTTTTAGGACAAAGAGTTGATGAGAAATTAAATGTTATCCAATATGCTAGTAAAACTATAGACAGTGCCCAGAGAAATTATGCTACTACTGAAAAAGAATTTTTAGCAGTTTTATTTGCTTGTGATAAGTTCAGACCTTATATTGTTGATTCTAAAGTAACTGTTCACATCGATCATGCTGCTATTAAATATCTAATGGAAAAGAAAGATGCTAAACCTAGACTTATTAGATGGGTTCTCTTGCTACAAGAATTTGATTTTCATATTATTGATAGAAAGGGAGCTGAGAACCCCGTTGCAGACAACTTATCTAGGTTAGAGAATGTTCTTGATGACCTACTACCTATTGATGATAGCATTCCTGATGAACAATTAGCTGTCATAAATGCTTCTCGTACTGCTCCATGGTATGCTGATTATGCTAATTACATTGTTGCTAAATTTATACCACCTAGTTTCACATACCAGCAAAAGAAAAAGTTTTTCTATGATTTAATACATTACTTCTGGGATGACCCACACCTTTATAAAGAAGGAGTAGATGGTGTTATTAGACGTTGTGTACCTGAGCATGAACAGGAACAGATCCTACGCAAGTGTCACTCCGAGGCTTATGGAGGACACCATGCTGGAGAACTGCACATAAGGTATTGCAATCCGGTTTTTATTGGCCTACTCTTTTCAAAGATGCCCGTAAGTTTGTCTTGTCTTGTGATGAATGTCAAAGAATCACTACTAGGGAAAACCCTAGCAGTAGCGCGGGTATTTTGCCTATCTGTAGCGCGGGACGACACGCTACTGATACGGCGCTACAACTAACGTGTAGCAGTAGCGCCTGTCGTCCCACGCTACTGCTATACATGGCTAGCAGTAGCGCGCTCTAGTGAAGAGCACTGCCGCTAATATCTGCAGCGCTTTTTAGCAGGAAGCGCTACTGGTAAGGCAGCGCTACTGCTAACTTTGTTCCCCTCGCTACTGCTAGTTTTATTAGTTTTTTTCTGCATATTTGTGTTGTATTTGAATAGGCTTTATACAATAATCTTTAGCATATCATACACATACAAATGTAATCATAGCATATACATACAAATAGTCTCATCAAATCATGTCATCATCATAATCATCATCCAACACAAAGTGGTCTCTCGTCATCATCTCGAAAATAGCGATACAAGTCTCGATTACTTGCAACTACATCGTCATCGATCTAAACAATGATATACGCGAGAAGAGCTATCACTTTGAGTAAGAGCGGAACTATGCAGTACATGAGTTCGTATCCCTCTCTCGCATTAGCGTGAACCTAAACTAACTACTGCATGTCGCTCGGAAACCAGAAACCGGTACACCTGGGCCTGACACTCCGTCCACTCGTCGTATATATACTCCTGGCGTAGCACTTCTTCGCCATCGACGATCTATGCACCTGCATCGTCACATGAGTCGATGATATGCAACATATATAGTTGAGCAACAGAAAGAGACAGACTTGGCAAAAATAGAAGCAACATATCATAAGCATAAATAAGAAAGTTGATCATACCCAAAATGCCCTAACTAGAGTGATCGTCGCTAGTCGAGGAGGACGGTTTAATTACATCACAAATAAAGTTTCGTCATGCATAACTCAAAGTTTCGTCATACAGAAAGTACGGACTGAATGGACACATTGTCATATATCGACAATCACTCCAACATGTAGTGCCATCCATCCAAGTCAGGGAGATAGTCCCCGAGCCTAGTGAAAGCCTTCAGGTCGAGACGCTGAGCGGCTACCCGTGTTCGGACGTCTTCCCGCGACATTTGTCCTTCTTCATAGAACATCCCTGTTTTTCCAACAACCTCTTTCATGGTGATTTGGGCAAGTTCGCGCTGGATGTGATAGAACTCATCTCGAAGTCGATGATCCTCGATATCTCCTACGTTCTTTGCCCATTGCAGAATATGGGCATCGCCGGATGTAGGTGACATGCGAAGGTTCTGGTGATCCCGTCTGTACTCCAGCATGTGGTGTAGGATATAGAATCCATCATTAAGAGAATCACTCAGTTGCTGGATGTAGCAGAAGTCGGTCTTATGGCCGAAGGCGGGCCTGTCGTCCCTTCTCTTCTTGTCCTTGACCTCTCCACCCCGTGCGTCGTAGTAAAACATAGCACTGTTGAGAACATCCTTGATGTGGGTGTAATCCTTTTTGTTAATCTTCTTTGATGAGTCCAAGTAAAGAGCGTGGGAGTATCGAGGGTAGAGGATGATGAGGACGGCGCGCCCGCCGCTGCGCAAAATAAGTACACCTCAAATTAATTAGCCTCCATCGTGCAAATGAATGATTGAAATCGAAGGAAGGATATCTGCGCGGATGACTTATAGGGGATGATAAGGCACGAGAATCGCCTCCTTGTCCTTATTGGTGAGCATGAAATTGACGATGTATTCCCTCGCGTATTCACGGTGCTTTGCGCAGACTCCCAAGAAGCCCTCGTGCATGAAGTACGGGTCAGCGACACAGATATGAGGTATCTACTCAACCCCGATGATGTAGTTCATGTGCAAGGCATAAAGGTGGACAAACATAAAATCCATCTTCTTCACGTGAAACATGTTGAATATGTAATCGAATCGAAGGAAGAACTTCTCCGCGGGGAATGTGTCGACGTACGACAATTGTCGCGAAACGTTAACCATGTAGAGTGGGTATCCTGGATCTTTCGAGGCGATGAGGCCTTTCTCTATCCGCAGCACATCGTCATGAAGTCTCCTTAGATCGCCGAATCTGGCCCCTAGCGCTGCTGCAGGTATGATTGGTTGACCGGGGATATGCCATTTATCCACACCGGGGATATCTATATGGTCTTGAACCCGAGGCTGCTGAGGCGGCTGGATCATAGAATCAGCTTTTTTGCCTTTCCTCGGTCTCTTCCTAGACTTCTTTACTACCGGAAGGTCGTCCATAATACGTTCAGCCTCCGGAGACGGCAATTCAGGCACCGACTCATGACGCTCAAACCCTAAGTAGGCGCCAGTATTGACATACTGTTGAGTGCCATCCTCATCTATGGCGACGTCACCAGCGACTAATGGAGCCTTTTCCCCACCCCCTCCGCTATCACCCAGCACGACAGCCGACGCTAATTGGGTAGGTGAGGTGTTGATGTTCATACCTAACTGCGTGCTCGTGGGTGTGCTCCCGGCCGCCTCCAGATGAAGCAGACTCTTTGGCAACAAAAGGACCCACCCATTGCAACAATCACCAAGCCGCCGCGGGGTCTCGTCGTCATCCCCCACTAGTACCAGAGGAGCCAAATTCTCCTGGCCCAGTTTGACACTGGCCACGGAAACCTTGAAGACGTTCGGGGGGATCGGCCGGCTGTGGAACAATGGTTCCTTCGGCTTCATTATCGTCGCCTTCCCCACATCCACCTTCTGGTCGCCGATGGTGTACAATATGGTGCACGGGGTTTCGTCGGCCTGCAAAGAAAAGTCTGCGACGTGAGACATCTGAAAGGCAACGAAAACGGGAGATTATACATTTATTGAAGGGGGCCGGTGTGACAGATACCGTGAGGGCGTAGACCTTAGCAAAAGACGAAGCACCGCCGAGCACGTCCGGTGCCGGAGCCGGTGCCGGAGCAGGTGTGGGAGCAAGTGTAGCTGCAGGTGCTGGTGCAACGCTAGTCGAGCTGCTCCCCAAGAAGTCGGCAAGGGGAAAGTCCGCTGCATTTTTTCTGGATTTTGCCTGGTCCAATTGAAAACGGCCAGAACCAAGGAAGTAGACATATCTACAAGCACCTGTTTTGCGGCAGCTACCGCTGTTGCGACTGTCTGAGATGATTTCTTCTCAACCGCAATCTCGACCTTCTTGTTGATGTTTTCTTCAGTTAACCTCCGTCTTTCCTTTCTCTCCTCCGTGGTCTCACGGTAGTACTTCTTCCACGTGGCGCCGTCTCCGACATCGTGCACGCGTCCATACGACGGTCCAGTCTCCAGCGGGAGTCATTTCAATATGTTCAACGCCCGGTTGAATAGAGTGTCCCACTTGGGCCTCGCCAATGCCTCAGACGGCGAGTCGCTTTCGGCCGCAATCCTGTGCTGCTCTCTCTGCAAAAGGCACAAGGATCGTTTACAAATATGACTAACATGAAGTCAAATTGATCAGAAACTAAAATTACCAAAAGTCTCATGAACTCCGTAGTGACCGCGTTCGTCTCGAAAACCTTCTTCACTGGGTCCCAACGGTGCCGGGCCCTGAGGACGTCACGCTCCTGCGGGACGGTGAACTCTGGGATGCCCAGACTCGCGGCTTCCGCGTCCTCCTTGGCCCATATGGACCTCTTCCCGCCGTAACCATGGCTTCCGAGGTGGTGGCACCCAATGTTCCTCTGTTGAAGCCCCTTCATGTACTTCGACTTTTTTTGGCAGCTTTGAATATTTCAAAGTGCTCTGCCGTGATTGTCGGATTATCCTTTACAATGTCGGAGTAGGGTTCCTTTTTGTCGATGATCCTTGCTTTCACCCTTGTTTTCCAGGCGGCCAACGCGTCGCTAAACTTGGTCATGCCGTGTTTGTTTATCTTCTTCATTGCCGGGTCCTTATCTGGATCTTTATAATCCTTTTCATTCCGGCCCGGGAACAAGAATATCTGGTGCAGCTTCTTTAGGAGGGAGGGCCTCATATGATCTATCTTATGTAGTTTCTCATCATTGATGGTGGCGGTTGTCCGTACGATGCAGCCTATTTGATTGTCGTAGCACGCGCACGCTTCCTTATGCGTGTTTGGCTCAAAATTGCCGTCGTCCACCTTCGTGACCACCAGTCTAGTAGTCCTGAGTTTGTTAGGAAGTCGTTGCCTCTTTGCTTTCGGTTCTACACTGGCTCCGCTCCCCGAGGCAGTGCCGGTCTTAGTCTCAGCGCCGGTCTCGATGCCGGTCTGAGTCTCAGCGCCGGCCTCAGTCTCAGCGCCGGCCTCAGACTCAGCACCGGTCTCCTTGTTGGTCTCAGTCCCCGATGCGATCGGTGGGCCCAACAACAACATCGGTTGATCGTCGGCAAGGCTCAAAAATTCGTCTGCCGCCAGGTAGACATTGTCGCAATCACCAGAACCCTGTCCTTCATCGTTGCTAGCCATGTTTCCTACGATTAAATCTAGTCAATTAATTCTAGACCTAATAAAATGAATAATGACATAAAAAAGGCCTATGTTTTGCAGGAATGTTGACTCCTTCCCGGTGCGGCAAATCCCGGGCACTCGATATGTCCTAGTTTGTAGCACAAGTCATGCCGAAATTCACGGAAATTTTCGGCATGACCTTTGCTAAAAAGTGGACATATCGAGAACCTGAAATTTGCCGGAACGGAAATGAATCAACATTCCGACAAAACATAGGCCACTCAGCTTCATTCCCTGGAAACAATGTTCAAATATCCATCTTCGACACCGCAACACATGTCCAAATATACACGAGCAACCACATGTCCAAATTTCACAAGCTAATTCAAAAACAAAGTGTAGAAGAAAATTCATTTAACTACTAATAGAACAAAATTCAGTTAACTTTAGTGCTCTATAATGATGAAAGGAAAAAACAATCAGTGAACTACTAATTTCATTCATTTAGGTTATTCATTTAACTTCACCTAATTAACCTACTGTACCACTACTACTAGCAGCACTACTAACCTAATTAACCTAGCAAAACTCTACTGCCCTAACTAAAAAACATCTAATTAACATCTACTAGTACCACTACTGCCCTAACCTAATTAACATCTACTAGTATCACTATATACTACAAGCAGCATCTACCCTAATTAAACCCTACTGCCCTAACTATCTTTCGCTGTAAACCAAATTTTTTGCTCTAAACTAATTTTTGCTCTAACATCTACTACTTATCATCTTTTGCTCTAAACTAATTTTTTTGCTATAGCTAACTTTTGCTCTACTAATTTTTGCTCTAAAATGTAGAGAGAGAGGAGTGGGGGTGGGGGACTTACAGAGAGGGGAGATATGGTGGCGGGGAGGTGCTCGGCGATGGAGGCAAGGGCGGAGAGGGCGGGCTCGGGCACGGGCAGCGGCGGTCCTGGGCGGGCTTGTGCGGCGGTGAGGTCAAGGGCGGCGACGATGAGGTCGAGGGCGGCCTCGGGAGGCGGCGGTGAGGCTGAGGGCAGCCTCGGGCGGCGGCGGTGAGGATGACGGCGGCCTCGAGGGGAGACGGTGAGGTTGTGGGCGTCCACGCTGGCAGGAGACGGCGGCGAAGTGGGGCGACGGTGAATTGGGGAGACGGCGGCGAGGGTGAGGGATTTGGGGGAGAAGTGGTGGCCGGGGGGAGGGAAACCACTGTTTAAGTGAAACGTAACGGTAGCGCGTTCCTGAAAACGCGCTATAGCTTAGTTAGCTACAGCACGTTTCCTGAAACGCGCTACTGCTATTCCTTTCTCCTTTTTTCCATTTTTCATTTATTTTTCTTTACATTTTATTTTTTTTCCTTTCTCCTTTTTCTATTTCTTTCATTTTCATTTACTTTTCTACTTGTTTTTCATTTCATTTTATTTTCATTAGCAGTAGCACCTGACACATAAACGCGCCGCTACAACAAAATTAGCGGTAGCGCTGTTTCTAAAAGAGCGCTACTACTATGTGTAGCCGATTGGCTTAGTGGTGGGAATTTTTGTAGTAGCGCTTTTACAACGGGACGCGCTACTGCTATATATGTATCTGCAGCGCGGTTATTTCGCGCGTGCTACTGCTGTCTAGCAGTAGCGCCCATTTTTAACATGCGCTACTGCTAAAGTTCTGTGTATAGGCTTTTCCCTAGTAGTGAATTGGTAATATTAGTATATGTCAAGAAATGCCTATGAACTATTCACTTGTTGTTCAACCATTTGATGTTTGGGGCTTTGATTATATGGGACTATTTCCTTCCTCTAATAGGTATACACATATTTTAGTTGCTGTTGATTACGTTACTATGTGGGTAGAAGCTATTCCAACTAGTAGTGCTGATCATAACACCTCTATTAAGATGCTTAAAGAAGTTATTTTTCCGAGGTTTGGAGTCCCTAGATATTTAATGACTGATGGTGGTTCACATTTTATTCATGGTGCTTTTCGTAAAATGTTTGCTAAGTATGACTTTAATCATATAATTGCATCTCCATATCACCCACAGTCTAGTGGTCAAGTAGAATTGAGTAATATGGAGATTAAATTAATTTTGCAAAAGACTGTTAATAGATCTAGAAAGAATTGGTCTAAGAAACTTGATGATGCATTATGGGCCTATAGAACTGCATATAAAAATCCTATGGGTATGTCTCCGTATAAAATGGTTTACGGAAAAGCATGTCACTTACCTCTCGAATGAGAACATAAGGCATATTGGGCCATTAAAGAGCTCAATTATGATTTCAAATTTGCCGGTGAGAAGAGACTATTTGATATTAGCTCACTTGATGAATGGAGAACCCAGGCCTAGGAGAATGCCAAATTGTTTAAACAAAAAGTTAAAAAATGGCATGACAAAAGGATACAAAAGTGTGAGTTTAATGTAGGTGATTATGTTTTGCTATACAACTCTCGTTTAAGATTTTTTGCAGGTAAACTCCTCTCTAAATGGGAAGGTCCTTACGCTATTGAGGAGGTCTATTGTTCCGATGCAATAAAAATCAACAACTTCGAAGGCACAAATCCGAAGGTGGTGAACGGTCAAAGAATCAAATATTATATCTCTGGTAATCCCATAAACGTTGAAACTAATGTTATTGAAACCGTAACACCGGAGGAGTACATAAGGGATACTTTCCGGAACGTTTCAGACTCCGAAAAGGAATAGGTATGTGGTATGGTAAGTAAACCGACTCCAAAACAGTTCTAATAGCGATTTTTCTCCGTTTTGGAATATTTAAGAAAATAGGAAAATATGTAGTCTGGAAAGGACACGAGGCATCCACGAGGGTGGAGGGAGCGCCCTACCCCCCTGGGCGCGCCCCCTGCCTCGTGGGCACCTCGTGTGCTCTCCGGACTCCGTTTTCTTGCACGATACTTCTTTTGTTCGATAAAAATTCATTATATATTCTCCCGAAGGTTTTGACCACCGTACCATGACACAATCCTCTGTTTTGGTTTTGAGTTGTTTCTGCTGCAGATTAGAATAAGATGTCTTCTCAAGAGTCAGTCGGGGAGAGTCGGGTATCTCATCCGACACCGAGTCCAGGAGCAAACAATGATGCCTATCACTTTGGGCCATCAACTGAGGAGGAGATGGAGGCCGACTTGAAAAGGATAGACGCCATGCAGGAAGATCAAGAAGTCACCTCTCATCTCCAAGCCATATTCACGATGGAGGAACTTCAGAGCTTAGCAATTCCAAACTCGGTTATCCCTCCCAATGCTAGATTTCTTTCTTATGAAAATATGAAGAAGAGTGTTACTTGTTCTCCCGCAGCTATGCAACATCCATGGGTGAAAGGAGATTTAACCATCACCGGTAAGCTCCATAAGGAAATAATGGATCTTAAGCAGCAAGTCAATAAGCTCGAGGAAGATAATCATATCCTAAGAGGCATCATTGCCAAGAATATCACATCACCACCTCCGAAGAAGGAGAAATGAGTATCGGGTATGGGCACTCCCCTTGGCAACTGCCAAGCTTGGGGGAGGTGCCCCGGTATCGTATCACCATCACACTTCTATCTTTACCATTTTTCTTAGTTCGATTCTTTTTGTTATATCTTGATCTAGTAGAATAAAGTTTAGTATGATCTAGCTTTGAGTTTTTGTGTTGATCCTTATCTATATAATTGAGTCCGTGAGCTACATATAATAAAGATTAGTCTTGAGTCAAGGGCTTGGTTATCTAGCTATGATCTTGAGGGAATAATAGTAAAAAGAAAGAATAAAAAGAAATAAAGAGATCATATTGATCTTATGGAGAGTAATGACTTCACATATAAAGAGTATGATGAATAAAAGTTCTTGAGAGTTGACAAACATAGTTTTGGTCATTGTTGCAATTAATAGGAAGTAATAAAGAAAGAGAGGTTCTCACACATAAATATACTATCTTGGACATCTTTTATGATTGTGAGCACTCATTAAAATATGAGATGCTAAAAAGTTGATGTTGGACAAGGAAGACAACGTAATGGGTTATGTTTACTTATATCCGAAATAAAGTATATTGTCATGGATCATCCAACATGTTGAGCTTTCCTTTCCCCCTCATGCTAGCCAAATTCTTTGCACCAAGTAGAGATACTACTTGTGCTTCCAAATATCCTTAAACCCAGTTTTGCCATGAGAGTTCACCATATCTACCTATGGATTGAGGAAGATCCTTCAAGTAAGTTGTCATTGTTGCATGCAATAAAAATTGGTCTCTAAATATGTATGATCTATTAGTGTGGAGAAAATAAGATTTATACGTTCTTGTGATATGGAAGAAATAAAACCGATGGACTGCATAATAAAGGTCCCTATCACAAGTGGCAGTATAAAGTGACGTTCTTTTGCATTAAGATTTTGTTCATCCAACCATAAAACCACATGACAACCTCTGCTTCCCTCTGCGAAGGGCCTATCTTTTATTTTTGTCTTATGCTTTATACAAGAGTCATGGTGATCTTCACCTTTCCTTTTTACACTTTATCCTTTGGCAAGCACAATGTGTTGGAAAGATCCTGATATATATATCCAATTGGATGTGCATTTTCATAAAGCATTATTGTTGACATTACCCTTGGGGTAAAAGGTTGGGAGGCAAAACTATAAGTCCCTATCTTTCTCTGTGTCCAATCAAAACTTCATATGCATAAGTATTGCGTGAGTGTTAGCAATTGTGAAAGACTAAATGATAGTTGAGTATGTGGACTTGCCGAAAAGCTCTTATATTGACTCTTTCCGATGTTATGACAAATTGCAATTGCTTCAATGATTGAGATTATAGTTTGTTAGTTTTCAATGAAGTTTCTGATTCATACTTTACATTGTGAATAGATTGTTATTTTAAGCATAAGAAATCATATGACAATATATATATATATATATATATATTTGTTGTTGTTTTAAGAATGATCATGATGCCCTCATGTCCGTATTTTATTTTATCGACACCTCTATCTTTAAACATGTGGACGTATTTTTGGTACCGGCTTCCGCTTGAGGACAAGCGAGGTCTAAGCTTGGGGGAGTTGATACGTCCATTTTGCATCATGCTTTTATATCGATATTTATTGCATTATGGGCTGTTATTACACATTATGTCACAATACTTATGCCCTTTCTCTCTTATCTTAAAAGGTTTACATGAAGAGGGAGAATGCCAGCAGCTGGAATTCTGGGCTGGAAAAGGAGCAAATATTAGAGACCTATTCTGCACAACTCCAAAAGTCCTGAAACTCCACGAAAGTCAGTTTTGGAATAAATTAAAAATATTGGGCGAAGAAAGCACCAGAGGGGGGCCACACCTTGTCCAAGAGGGTGGGGGCACACACTACCCCCCTGGGCGCACCCCCTGCCTCGTGGGCCCCCTGGCAGGCCTCCGGTGCCCATCTTTTTCTATATGAAGGATTTTGAAAAAATCGAGAGGAAGCTTTCGGGATGAAGCACCGCCGTCTCGAGGCGGAACCTTGGCAAAACCAATCTAGGGCTCCGGTGGAGCTGTTCTGCCGGGGAAACATCCCTCCGGGAGGGGGAAATCGTCACCATCGTCATCACCATCAATCCTCTCATCGGGAGGGGGTCAATTTCCATCAACATCTTCACTAGCACCATCTCATCTCAAACCCAAGTTCATCTCTTGTATCCGATCTTTGTCTCAAAACCTCAGATTGGTACCTGTGGGTTGCTAGTAGTGTTGATTACTCCTTATAGTTGATGCTAGTTGGTTTATTTGGTGGAGCATTATATGTTCAGATCCTTTATGCATATTAATACCCCTCTGATAATGAACATGAATATGATTTGTGAGTAGTTACGTTTGTTCCTCGGGACATGGGAGAAGTCTTGCTATAAGTAGTCATGTGAATTTGGTATTCGTTCGATATTTTGATGAGATGTATGTTGTCTTTCCTCTAGTGGTGTTATGTGAACATCGAGTACATGACACTTCACCATTTTTTAGGCCTAGGGGAAGGCATTGGAAAGTAATAAGTAGATGATGGGTTTCTAGAGTGACAGAAGCTTAAACCCTAGTTTATGCGTTGCTTCGTAAGGGGCTGATTTGGATCCATATGTTTCATGCTATGGTTAGGTTTACCTTAATTCTTATTTCGTAGTTGCGGATGCTTGCGAGAGGGGTTAATCATAAATGGGATGCTTGTCCAAGGAAGGGTAGTACCCAAGCACCGGTCCACCCACATATCAAATTATCAAAGTAACGAACGTGAATCATATGAGCGTGATGAAAACTAGCTTGACGATAATTACCATGTGTCCTCGGGAGCGTTTTCCTTTATATAAGAGTTTGTACAGGCTTGTCCTTTGCTACAAAAAGGATTGGGCCACCTTACTGCACCTTGTTTACTTTTGTTACTTGCTACCCGTTACGAATTACCTTACCACAAAACTATCTGTTACCGATAATTTCAGTGCTTGCAGAGAATACCTTGCTGAAAACTGTTTATCATTTCCTTCTGCTCCTCGTTGGGTTCGACACTCTTACTTATCGAAAGGACTATGATAGATCCCCTATACTTGTGGGTCATCACCGAGCTGCGGCGTGAGGGCCACCGAGACCAGCATGTATTCGGCCAAGAGTTGTCGTCCCTCCTCTTCGGAGATACATCTTTGAAGAACTCCAGTAGTACTTTTCTTGTAGAGTTCCCCATCATGAACTTTGTAGGCTTTAGAGCGTCGAACCATGCGACGGGCCTCATTCTGGTCATCAGGGAGCTCCTGCCTATTAAGGTAGGCCAGGAAATGTTCGATCCATGGAGCAATGACAGCCATGATTACATGGGCGGAAGTGGTCATTTTGGTGCCCGAGCCCCCGATGATATCAGAATTGTGTTCGGCATGTGGGGGTATGATCGGCGCCGGACTAGTATTTCCGCTCTCGTCCTGCCATACCACGGATGGCTTGAAGAGCCTTTCCACAAAGGTGTTAGGCGGGACGGGTCGCGTTTAGCGCCCATTCGAGCAAGGATGTCCGCTGCCTGATTACTGTCTCGAGCAATGTGATGGAACTCGAGCCCCTCAAACCGAGCTGATATTTTGAGTACGGTGTTTAGGTATGCCGCCATCTTTGGATCTTTTGCGAATTCTCCATTTATTTGTGATATTGCGAGGTTCGAATCCCAACGCACCTCTAGGCGTTGTATGCCCATAGAAACAGCCATTTGAAGACCATGCAGTAGTGCCTCATATTCGGCCGCGTTGTTGGAGTCCATATACATGATTTGTAATACGTAGCGGACTGTGTTGCCTGTAGGGGATGTTAAGATGACACCAACCCCCAATCCGGCTAACATTTTAGAGCCGTCAAAGTATATTACCCAGTTGGAGTATGTGTTGTACTCTTTAGGGAGTTCGACTTTCGTCCATTCGGCGACAAAGTCGGCCAACACCTGAGATTTAATAGCTCGGCGTGGCTTGTATGTTATTTCAAATGGTAATAGATTGATGGCCCATTTGGCTATGCGGCCGGTGGCGTCCCGATTATTTATGATGTCATTGAGTGGTACTTCGGACGCCACCAAGATCGAACACTCTTGAAAGTAGTGCCCCACCTTCCGGGATGCCATGAAGACCGTGTCGGATTTTGGGTTCCGTTAAAGCCTTGAGGTTCGAACACTGGGGTGCGCATGAAGATCTCTCCTCTCCCAAGCTCTCGCACACCACGATCTCGCAGACTAGCTTGCCGAACCCAAAGAACACGGGGACACAAGATTTATACTTGTTCGGGCCACTGTTATGGTGTAATACCCTACTCCAGTGTGGTGGTGGTGGATTGCCTCTTGGGCTGAGGATGAATAGTACAAGGGGAAGAACAGCCTTCTGAGGAGAGGTGTTCTTGTGCTTTGCGAATGTGTGTGGGTGAGGATCGCTCAAGATGAGTTCGAGCTGATTTGCCTCCTATGGTCGTGGCTAGTCCTATTTATAGAGGCCTTGGTCCTCTCCCCAACTATTGAGCAGGAAGGGATTCCACAACGGCCATTTTGAAGGGAGACAACTAGTACAAGCTACCCTGACAAAAGTAGTCTTCGCCTGCTAAAGGCTCTGGTGGTGACGCCATCTTGGGCTCCACGGTGACCTTCGTCCTACCGTCCTGCTAATCTTGATCTTGTTGCACCGATATGGAAACCTTTGACTGATGCCTCAGGACTCCTCTGAAGGAAATATGCCCTAGAGGCAATAATAAAGTTATTATTTATTTCCTTATATCATGATAAATGTTTATTATTCATGCTAGAATTGTATTAACCGGAAACATAATACATGTGTGAATACATAGGCAAACAGAGTGTCACTAGTATGCCTCTACTTGACTAGCTCGTTGATCAAAGATGGTTATGTTTCCTAGCCATAGACATGAGTTGTCATTTTATTAACGGGATCACATCATTAGGAGAATGATGTGATCGACTTGACCCATTCCGTTAGCTTAGCACTCGATCGTTTAGTATGTTGCTATTGCTTTCTTCATGACTTATACATGTTCCTATGACTATGAGATTATGCAACTCCCGTTTACCGGAGGAACACTTTGTGTGCTACCAAACGTCACAACGTAACTGGGTGATTATAAAGGTGCTCTACAGGTGTCTCCAAAGGTACTTGTTGGGTTGGCGTATTTCGAGATTAGGATTTGTCACTCCGAGTGTCGGAGAGGTATCTCTGGGCCCACTCAGTAATACACATCACTATAAGCCTTGCAAGCATTGTGACTAATGAGTTAGTTGCGGGATGATGTATTACGGAACGAGTAAAGAGACTTGCCGGTAACGAGATTGAACTAGGTATCGAGATACCGACGATCGAATCTCGGGCAAGTAACATACCGATGACAAAGGGAACAACGTATGTTGTTATGCGGTCTGACCGATAAAGATCTTTGTAGAATATGTGGGAACCAATATGAGCATCCAGGTTCCGCTATTGGCTATTGACCAGAGAGGTGTCTCGGTCATGTCTACATAGTTCTCGAACCCGTAGGGTCCGCACGCTTAACGTTACGATGACAGTTATATTATGAGTTTATATGTTTTGATGTACCGAAGGTTGTTCGGAGTCCCGGATGTGATCACGGACATGACGAGGAGTCTCGAAATGGTCGAGACATAAAGATTGATATATTGGAAGCCTATGTTTGGACATCGGAAGTGTTCCGGGTGAAATCGGGATTTTCCGGAGTACCGGGAGGTTACCGGAACCCCCCGGTAACTTAATGGGCCTTAGTGGGCCTAGGTGGAAGAGAGGAGAGGAGGCCAGGGCAGGGCCGCACGCCCCTCCCCCCCAGTCCGAATAGGACAAGGAGAGGGGGGCGGCGCCCCCCCTTTCCTTCCTCCCCTCCACCTCTTCCCCCTTCTCTCCTAGTCCAACATGGAAAAGGGGGGAGTCCTACTCCCGGTAGGAGTAGGACTCCTCCTGGCGCGCCTCTCCCCTTGGCCGGCCGAACCCCCCTTGCTCCTTTATATACGGGGGCAGGGGGCACCTCTAGACACACAATTGATCATTGATCTCTTAGCCGTGTGCGGTGCCCCCCTCCACCATATTACACCTCGATAATATCGTAGCGGTGCTTAGGCGAAGCCCTGCGTCGGTAGAACATCATCATTGTCACCACGCCGTCGTGCTGACGAAACTCTCCCTCAACACTCGGCTGGATCGGAGTTCGAGGGACGTCATCGAGCTGAACGTGTGCTGAACTCGGAGGTGCCGTGCGTTCGGTACTTGATCGGTCGGATCGTGAAGACGTACGACTACATCAACCGCGTTGTGTTAACGCTTCCGCTTTCGGTCTACGAGGGTACGTGGACAACACTCTCCCCTCTCGTTGCTATGCATCACCATGATCTTGCGTGTGCGTAGGAATTTTTTTGAAATTACTACGTTCCCCAACAGTGGCATCAGAGCCTGGTTTTATGCGTTGATGTTATATGCACGAGTAGAACACAAGTGAGTTGTGGGCGATATAAGTCATACTGCTTACCAGCATGTCATATTTTGGTTCAGCGGTATTGTGAGATGAAGCGGCCCGGACCGACATTACGCGTACGCTTACGCGAGACTGGTTTCACCGTTGCGAGCACTCGTTGCTTAAAGGTGACTGGCGGGTGTCTGTCTCTCTCACTTTAGTTGAACCGAGTGTGGCTACGCCCGGTCCTTGCGAAGGTTAAAACAGCACCAACTTGACAAACTATCGTTGTGGTTTTGATGCGTAGGTAAGAACGGTTCTTGCTAAGCCCGTAGCAGCCACGTAAAACTTGCAACAACAAAGTAGAGGACGTCTAACTTGTTTTTGCAGGGCATGTTGTGATGTGATATGGTCAAGACATGATGCTATATTTTATTGTATGAGATGATCATGTTTTGTAACCGAGTTATCGGCAACTGGCAGGAGCCATATGGTTGTCGCTTTATTGTATGCAATGCAATCGCCATGTAATTGTTTTACTTTATCACTAAGCGGTAGCGATAGTCGTAAAAGCAATAGTTGGCGAGACGACAACGATGCTACGATGGAGATCAAGGTGTCGCGCCGGTGACGATGGTGATCATGACGGTGCTTCGGAGATGGAGATCACAAGCACAAGATGATGATGGCCATATCATATCACTTATATTGATTGCATGTGATGTTTATCTTTTATGCATCTTATCTTGCTTTGATTGACGGTAGCATTATAAGATGATCTCTCACTAAAATTTCAAGATAAAAGTGTTCTCCCTGAGTATGCACCGTTGCCAAAGTTCGTCGTGCCCAGACACCACGTGATGATCGGGTGTGATAAGCTCTACGTCCATCTACAACGGGTGCAAGCCAGTTTTGCACACGCAGAATACTCAGGTTAAACTTGACGAGCCTAGCATATGCAGATATGGCCTCGGAACACTGAGACCGAAAGGTCGAGCGTGAATCATATAGTAGATATGATCAACATAGTGATGTTCACCATTGAAAACTACTCCATTTCACGTGATGATCGGTTATGGTTTAGTTGATTTGGATCACGTAATCACTTAGATGATTATAGGGATGTCTATCTAAGTGGGAGTTCTTAAGTAATATGATTAATAGAACTTAAATTTATCATGAACTTAGTACCTGATAGTATCTTGCTTGTCTATGTTAATTGTAGATAGATGGCCCGTGCTGTTGTTCCGTTGAATTTTAATGCGTTCCTTGAGAAAGCAAAGTTGAAAGATGATGGTAGCAATTACACGGATTGGGTCCGTAACTTGAGGATTATCCTCATTGCTGCACAGAAGAATTACGTCCTGGAAGCACCGCTGGGTGCCAGGCCTGCTGCAAGAGCAACACCAGAAGTTATGAACGTCTGGCAGAGCAAAGCTGATGACTACTCGATAGTTCAGTGTGCCATGCTTTACGGCTTAGAACCGGGTCTTCAACGATGTTTTGAACGTCATGGAGCATATGAGATGTTCCAGGAGTTGAAGTTAATATTTCAAGCAAATGCCCGGATTGAGAGATATGAAGTCTCCAATAAGTTCTACAGCTGCAAGATGGAAGAGAATAGTTCTGTCAGTGAGCATATACTCAAAATGTCTGGGTATAATAATCACTTGATTCAACTGGGAGTTAATCTTCCGGATGATAGCGTCATTGACGGAATTCTTCAATCACTGCCACCAAGCTACAAGAGCTTCGTGATGAACTATAACATGCAAGGGATGAATAAGACAATTCCCGAGCTCTTCGCAATGCTAAAGGCAGCGGAGGTAGAAATCAAAAAGGAGCATCAAGTGTTGATGGTCAATAAGACCACTAGTTTCAAGAAAAAGGGCAAAGGGAAGAAGGGGAACTTCAAGAAGAACAGCAAGCAAGTTGCTGTTCAGGAGAAGAAACCCAAATCTGGACCTAAGCCTGAGACTGAGTGCTTCTACTGCAAGCAGACTGGTCACTGGAAGCGGAACTGCCCCAAGTATTTGGCGGATAAGAAGGATGGCAAGGTGAACAAAGGTATATGTGATATACTTGTTATTGATGTGTACCTTACCGGAGCTCGCAGTAGCACCTGGGTATTTGATACTGGTTCTATTGCTAAATATTTGCAACTCGAAACAGGGACTACGGATTAAGCAAACACTGGCCAAGGACGAGGTGACGATGCGCGTGGGAAACGGTTCCAAAGTCGATGTGATCGCCGTCGGCACACTACCTCTACATCTACCTTCGGGATTAGTATTAGACCTAAATAATTGTTATTTGGTGCCAGCGTTGAGCATGAACATTATATCTGGATCTTGTTTGATGCGAGACAGTTATTCATTTAAATCAGAGAATAATGGTTGTTCTATTTATATGAGTAATATCTTTTATGGTCATGCACCCTTGAAGAGTGGTCTATTTTTAATGAATCTCGGTAGTAGTGACACACATATTCATAATGTCGAAGCCAAAAGATGCAGAGTTGATAATGATAGTGCAACTTATTTGTGGCACTCCGTTTAGGTCATATCGGTGTAAAGCGCATGAAGAAACTCCATAATGATGGACTTTTGGAATCACTTGATTATGAATCACTTGGTACTTGCGAACCGTGTCTCATGGGCAAGATGACTAAAACACCGTTCTCCGGAACTATGGAGAGAGCAACTGCTTTGTTGGAAATCATACATACAGATGTATGTGGTTCAATGAATATTGAGGCTCATAGCGGATATCGTTATTTTCTCACCTTCACAGATGATTTGAGCAGATATGGGTATATCTACTTGATGAAACATAAGTCTGAAACATTTGAAAAGTTCAAAGAATTTCAGAGAGAAGTTGAAAATCATCGTAACAAGAAAATAAAATTTCTACGATCAGATCGTGGAGGAGAATATTTGAGTTACGAGTTTGGCCTACATTTGAAACAATGCGGAATAGTTTCGCAACTCACGCCACCCGGAACACCACAGCGTAATGGTGTGTCCGAACGTCGTAATCGTACTTTACTAGATATGGTGCGATCTATGATGTCTCTTACTGATTTACCGCTATCGTTTTGGGGTTGTGCTTTAGAGACGGCTGCATTCACTCTAAATAGGGCACCATCGAAATCCATTGAGACGACGCCTTATGAACTATGGTTTGGCAAGAAACCAAAGTTGTCGTTTCTTAAAGTTTGGGGTTGCGATGCTTATGTGAAGAAACTTCAACCTGATAAGCTCGAACCTAAATCGGAGAAATGTGTATTCATAGGATACCCAATGGAGACTGTTGGGTACACCTTCTATCACAGATCCGAAGGCAAGACATTCGTTGCTAAGAATGGATCCTTTCTAGAGAAGGAGTTTCTCTCGAAAGAAGTGAGTGGGAGGAAAGTAGAACTTGATGAGGTAACTGTACCTACTCCCTTATTGGAAAGTAGATCATCACAGAAACCAGTTTCTGCGACACCTACACCAATTAGTGAGGAAGTTAATGATAATGATCATGAAACTTCAGATCAAGTTATTACTGAACCTCGTAGGTCAACCAGATTAAGATCCGCACCAGAGTGGTACGGTAATCCTGTTCTGGAGGTTATGTTACTAGACCGTGACGAACCTACGAACTATGAAGAAGCGATGGTGAGCCCAGATTCCGCAAAATGGCTTGAGGCCATGAAATCCGAGATGGGATCCATGTATGAGAACAAATTATGGACTTTGGTTGACTTGCCCGATGATCGGCAAGCTATTGAAAATAAATGGATCTTCAAGAAGAAGACTGACGCTGACGATAATGTTACTGTCTATAAAGCTCGACTTGTTGCGAAAGGTTTTCGACAAGTTCAAGGGATTGACTACGATGAGACCTTCTCACCCGTAGCGATGCTCAAGTCTGTCCGAATCATGTTAGCAATTGCCGCATTTTATGATTATGAAATTTGGCAAATGGATGTCAAAACTGCATTCCTGAATGGATTTCTGGAAGAAGAGTTGTATATGATGCAACCGGAAGGTCTTGTCGATCCAAAGGGAGCTAACAAAGTGTGCAAGCTCCAGCGATCCATTTATGGACTGGTGCAAGCCTCTCGGAGTTGGAATAAATGCTTTGATAGTGTGATCAAAGCATTTGGTTTTATACAGACTTTTGGAGAAGCCTGTATTTACAAGAAAGTGAGTGGGAGCTCAGTAGCATTTCTGATATTATATGTGGATGACATATTGCTAATTGGAAATGATATAGAATTTCTGGATAGCATAAAGGGATACTTGAATAAGAGTTTTTCAATGAAAGACCTCGGTGAAGCTGCATATATATTATGCATCAAGATCTATAGAGATAGATCAAGACGCTTAATTGGACTTTCACAAAGCACATACCTTGACAAAGTTTTGAAGAAGTTCAAAATGGATCAAGCAAAGAAAGGGTTCTTGCCTGTACTACAAGGTGTGAGATTGAGTAAGACTCAATGCCCGACCATTGCAGAAGATAGAGAGAAGATGAAAGATGTTCCCTATGCTTCAGCCATAGGCTCTATCATGTATGCAATGCTGTGTACCAGACCTGATGTGTGCCTTTCTATAAGTTTAGCAGGGAGGTACCAAAGTAATCCAGGAGTGGATCACTGGACAGCGGTCAAGAACATCCTGAAATAGCTGAAAAGGACTAAGGATATGTTTCTCGTTTATGGAGGTGACAAAGAGCTCATCGTAAATGGTTACGTTGATGCAAGCTTTGACACTGATCCGGATGATTCTAAATCGCAAACCAGATACGTGTTTACATTGAACGGTGGAGCTATCAGTTGGTGCAGTTCTAAGCAAAGTGTCGTGGCGGGATCTACATGTGAAGCGGAGTACATAGCTGCTTCGGAAGCAGCAAATGAAGGAGTTCATATCCGATCTAGGTGTCATACCTAGTGCATCGGGACCAATGAAAATCTTTTGTGACAATACTGGTGCAATTGCCTTAGCAAAGGAATCCAGATTTCACAAGAGAACCAAGCACATCAAAAGACGCTTCAATTCCATCCGGGATTTAGTCCAGGTGGGAGACATAGAAATTTGCAAGATACATACGGATCTGAATGTTGCAGACCCGTTGACTAAGCCTCTTCCACGAGCAAAACATGATCAGCACCAAGACTCCATGGGTGTAAGAATCATTACTGTGTAATCTAGATTATTGACTCTAGTGCAAGTGGGAGACTGAAGGAAATATGCCCTAGAGGCAATAATAAAGTTATTATTTATTTCCTTATATCATGATAAATGTTTATTATTCATGCTAGAATTGTATTAACTGGAAACATAATACATGTGTGAATACATAGACAAACAGAGTGTCACTAGTATGCCTCTACTTGACTAGCTCATTGATCAAAGATGGTTATGTTTCCTAGCCATAGACATGAGTTGTCATTTGATTAACGGGATCACATCATTAGGAGAATGATGTGATCGACTTGACCCATTCCGTTAGCTTAGCACTCGATCGTTTAGTATGTTGCTATTGCTTTCTTCATGACTTATACATGTTCCTATGACTATGAGATTATGCAACTCCCGTTTACCGGAGGAACACTTTGTGTGCTACAAAACGTCACAACGTAACTGGGTGATTATAAAGGTGCTCTACAGGTGTCTCCAAAGGTACTTGTTGGGTTGGCGTATTTCGAGATTAGGATTTGTCACTCCGAGTGTCGGAGAGGTATCTCTGGGCCCACTCAGTAATACACATCACTATAAGCCTTGCAAGCATTTTGACTAATGAGTTAGTTGCGGGATGATGTATTACGGAACGAGTAAAGAGACTTGCCGGTAACGAGATTGAACTAGGTATTGAGATACCGACGATCGAATCTCGGGCAAGTAACATACCGATGACAAAGGGAACAACGTATGTTGTTATGTGGTCTGACCGATAAAGATCTTCGTAGAATATGTGGGAACCAATATGAGCATCCCGGTTCCGCTATTGGTTATTGACCGGAGAGGTGTCTCGGTCATGTCTACATAGTTCTCGAACCCGTAGGGTCCGCACGCTTAACGTTACGATGACAGTTATATTATGAGTTTATATGTTTTGATGTACCGAAGGTTGTTCGGAGTCCCGGATGTGATCACGGACATGACGAGGAGTCTTGAAATGGTCGAGACATAAAGATTGATATATTGGAAGCCTATGTTTGGACATCGGAAGTGTTCCGCGTGAAATCGGGATTTTTCCGGAGTACCGGAAGGTTACCGGAACCCCCCGCTAACTTAATGGGCCTTAGTGGGCTGGAAGAGAGGAGAGGAGGCCAGGGCAGGGCCGCATGCCCCTCCCCCCCAATCCGAATAGGACAAGGAGAGGGGGCGGCGCCCCCCCCTTTCCTTCCTCCCCTCCACCTCTTCCCCCTCTCTCTCCTAGTCCAACATGGAAAAGGGGGGGAGTCCTACTCCCGGTAGGAGTAGGACTCCTCCTAGCGCCTCTCCCCTTGGCCGGCCGAACCCCCCCTTGCTCCTTTATATACGGGGGCAGGGGGAACCTCTAGACACACAATTGATCATTGATCTCTTAGCCGTGTGCGGTGCCCCCTCCACCTTATTACACCTCGATAATATCGTAGCGGTGCTTAGGCGAAGCCCTGCGTCGGTAGAACATCAACATTGTCACCACGCCGTCGTGCTGACGAAACTCTCCCTCAACACTCTGCTGGATCGGAGTTCGAGGGACGTCATCGAGCTTAACGTGTGCTGAACTCAGAGGTGCCGTGCGTTCGGTACTTGATCGGTCGGATCGTGAAGACGTACGACTACATCAACCGCATTGTGTTAACGCTTCCGCTTTCGGTCTACGAGGGTACGTGGACAACACTCTCCCCTCTCGTTGCTATGCATCACCATGATCTTGCGTGTGCATAGAATTTTTTTGAAATTACTACGTTCCCCAACATCCTCGCCTACGCTTGCCCCTTAAGCACCAAAGGGGAAATGAGGACACTGCATGCGCTGGCGCCTACCTGGCGCCTGCTTGGTTGCGGTTGTCATGGCTTACGTCACAGGAAACCCCGTGAGGTACCCCTTGCCTTGATCTCGCCGCCCCTCGCGAGCCAGCCCGGTGAGGCCGCTCCCGAGGAGGTCTTGTGTTGTCTGCCTCGCAAGGCTTGGCCCCTCGCGAGGGTCATGAGTGTTGGCTAGTGAAGATGGGTCGTACGGGGCCGCTAGGAGAGCCACGCCGTGGGCCGCAAGCAGGCAAGTCTAGGGACCCCCATTCCCAGAACGCCGACAGTAGCCCACGGGCCCAAGGCGCGCTCGGACTTGGCTTCGAGGCAAAGCCAAAGGGAAAGTGCGGAGCGCCGCGGGCCCCAATAGCCTGCGGCCTTGGTCAACGCGTGGCGGTTGATTGGATGTGGGCGTCTCCGCTTCCCCATGCTGCCTTGATACCCGCCTGGCTAGGCGGCCACCGCGGTCTACACGGTTTCCCTCTCAATGCTGCGGCACACTCCCCCAATTCTTCTGCTTCCCCGAAGGTCAGCCTCTTCTCCCAATCCGATCTGAGCTCAGCCCTTCCCATCGCCATGGCGCCGGATCGAACGGAGAAGGGGAAGGAGCCCCTGTCCTTCGCCGAACTACCTCCGGCCATTGAGCCTACCGTTGGCAGGTCGCTGGTGCTCAACCAAGAAGCCATGGACAAGGTGCGCCCCACGCTCGCCACCGGCTTCAATGAGTGGGGAGGGATGGTGGCCTGGCCTGGGTCTCGAGCTCGTGTCGACAGGACAGCCACCGAGGTCCCATTCTTCATCGACGCCCTGTGGGCTGGCCTGGTTCCTCCTTTCTCCGCCTTCTTCAACGTCGTGCTTTCCCATTATCAGATCCATATGCTGCACCTTGATCCCCAATCCGTGACCCTTCTTGCCGTCTTCGCCTTTGTTTGCGAGGCCATGGTGGGCATTGCTCCTTCCGTGGCCCTTGTCCGCCATTTCTTCTCGTTGCACCTGATTGATCCTCGGCAGAGCTCAGTATGCTTGAGCTTCCAGGCCGTGGCAGCAACGGCCGGCTCGGGGATTGACTTCGAGCTTCCACCGTCCACGAGCGAGTTTAGGACACGGTGGGTATTTGTCGATGTCGGAGTGCTCGGCCCCCTGCTCTCATCTCCGTCGGTGCCCGCCATTCCCAACTCTGTTGGTGCCACAAGAGGCTCACTGATTCGCGCCTTGTCTCCATCTGGCTCCGGCTAAAGAGGCTGAAAGACCTTGGCGTGACTGCGCCAATGGTGGTGAAGGAGTTCGTCCGGCACCGAGTTGCTCCGCTTTAGCGCCATTCTCGACCGATGTGGGCCTTGCTCAATAGCAAGGACCACATGAGACTTCAGGAGTCCGGGCTCCCCATTGAGGCGCGGCGAACGGTGCTCGAGGTCCTGACAGGCGTCCCGTTGCTAGACGACATGCCAGGGAAGAGTTGTCTTTTGTACCGCTGCTTGAACAAGGTGGAATTTGTGGAGTGGATGCCCTCCTTCGATGAATGGGGGGCTGCATCCAGTCGGCCTTGTGGGGTCACATGAGAACCCCATCATCGTGGTTCCTCTCCTTGCCACTAGCCCCGATCTTGCCCCAAGAGGGGACGCTGGCAGGCAAGCACCGTCGGAGGCCGGGGGCGTGGGTGCCGAGGTGTCGATGCTGCCTAAGGCTCCCGAGGCGTCATCCTCGGGAACCCATGATTCTCGCGCTGGGGCGGCAGCTGACGGGGCGACGCAGTCCGCTGCTCCTGAGGTCGAAGCTCCTGAGGCCTCGGCAGGTCGTCGCGAGGCGGAGCCCGATAGCTCCCCCCAGCTTGGCGCTCCTGAGGTGGTCTCCTTGGGTGCTTCTCCAGTTGCGCCCCGTGATGGTCGGCACGTCCAACGCTTCGGTCGGCTCCGCGTGGACTTTGAGGAGCTCCGCAAGAGAAAGGGATCCCCAAGCTGCAGCCGTGGTGCCTTCGGGCCGTTGAAGTGGAGGTACATCGCCATTGATGAGTAAGTACCTTGTCTCTGTCATTCCTTATGTGCCGCTTCCCTTCCTGACGGTGGTGCCCCAGGATCCCTTCTGCCAAGGCCGCGGAGCCTCCCGAAGAGCATCCTCCTATCGCTTCGTCTCCCCCGCCAGCTTTGAGCGCCCCAAGCCTGCACGCTGCCCTTGGCGCGGGGTCCGCCGGAGAAGCAAGCCTGCCAGCAGGGCGCCTTGAGCTCGTGCCTTCACCGTCTCCCCTTCGCGGCCTTGCTTGGAGCGCGGCCAATGTGCCAAGGGCTCCTCCTCTGATCGTGGACGGCGGCTGGCTGGCTTTGATCATGGGCTCCTCTTCAAGCGGCGGGTCTCCACTCATCCGGGCCCCTCGCGAGGCTTGGCTGGCAACCGGGCGGGCGCCAGCCCCCAGCCCCTTGCTGAAAGGGGGCGAGCCGCTTCGGGCCCCGTCCGCATCCCCCGCGGTGGAGGACAGAGTCGGCAGCGTGCTTAGATCGGCACACGAACGGAGTGTCGTCCGCCATGACTTCTTTCAGGATGCGATGGGCGCGATGAACCGGCTCGGTGAAGAACTCGCGTACGTAGATGCGCGCCTTGAAGCCGAGGGTCTTCGGCTGATGGAGAAGCGACATAAGCTGAAGGTGGCCATCAACCTCGGGTGCCACCAGCGCGAGCTTGACAATGCGAAGGCCGAGGCATCCCTCGTGACCTCGCACGAGGCCTACTCCCGAGCCTTGGAAGAAGCCCGGGAAGTTGACCGCCGCCGCGAGATCGCAGAGAAATGCGCGTGGGAGCTCCAAGCCTGGAGCGCCTCCTTGGAGCAGCAGGTGGAGGCACGCCAAGCTGCCCTTGCATCGATGAGGGGGACGCTTGCCGAGGAGGAAGAGATCCTGAAGCGTGAGGAAGCGCTGGCGCTAGAAGCTATGGAACGCAGCCTTGAGCTTGAGCGGTTGGAGATGAGGGAGCGCCAAGTCGCCCAAGCGGAGGATGCTGTTGGTGCGCGCGAGGCCCTGGTCCAGGGGGAGGTCGACCACCGCATGGCCGAGGTTCGCGCAGATCTTGTGGGCAGGTACGACTTGAAGCTGAAGCTCATTGAAGCCGAGGCTGCGGGCAGGACTGCTGCCCTCAAGTCCAAGCTGGCTAAGGCGGAGCGGCGCGAGGAGGCCACCGCAGCCGCCCTGGTCTCGGTGCAGGCTAAACTAGCCTCCGCCCGCGCCGAGCTGCTCCCTCTTCAGCAGCGGGTCGCCGATGCTGAGTCCATCGCACGACAGAACATGGATGAAGTGCTTCAGCGGCGGACACTGGAGCGCGTGCATGCCCCCATGCTCCAGGGCCTCAGGAACAGGGCCAACATTGCGCTGGGCCACATCTGTGATGAAAATGCCCCTCATCCCCATGCGGGCGACTACGCCAGTCACCTCCGCTTCTTCACCGATGTGGTGACGCGCCAGGAGAACCGTTCCGAGAGAGCTCGACAGCTTGTTGAAGAGAGGAGCCGCGGCCTGCTCGGGCGCGCGTTCTCCCGCGTCTTCAGCCATCTCTAGAACACCTATCCCAATTTTGACTTTGATGCCGCCATTGCCCCTGTACTAGAGGCCATCCGGGGCGACCTGGCACGGTGGGTGGAAGACAATGTGGATGCGCTGGTCAGGGCCTTCTCTTTTGAGGACGACGCGGTGGTGGTCGATGACGGTGATGGCGGCGCCGTCGAAGGTGATGCCAGCGACGGTGACAGCGACGCCAGCGATGCGTCTGAAGGCGACCCAGGGGATGCGGTGAGCGACTTGTCGATTGATCCCGTGTTTCCCTGCTGTTTATCCTGCACACGGCCCCAGAGGTTGTAAGAGCATTTTGGGAGGGGAAGCCCCTCATGTAAACAGATTATTGCCCCTATTCTTTTAGGCCAAGCTGAATATGTGCCTTCATGAGCTCACGAGTCCCATGGCGAGTTTGTTGTTGTAATTTACCTTAACCTTGCCAGGTTCCGAACTGGCTCGTGAGGTCGTGAGTTTCTGAGGAGCCCCTGAGGAGCCTTCCGATCCGTCTGAGAGGGCCTCGCGAGAGGCATGCGCGAGCCATGGCACGACCCGCGTGTGGTGCGCATGCGTTGTGCCCAGCCCCGCTTGCGAGGGGCTCGCGAGGGGGAGGCAGTAAGCGCGAACTCCGAAATAAGGCAAGAACCAGTATGCAAGAAAGCGCACGAATGAGAAAAGACACCCCCCGCACACACCAATGGAAATTCAACTTCAACTTAAATCCAAATCCAGAAAGCACGGCTACAGAAAAGAGGTTAAAAGCAAATGGCCACGTCCAGCACCTAGTCTAGTCTTCTTGTCTTCGAGTCTGCTCACCAGCGCGGAGCTAAGTGCTGCCACTAGGATGTGGAAGGTAGCCCCGAGGCCCGAGGGCGGCACTCTTGAGGCTCCGGGGCGTGTACAGCCCCACTCATTATTACATGAGAGTGTCATGAGCAGAGACCTTCACAGGCGTGAGCCTTACTTCATATCTCCAGACGAGGGCCCCGCCTTGCGCCACCCTCTACCACCGTTGGGACGACCGGAAACCAGGACGACGCGAAAGGGGGCAAAGGGGATGCCAGCGGCGCCCTCGGCGACCACGGGTCCTCTGGCGGGGGAAGGCTCGTCGGCGCCTCCCGGGCAGAGGGCCTACCTCCGGGCAACGCCTTGCTCCGTGCGACGCGGGGAGGGGCCTTGCTCCTGGCTCCTCCCACACAGCCCCCAGTGCGCCTCACCTGGTGGGACGGGTACCGCCGTGCTGGAACCGTCGCCTGGCGCTGTGACCTGATTCACTTGCGATTCATGGTTAGCGTAAGCCTGCTCCTGGGAGATTAGTGGTACCCTGTAGCTGTTGTCAACGGCGTGGTTGGCGGGGCTCTCGGGCGGCTCTTGGAACGCCTCAGCTCCTAGCGCCTCCTCTTCCCAGCCTGGCACGAGGAACGAGCTGGGGTCATCTTCCGGCGTGTAATCCTGGTTCATCATGCGGGGCACGTAGGCCTCCGAGGCCGTCGCCCCGAAGACCTCGCCGAAGTGCCCCACGCTCCATGTCGCCCGGCCCATCGCGCCGTCCTGAGGATGGTAGGGTAGTGCCCTGCTGGGGCCGTGTGTGGCAACGCTCGTGCCCGCACCCATCGGAGGTGGCGCGGGTGCGATGGGGCGCCCGGCACCGTGGGTCGCACCGATGCCGATGAGACCCCGGGCGCGCTCGGGGGCACGCGGGCGTGGCGAGGCCCGCCGTGGGATCCGGCCGCTGCCTGGGGCGTGAGCTGGTAGCAGAAGGGCGGCGCTCCCGTGGCCGATGCGTCCAGTAGCTCGGTGACGCGTTCCAGCAGTGCATCCCGGCTGCTCTCCATCAGTCGGCACCGTAGCAGCTCCCGTGCCACTGTGAGTGCAGCCCTCATGTTCGCCTGTTCCCGCCGGGTGTGCGGCACCGTCACCGCTGCGTGGCTTGAGGCCCTTGCGGCATCCCGCGCCTGCCGCGGAGTAAGGGTGCATGGCGCCTGGTCGCACCGCCCGCGCCCCGCGGCGTTTGGCGGTGCTCGTGCCGCCTGGGGCGCAGAGTTGAGGTCTTCCTGGGTGGACGACGCCGCCCGGGCTGGCCAAGCTGCCCAGCGGTCGGCGCTGGTTCTTGGGTCGCCAGACATCGGAACCGCGAAGCATCGGTGGATCGACTGGCAGAAGAGGGGCTCTGGCGCACCCCTAACTGGCACGCCAAATGTCGGATTTTGGGTTCCGGCAAACCCTTGAGGTTCGAACACTGGCGTGCGCATGAAGATCTCTCCTCTCCCAAGCTCTCGCACACCATGATCTCGCGGACTAGCTTGCTGAACCCAAAGAACACGGGGACACAAGATTTATACTGGTTCGGGCCACCGTTGTGGTGTAATACCCTACTCCAGTGTGGTGGTGGTGGATTGCCTCTTGGGTGGAGGATGAACAGTACAAGGGGAAGAACAACCTCCTGAGGAGAGGTGTTCTTGTGCTTTGCGAATGTGTGTGGGTGAGGATCGCTCAAGATGAGTTCGAGCTGAGTTGCCTCCTATGGTGGTGGCTAGTCCTATTTATAGAGGCCTTGGTCCTCTCCCGAAATATTGAGCGGGAAGGGATTCCACAACGGCCAGTTTGAAGGGAGACAACTAGTACAAGCTATCCTAACAAAAGTAGTCTTCGCCTGCCAAAGGCTCTGGTGGTGACGCCGACTTGGGCTTCACGGTGACCTCCGTCCTGCCGTCCTGCTGGTCTTGGTCTCATTGCACCGATATGGAAACCTTTGCCTGATGCCTCGGGACTCCTCGCCTGCGCTTGCCCCTTTAGCACCAAAGGGGGAATGAGAACACTGCGCTCGCTGGCGCCCGCCTGGTTGCGGTTGTCATGGCTTACGTCACAGGAAACCCCGCGAGGTACCCCTTGCCTTGATCTCTCCGCCCCTCGCGAGCCAGCCTGGTGAGGCCGCTCCCGAGGAGGTCTTGTGTCGTCCGCCTCGCGAGGCTTGGCCCCTCGTGAGGGTCTTGAGTGTTGGCTGGTGAAGATGGGCCGTACGGGGCCGCTGGGAGAGCCACGCCGTGGGCCGCAGGCAGGCAAGTCTGGGGACCCCCGTTCCCAGAACGCCGACAGACTGCATACGCTATCTTTTGATAGAGTGGGTATTGCTACCTCTTGAGCACTGCGTTGGTTTTCCCTTGAAGAGGAAAGGGTGATGCAGCAATGTAGCGTAAGTATTTTCCCTTAGTTTTTGAGAACCAAGGTATCAATCCAGTAGGAGGCTACGCGCGAGTCCCTCGCGCCTACAGAAAACAAATAAATCCTCGCAACCAACGTGATAAGGGGTTGTCAATCCCTACACGGTCACTTACTTACGAGTGAGATCTGATAGATATGATAGGATAATATTTTTGGTATTTTTATGATAAAGATGCAAAGTAAAATAAAAGTAAAGGAAATAACTAACTGTTGGAAGATTAATATGATGAAGATAGACCCGGGGGCCATAGGTTTCACTAGTGGCTTCTCTCAAGAGCATAAGTATTTTACGGTGGGTGAACAAATTACTGTTGAGCAATTGACAGAATTGAGCATAGTTATGAGAATATCTAGGTATGATCATGTATATAGGCATCACGTCCGAGACAAGTAGACCGGCTCCTACCTGCATCTACTACTATTACTCCACACATCAACAGCTATCCAGCATGCATCTAGAGTATTAAGTTCATAAGAACAGAGTAACGCCTTAAGCAAGATGACATGATGTAGAGGGACAAATTCATGCAATATGATAAAAATCCCATCTTGTTATCCTCGATGGCAACAATACAATACGTGCCTTGCTGCCCCTACTGTCACTGGGAAAGGACACCGCAAGATTGAACCCAAAGCTAAGCACTTCTCCCATTGCAAGAAAGATCAACCTAGTCGGCCAAACCAAACTGATAATTCGAAGAGACTTGCAAAGATAACCAATCATACATAAAAGAATTCAGAAGATTCAAATATTGTTCATAGATAAACTTGATCATAAACCCACAATTCATCGGTCTCAACAAACACACCGCAAAAAGAAGATTACATCGAATAGATCTCCATGAGAGAGGGGGAGAACATTGTATTGAGATCCAAAAAGAGAGAAGATGCCATCTAGCTAATAACTATGGACCCGAAGGTCTGAGGTAAACTACTCACACATCATCGGAAGGGCTATGGTGTTGATGTAGAAGCCCTCCGTGATCGATGCCCCCTCCGGCGGAGCTCCGGAACAGGCCCCAAGATGGGATCTCGTGGGTACAGAAGGTTGCGGTGGTGGAATTAGGTTTTTGGCTCCGTATCTGATCGTTTGGGGCTACGTAGGTATATATAGGAGGAAGGAGTACGTCGGTGGAGCAACAGGGGGCCCACGAGGGTGGAGGGCGCGCCTGGGGGGGGGGGGGGTAGGCGCGTCCCCTACCTCGTGGCCTCCTCCTTTATTTCTTGACGTAGGGTCCAAGTCTCCTGGATCATGTTCGTTATGAAAATCACGTTCCCGAAGGTTTCATTCCGTTTGGACTCCGTTTGATATTCTTTTTCTGCGAAACTCTGAAATAGGCAAAAAACAGCAATTCTAGGCTGGGCCTCCGGTTAATAGGTTAGTCCCAAAAATAATATAAAAGTGAATAATAAAGCCCAATAATGTCCAAAACAGAAGATAATATAGCATGGAGCAATCAAAAATTATAGATACGTTGGAGACGTATCAAGCATCCCCAAGCTTAATTCCTGCTCGTCCTCGAGTAGGTAAATGATAAAAACAGAATTTTTGATGTGGAATGCTACTAGGCATAATTTCAATGTAATTCTTCTTAATTGTGGTATGAATATTCAGATCCGAAAGATTCAAGACAAAAGTTTAATATTGACATAAAAATAATAATACTTCAAGCATACTAACTAAGCAATTATGTCTTCTGAAAATAACATGGCCAAAGAAAGTTATCCCTACAAAATCATATAGTCTGGCTATGCTCTATCTTCACCACACAAAGTATTTAAATCATGCACAACCCCGATGACAAGCCAAGCAATTGTTTCATACTTTTGACGTTCTCAAACTTTTTCAATCTTCACGCAATACATGAGCGTGAGCCATGGACATAGCACTATATATGGAATAGAATGGTGGTTGTGGAGAAGACAAAAAGGGAGAAGATAGTCTCACATCAACAAGGCATATCAATAGGCTATGGAGATGCCCATCAATAGATATCAATGTGAGTGAGTAGGGATTGCCATGCAACGGATGCACTAGAGCTATAAGTATATGAAAGCTCAACAAAAGAAACTAAGTGGGTGTGCATCCAACTCGCTTGCTCACGAAGACCTAGGGCATTTTGAGGAAGCCCATCATTGGAATATACAATCCAAGTTCTACAATGAGAAATTCCAACTAGTATATGAAAGTGATAAAATGAGAGACTCTCTATCATGAAGATCATGGTGATACTTTGAAGAACAAGTGTGGTAAAAGGATAATAACATTGTCCCTTCTCTCTTTTTCTCTAATTTTTTTTATTTGGGCCTTTTCTTCTTCTTCTTCTTTTTATAGCCTCTTTTTTTCGTCCGGAGTCTCATCCCGACTTGTGGGGGAATCATAGTCTCCATCATCCTTTCCTCACTTGGGACAATGCTCTAAAAAATGATGATCATCACACTTTTATTTACTTACAACTCAACAATTACAACTCAATACTTAGAACAAAATATGAATCTATGTGAATGCCTCCGGCGGTGTACCGGGATATGCAATGAATCAAGAGTGACACGTATGAAATAATTATGAACGGTGGCTTTGCCACAAATACGATGTCAACTACATGATCATGCAAAGCAATATGACAATGATGGAGCGTGTCATAATAATCGGAATGGTGGTAAGTTGCATGGCAATATATCTCAGAATGGCTATGGAAATGCCATGATAGGTAGGTATGGTGGCTTTTTTGAGGAAGGTTTATGGTGGGTGTATGATACCGGCGAAAAGTGCGCGGTATTAGAGAGGCTAGCAATGGTGGAAGGAAGAAAGTGCATATGATCCATGGACTCAACATTAGTCATAAAGAACTCATATAATTATTGCAAAAATCTACAAGTTATCAAAGCAAAGTATTATGCGCATACTCCTAGGGGGATAGATTGGTAGGAAAAGACCATCGCTCGTCCCCGACCGCCACTCATAAGGAAGACAATCAATAAATAAATTATGCTCCGACTTCATCACATAATGGTTCACCATATGTGCATGCTACGGGAATCACAAACTTTAACACAAGTATCTCTCAAATTCACAACTACTCAACTAGCATGACTCTAATATCACCATCTTTATATCTCAAAACAATTATCAAGCATCAAACTTTTCTTAGTATTCAACACACTCATAAGAAAGTTTTCACTAATCTTGAATACCTAGAATATTAGGATTATTTAAGCAAATTACCATGCTATTTAAGACTATCAAAATAATATAAGTGAAGCATGAGAGATCAATAGTTTCTATAAAACAAATCCACCACCGTGCTCTAAAAGATATAAGTGAAGCACTAGAGCAAAACTATATAGCTCAAAAGATATAAGTGAAGCACATAGAGTATTCTAATAATTTCCGAATCATGTGTGTCTCTCTCAAAAGGTGTGTACAGCAAAGATGATTGTGGTAAACTAAAAAACAAAGACTCAAATCATACAAGACGCTCTAAGCAAAACACATATCATGTGGTGAATAAAAATATAGCTCCAAGTAAAGTTACCGATGGAAGTAGAAAAAAGAGGGGATGCCTTCCGGGGCATCCCCAAGATTTGTCTTTTTGGTGTCCTTAGATTATCTTGGGGGTGCCATGGGCATCCCCAAACTTAGGCTCTTGCCACTTCTTGTTTCATAATCCATCAAATCTTTCACCCAAAACTTGAAAACTTCACAACACAAAACTCAACAGAAAATCTCGTGAGCTCCGTTAGCGAAAGAAAACAAAAGACCACTTCAAGGTACTGTAATGAACTCATTCTTTATTTATATTGGTGTTAAACCTACTGTATTCCAACTTCTCTATGGTTTATAAACTCTTTTACTAGCCATAGATTCATCAAAATAAGCAAACAACACACGAAAAACAGAATCTGTCAAAAACAGAACAGTCTCTAGTAATCTGTAACTAACGAAACTTCTGGAACTCCAAAAAATCAGCCAAAATAGGACGACCTATAAAATTTGTTTATTGATCAGCAGCAATTGGAATCAATATTTTATCACGTTCTGGTGATTTGTAACAATTATTTTCGTGAACAGAAAGTTTCTGGAAATTTCTGCAAGATCAAATAACTATCATCCAAGAAGATCCTATAGGTTTAAGTTGGCACAAACACTAATTAAAACAAAAAAACACATCTAACCAGAGGCTAGAACAAATATTTATTCCTAAACAGAAGCTAAAAGCAAAAAACTAAAAATAAAATTGGGTTGCCTCCCAACAAGCGCTATCGTTTAACGCCCCTAGCTAGGCATAGACAATTTTAATGATGCTCACATGAAAGACAAGAATTGAAGTGCAAAGAGAGCATCATAAAACACGTGACAAACACATCTAAGTCTAACATACTTCCTATGCATAGGCATCTCATAGGCAAACAAATTATCATAGCAAGCAAAAACTAGCATATGCAGGGAAGCGGAAATAAACAATAGCAATCTCAACATAACGAGAGGTAATTTAGTAACATGAAAATTTCTACAATCATATTTTCCTATCTCATAATAATTACATGTGGGATCATAAGAAAATTCAATAAAATAGCTATCACATAACATATTCTCAACATGATCCTCATGCATGCGAAGTTGACACTCTTCCAAAATAGTGGGATTAACATTAACTAAAGTCATGACCTCTCCAAACCCACTTTTATCAAAAATTTCATAAGATTGAATATTCTCCAAATATGTGGGATCTAAAGTTGACACTCTTCCAAACCCACTTTCAATATTATTGCAAACAATATTATCAATCTCATATTCATCATGGGGATTAAATAAATTTTCGAGATCAAAAGAAGAATCACCCCAATCAGGATCATTGCAACAAGTAGTAGACATAGCAAAACTAGCATCCCCAAGCTCAGGGTTTTGCATATTATTAGCACAATTGACATCAAGAGAATTTATAGTAACATCATTGCATGCTTTTCATTGAAGGAACTAACAAGTATGGGTGCAATAGCAACGATCTCATGTTTAACATAAGGGACTATAGCAAATTTATCTTCATAAATATTGGCATCATGGCCACAAGAATAGCAAGCATCATGTTCATCAAGGGATATTTCAATCAAATAATCGGAATCATCATTATCTATAGATTCATGCATATCATTATTTTCTTCCAAAGCAACGGTCATTCTTTCAATAAATTCTTGGACATAGACATTATGAGCAAAGTTTTCATTGCAATATTTAAGTATGACAGAATTTTCAGATTTGTTGAGAGTAAAATCATACTTTTCAATCAAAGAAGCAACTTCATGAGCACCCTTAAAAACGACAAATTCTTCAATTTGTTCGATATCATAGTAACTATAAACACCCTTTGCATAAGAAGATAAGATTTCATTATCATTGAACTCACATAGGTAGGGAAGGTGTTTTTTAGGGTTCTTAGAGCAACAAGTAAAATTACAAATTTCACAAAGATTCCAAGCATAGCATAGCAAACTATTTATATGATACCATAAGAGCTTCCCTTTTTCGGACAAACGATGACGCACAAAGTGAGCATGCTCATCTAAAGATTTCCCATCAACTAGGCTTGTTGGGGTTTCAGCACGAGCGCATAAGGATCGAAGATGATCCAAGTAGAACACTTTAAGTGGATCCATATCAATAGATTTTTAGCAAGCAAAGATGCAAGCAAAAAGAAGGCACAAGGAAACACAAACAAAGATACATACGGGAAGAAGACGAACAAAAAAGGGCAAATAAAATGGCAAGGGTGAAGTGGGGGAGAGGAAAGCGAGAGGCAAATGGCAAATAATGTAATGCGGGAGATAAGGGTTTGCGATGGGTACTTGGTATGTTGACTTTTGCGTAGACCTCCCCGGCAACGGCGCCAGAAATCCTTCTTGCTACCTCTTGAGCACTGCGTTGGTTTTCCCTTGAAGAGGAAAGGGTGATGCAGCAAAGTAGCCTAAGTATTTCCCTCAGTTTTTGAGAACCAAGGTATCAATCCAGTAGGAGGCTACGCGCGAGTCCCTCGCACCTACACAAAACAAATAAATCCTCGCAACCAACGCGATAAGGGGCTGTCAATCCCTACATGGTCACTTACGAGAGTGAGATCTGATAGATATGATAGGATAGTATTTTTGGTATTTTTCTGATAAAGATGCAAAGTAAAATAAAAGCAAAGGAAATAACTAAGTGTTGGAAGATTAATATGATGAAGATAGACCCGGGGGCCATAGATTTCACTAGTGGCTTCTCTCAAGAGCATAAGTATTTTACGGTGGGTGAACAAATTACTGTTGAGCAATTGACAGAATTGAGCATAGTTATGAGATATCTAGGTATGATCATGTATATAGGCATCACGTCCGAGACAAGTAGATCGACTCCTGCCTGCATCTACTACTATTACTCCACACATCGACCGCTATCCAGCATGCATCTAGAGTATTAAGTTCATAAGAACAGAGTAACGCCTTAAGCAAGATGACATGATGTAGAGGGATAAATTCATGCAATATGATAAAAACCCCATCTTGTTATCCTCGATGGCAACAATACAATACGTGCCTTGCTGCCCCTACTGTCACTGGGAAAGGACACCGCAAGATTGAACCCAAAGCTAAGCACTTCTCCCATTGCAAGAAAGATCAATCTAGTAGGCCAAACCAAACTGATAATTCGAAGAGACTTGCAAAGATAACCAATCATACATAAAAGAATTCAGAAGATTCAAATATTGTTCATAGATAAACTTGATCATAAACCCACAATTCATCGGTCTCAACAAACACACCGCAAAAAGAAGATTACATCGAATAGATCTCCATGAGAGAGGGGGAGAACATTGTATTGAGATCCAAAAAGAGAGAAGATGCCATCTAGCTAATAACTATGGACCCGAAGGTCTGAGGTAAACTACTCACACATCATCGGAAGGGCTATGGTGTTGATGTAGAAGCCCTCCGTGATCGATGCCCCCTCCGGCGGAGCTCCGGAACAGGCCCCAGGATGGGATCTCGTGGGTACAGAAGGTTGCGGTGGTGGAATTAGGTTTTTGGCTCCGTATCTGATCGTTTGGGGGTACGTAGGTATATATAGGAGGAAGGAGTACGTCGGTGGAGCAACAGGGGGCCCACGAGGGTGGAGGGCGCGCCCCCCTACCTTGTGGCCTCCTCCTTTATTTCTTGACGTAGGGTCCAAGTCTCCTGGATCATGTTTGTTATGGAAATCACGTTCCCGAAGGTTTCATTCCGTTTGGACTCCGTTTGATATTCTTTTTCTGCGAAACTCTGAAATAGGCAAAAAAACAACAATTCTGGGCTGGGCCTCCGGTTAATAGGTTAGTCCCAAAAATAATATAAAAGTGAATAACAAAGCCCAATAATGTCCAAAAAAGATAATATAGCATGGAGCAATCAAAAATTATAGATACATTGGAGACGTATCAGGTATCGAGATCTGCATGGTGTAAGGACCGCCGATACATAGTACACTGGTTTATGGAGTGGGAATTTGTGTCCCTCTACCTCTCGTTCGACGACGAGTACGGCGCTCACCACCTGGTGAGTCGCAGATATGTAGAGCAACATAGGTTCACCAACACTCAGTGCAGCAAGGATTGTGTTGCTTGCTAACAAAGTATTTATTTCTTCCAATCCGGCTATAGCCGCATCCGTCCATTCAAAGTGGTCGGTGCGTCGGAGCAGTCGATAAAGTGGCAGCGCCTTTTCTCCTAATCTGGAGATAAAGCGGCTCAAGGCTGCCACGCACCCAGCTATTTTTTTGACCTGCTTTAAGTCTGTTGGCGTTGCCAATTGTGACAAGGCTCAGATTTTGGCTGGGTTCGCTTCGATTCCTCTAACCGAAACAATGAACCCGAGTAGTTTTCCGGCTAGAACGCCGAAAAAACATTTTTCCGGATTGAGCCGTATGTCATATGTTCGGAGGTTGTCGAATGTGAGGCGTAGATCATCCACCAACGATTCGACGTGTTTAGTATTAATGACTACATCATCTACATATGCCTCCACTGTCTTGCCGATTTGCTTTTCCAGACATGTTTGAATCATGCGTTGGTAAGTGGCGCCAGCATTTTTGAGTCCGAAAGGCATAGTGCTGAAGCAGAAAGGCCCATACGGGGTAATGAATGCCGTTGTGGCCTGGTCGGACTCCTTCATCTTAATTTGATGGTATCCGGAGTATGCGTCGAGGAAACACAGTAAGTCGTGTCCTGTGGTCGCGTCAATGATTTGGTCAATGCGGGGCAGCGGGAAGGGGTCCTTAGGGCAAGCCTTGTTGAGGTCCTTGAAATCGACACAAAGGCGCCAGGATTTATCCTTCTTCGGAACCATGACCAGGTTTGCTAGCCAGTCCGGGTGTTTGATCTCTCTGATGAACCCGGCTTCAAGTAGTTTTTTCTAGCTCCTCCCCCATAGCTTGTCGTTTGGGTTCGTAAAATTGCCGCAGTGTTTGCTTGTCTGGTTTGAAGCCCTTTATTATGTTGAGGCTATGCTCGGCCAGTCTGCGTGGGATTCCTGGCATATCCGAAGGATGCCAGGCAAAGATGTCCCAATTTTCCCGCAGGAACGCTTGTAAGGCGACGTCAACTGTCAGATCCAGCTGTGCTCCAATGGAGGCTGTCTTGTTAGGATCCGTCGGGTGCACTTGAAAGTTGACTATTTTGTCTGCTGGCTTGAAAGAAGTGGTCTTGGGCCTCTTGTCGAGGATTACATCATCTTTGTCCACTGTAGAACGCAGAGTGGTTAGCTCCTCGGTCGCGAGGGCCTCAGGTAGTGCCTCGAGGGCCAAGGATGCAGTTTTGTTTTCGGTGTGGAGTGCTATATCCGGATCACTGGTGATAGTGATAACACCGTTGGGCCCTGGCATTTTGAGCTTCATGTGCCCGTAATGGGGTATGGCTTGAAAGCGTGTGAAGGCGTCTCGCCCCAACAGGGCGTGATATCCACTATTGAAAGGTGCCACGTGGAAGAGCAACTCTTCGGACCTGTAGTTCTCCGGCGTGTCGAATACTACATCAAGTTTAATTTTCCCCGAGCATCGTGCTTCTCGACTGGGGATAATGCCTTGAAAGGTGGTACTGCTTTGCTCGATGCGACTCTTGTCCATTTGCATTTTGTTGAGCATGTCTACATAGATGAGGTTCAGTCTGCTACCACCGTCCATGAGCACTTTGGTGAGTCGAAAGCCATCCACAATTGGGTTTAAGACCAAGGCGGCTGGTGCTCGGACTGATCGGGCCCTTGGTTTATCGTCGGCGGTAAAAGTTATTGCCGTATCGTTCCAAGGATTTATTGCGGCTACTTGGTTAACTTCGGCGAGGTCGCGGAGCGCCCTTTTGCGCCGATTATTTGAAGAAAAAGTCTAGAAGACCGTAAAGACATTGAGATCGTCATCCTCCGAGGAGTGGTTCTCTGGGGTAGTGTTGGTGAGGATGGCCTCACCGCTCTTAGCCACCTGCCGGAGTACCCAACAAGCCCGAAGGCTATGCGTTAGTTCGGTATTCGGCATCGTGTGTATCTGACAGGGCTTCTCGAGCAATTCGCCGAGGACGGTTCTATGTCCCATGAAGGGCTTGATTTTCTTGTCAATAGGCTGATGATCGGGTGCCCTGTAAGGGTGCATCCTTTTTGCCCGTCCGGTGGGCTGTTTAAAGGCAGGAGGTTCCCACCGGGCTGTCTGGTCTTTCCAGGCGCTTTCCATTGCGCAGTACTTCTGCACTATGTGTGCTAAATCTGCAAAGTGCAGTATGCGGCGGCGATTGAGGGCATTGAGAATCCCCTCGTCCGTACAGTTGCGGCAAAAAACTGAAACCGCTCGTCTTCATAGCAATCTTTAATCTTGCCCAGAAATGATGGACCGTTTCCTGGGGTTGCTGGCATATATACATTAGGTCACATATGTTTGGAGGACCTGAATTGCTTGGGGAATATTGCTTGTGGTGGGTGGGCGGGCTAAAATCCAAACCCTGACCAACTATTGGATCCGGAGTTCGAAGAATCTTCGAGGTCACCAGTTCAGGGCGAGTAAGGTCCTGAAGAATTCCGGACTTAATGCCCAATCCTTTGTTCGGAGGACATGAGGTCTCTTCCTGAGGGTGGATATCCGGCTCGCAAAGCTCAGAAATCCGAACATAACTGGTGTTTAATTTAGGGGGAGAGGTGTTCTCAGCTCGTTCCTCAACGACCGCTACCAGATGGGTGACCGGCGGGGACTTGATTTCCCTCTCATCGAGCTTAAGCCCAATCCGATCATAGTCTATTGCGATCCCTAGGGCGGCGATGTGATCTAGTAGCTCGTTCGAGGATGAGACATCTGCTGGATCCATCTTTTCTGAGTGTTCGAGGCTGACATGGAGATGGTGTTTGGCGATTGTGGGGGCCGCCGTTGGCTTGACGGCCGAGCGGGCGCCCATGGTAAAACCGCCGAACTTGAGAACCTGTCCTGGAGTTAGGGCCCCTCCAGAAGTAATATCGTCATTAATGACAAGGCGAGTCATCGATCCCTCTGGTGATGACACAGTGGAACTCTCAATGAAAGCACCAATGTCGGTATCAAAACCGGCGGATCTCGGGTAGGGGGTCCCGAACTGTGCGTCTGAGGATCGAAGGTAACATGAGACAAGGGGGACACCATGTTTACCCAGGTTCGGGCCCTCTTAAAGGAGGTAAAACCCTACTTCCTGCTTGATTGTCTTTGATGAGTATAGGGGTTACAAGAGTTGATCTACCTCGAGATCGTAATGGCTTAACCCTAGATGTCTAGCCTATATGAATTTTGATGATCCCTACAAACTAAACCCTCTGGTTTATATATGCACCGGAGGGGTACAGAGGCGGTTTACAAGGGAAGGAAACAATACATCCGGTCTCCAATCTTGCCCTCCACGCATCCAGGAGTCCTATCCGAACACGGGGAATAATCTTCCGTTCTATCTTCACGGCCCATCAGCCCGGCCCATGCTCGTAGGCCGGACACCTGAGGACCCCCGAATCCAGGTCTCCCTCAATGGCCGTTGTCGATGAGTTGTTGTACTTGCCATTGGATCTCCTTGGTTTCCTCGGGGTTGACACAGTAGGGAGCCTTGTTAGGAAGAGGTGCTCCGGGGATGAGGTCGATGTGGTGTTCGATGCCTCGAAGAGGAGGTATCCCGGAGGTAGCTCGTCGGGGAATACATCTTGGAATTCCTGCAATAAAGAAGATAACACTAAAGGTAGATTGTGAGAGTTGTTAGTTTTGGGTGCCTCGTCCTTGCACAAAAGGACATAGTGCATGACACTTGATGGGTTCTCACACACTTCTCTCATCTCACTTTTGGTGGCAAATAGCACTAAGTTTTTCTTGTCGCTCATCATGGAGGCACTCAATTTGGGCTTGTGGCGCTCACTCTCTTTTTGGTGGTTCGCTCTCTCACTATTCTCTCCATGATGGGTGGCTTGCTTGTCGGCGATCACTTGACTAGGTGACATAGGTCATAGCACGTACTCCTTTCCCTTCATCTTGAAGCTATAGTGATTGGTACGCTAGTTGTGGATGACGCCTCGGTCAAATTGCCATGGTCGTCCAAGAAGGAGGTGACAAACAGACATCGGAACGACATCACACTCCAAAGTGTCTTCATATGCTCCAATCTTCAAGGAAACTTGCACCATATGTTCCACTTGAATAGTGCTGGAGTCGCTTAACCATTGGACCTTGTAGGGATCACTACAAAAAAAGACACATCCGTGACATTTTGGGCCGACCGATTTTTTTTCTGTCATGCTTATGACACTTCTATGTCGATAATTGTGACAAAACCCGGTATCATCATAGATGTGGTGGGCTCCTACTTCTATGACAAAAAATCATGACAGAAAATGGGCTTTTCGTCCTGGGCGGGCCGGAGACACAGCTGCATGACATTCTTTGGGTCGTCCATGATGGAAAAAACCGCGGTAGAAGCGAGGGCGAGGAAAATATCGGGGAGTTCCTGGTTATGGTGGGTGGTCGGGGGCCGAGCGATGCATGTTTCTCTTGTACACGTATGCGTGTGGGTGTGAGGCGTTGGGCTCTAACTGAACCCGAGCAAGGCGTTCGCCTACTGAACCCGAGCGATTGCACTCCAGGCTACGCGTTACTGAACCCGAGCGATCGATCTGGCTGTTAACTGAACTCGATCGAGTGATTCCTTCGCTACTGGTGCTAACTGAAGCCGGTCGATGCTACCTCTTGATGAACAGTGAGCGTTGTTGGGGGGGTGGATGAATAGTTCCTGGTGGGGGTGGATGAATAGGACCGTGTGGTAGTAGAGGCCTTTTCCGTTGGATGAACAGGACCCCGATCGAGCCGGTTGGGGATGGATGAACAGGACCCCGTGGAGGGCTGGATGAACAGGACCCCGTGGAGGGCCGGTTGAACAGTAGCTGGTGGAGGGCTGGATGAACAGTAGCCCGTGGAGGGGTGGTTGAACAGGACCCCGTGGAGAGGGCTGGTTGAATAGTAGCCGGTGGAGGAGCGGTGGAGGCTGGATGAACATGAGCCAGTTGAGGCAGGAGGGGAGACGCCGTGGATGAACAGTCGTAGGTGAAGGCTGGAGGAGGTCGACGGTGGATGAACAGTAGCCCATGGAGGCAGTCGACGGTGGAGATGAACAGTATCTCGTGGAGTCCCGTTTTGCGGTACGCCACACCCCTCCCGATGAACAGGACCCCTGTTTCGACCATAACGCTCCAACACAAGTCTGTTTCCTCCGTTTTGTGGTACGCCACACCCCTCCCGATCAACAGGACCCCGTTTCGACCGTAGGAGGTCCAAGAGAAGTCTGTTTCCTCTGTTTTGCGGTACGCCAGACCCCTCCCGATGAACAGGATCCTGTTTCGACCGTGGCCGGTCGAACACAAGGCCGTTTCCTCCGTTCTGCGGTATGCCAGGTCTCGTTTCGATCAGATGTTCCGTCCAAGCCGGTTGGCTCCCGATGAACACGACGACGCTGTTTCTCCATTTCGACCCAGCCATGTACACAAGCCCTGGCCATATGTATGTGCGAGTAGGCGTTCGAGACCCCGCCCGTATGTACGTACGTGGCCGTATTTTTTGGCGTGTGGTTGTATGTACGTGTACACGGTTTAGATGAGACAACCTGAGCTGCTACGCGGGGGGGCTCTACTATGACATGTGCCACTACTTACTCGGCCACGGTTCATCGTTGCAGAGCGACCGATCGACCAGTATGTACGTACACGTTCGCGACAAGACAGACAGCAGAACGTATGCTTCAACCCGGTGGGTCCCAGCTGTCAGGAAGGATAAGGATGCACTTCCTTGCATGCGAAGATATAGCTGCTGGGTCCCAGCTGTCAGGGGGGAATCTTTTTTTTGCCCGTAATAAGGACGCACTTCCTTGCGTGTGAAGATGTAGCTGGTGGGTCCTAGTAGTCAGGGGGAGAAAACATTGTTTTTCAGGGTAAAAAGAATGCAGTTGCATGCATGCGTCCATGGGCGTGGTGCGTACCCACTGTCAGCCTCTCATGTACAGTCAACTTTCGATGACTCTTGTTCGTTGACCATGTTGACCACATCGTGCCAAGCGCACCAAGGCCGGTGGACGACGGCGAGGCCCCAGACTGGAACAACCCGGAGATGGGCAAGACGCGGCAGTGGAGTCGCAGATGGAGAGGAGTGGGAAACTTGGCTGGTTCGGGTCCGCGGCAGCACTACCGCCCACGGGAGATAGGAGCAAGAACAGAGGTTGAAGAAGGAGCATGGTTGTTGGATTAACATCCAACGGTCCAGCTGCCAGAATCATTTTTTGATTAAGTTGACAAAGCCCTACGTACACGTCCGCTTAGTAGGCCCACAAGTCAGCCACCAAATCTGACGGGTCCCAGCTGTCAACGGGAGGAATAGTTTTTTCGCATAACAAGGAGGCACTTCCATCCGTGTGAAGATACAGCCGGTGGGTCCCAGCTGTCAGGGGGAGGAAACATTTTTTTAGCTTAGTAAGGAGGAACTTTCCTTGCGTGCGACCATGGACCTCGTGGGTCCCAGCCGTCAGGCTCTCAACGTATAGTCCTCTTCCGATGACTCTCGTTTGTTGACCACGACGCGTTGAGCACAGCGGGGCGGTGGACGACGGCGAGGCCCCGAACAGGAATGACCCGGAGATGGGAAGACGCGGTAGTGGAGTCGCAGATTGAGAGGAGTACAAGGGTTATAACTGGTTCTGGTGCGGCCTGGGGCTGCAGTCGGTGGAGAATAACAGGAGGTGTGGAGAGGTGGAGGGATAGCCTGGCTGGCGGTGGGGTAGAGCGCTTCGCATTGATGCATGCTAAGTAGAGCCGCTAGCCGCCGGAGGCGGGACCAGGCGGTCCCGGCAAAGCTGGAGGAGGAAGACGAGAGATTGAAGGTGCATGTCGGCCGTTGGATATAAATCCAATGGCTGTGGATGTCATAATCATTTGTTGACCAAGTTGACAACGCCCTGCATAGGCTTCGACCTATTGGCCCACATGTCAGCCTGCAAAAAATGTGGCATATATTTAACCCATGTTTTCTAGAATGTACAGTCCATTTGCTGTGCTGGGTGAACAAATAATTTCGCCTCAATGCGGCCCATTTAATATTTTCTAAGAAATCCCAGCCCATTTGCACTTTCTTGAAATACACGAATTAGCTGGGCTCGTTGTATATATAATTTTAGGTTAGAAGGAGCAATTAATATCAAAAAATAAACCGGAGCGACACATTATATATATATATAATTAACAAATTGGTGAGTTATTGCTCAAAACAAATATGAGCGCGTTATTATTACATTTGTCCTTAAAATCTTCGCAAGCTTTTGTACACAATCACCAGGATTTTCCTTGCCTGTGAGTCAGAAACAACCAGGATTTTCCTTGCCAACTTCTGTTAAACATTTACCTTTATAAGTTAATAACACGTGGGATGTTTTATAATGTATATATAAGTCTCTATAAAATATACGATAATAGTAATAGTATAGATATATATAATGTGGTTAGAAGGGAAAACATAAATTGGACACAACATTATTATTCTTATATATAGATAAATAGAACAGAGATCTGCGTTTTATTAAAAAAATACATTGGGCTGCTGATCTGTAAGAAAAAGTAAAACCTACGCTGGGAGGCCCATAGGCCGGTATGGACCTCAGAAAATAAGTTGAAACCACTGTCTCCATATGTCGTGGGCTACGCATGTTAAAAAACAAAACCTAGGCCTAGCTGATACTTGTTCGCCCTCTGGAAAAAAATGATACCAGCTAGATCCCCGAGCGAACTTGATTAAAGAGGGGGCCGGCGGCGCGACTGAAGAAGCACATCAGACGCAATTTTTTTTCTTTACTGGATGGCTCTCGATGGCGTTTTTTACTTGCCTCTGCACCATACAACTTGTATTTTTAGCCTCCCAGTCCATGGTGGACCAGCAACCCATTTGCTGGGCGGGCCAACCTACAGAAACTAGCACTCAATTTTTCATCAAGCCCCAAAAACAACGCAATACTATGTTTGTTTTGAGGCCAAAAACATTACGGCAGGGATTGAGCGGGGGAGGGGGGAGATAGAGCAAAAAGATTAAAAAGAGCTGATGTGCCATTGCTACCCTAACAAAGCAGGTGCAATTCTTCTTGGGAAGAAGGTGTGCCGTTGACACCCATACGTCACAAATCCCACAGTAGACATACTAACAAGTTCACACACAAGTACAACAGAAAAGGTAAACATTCGTATCAAACTCAGGTTCACAGGACACGTTCATATTCATAGCCAACATTCACAATCAACAACTCAAAAGATTCATATATACACAAGTTCAGCATGTCTATGCATCCAAATGATTGATAGATCAGACGACAATATTCATAGATAATTCACAAAAAGTTCAGATATACACATGTTCAGTATGTTTGTGCATCCAAATGATTGAGATCACAGCCAATATCATCCATGGATGAACTTTAATTACCTAGGGTACATATTTGTAAATGGTGTTCAGTCGGAGGTACTTCTTGCTAAAATTAATGCTCGTACGAGTAAACTTTCGAGTACATAAGAGGCAACACAGACAATCTGAACTTTGCTTGTAGGTTTATCCTCAAATAGTGGCCTCGTGCCGAGGGAGGTTTTAGCAACTTGGCCACTACTTTCATCCAACTAGTTTACTGGCTCATCCTAGTCCTGTAGCTCGCCAAAATTCTACATTACAGACAAGAAAGGAGGCGGTAGAGAAAATGAACCACCCAAATTGTTTGTGCAGTTCAACTGAAATGGAGCATCCCTGGCATGCAAACTGATTAAGTGCCAGATGAATATACGCGTCAACCAACTTGTCTAGAATCTTTAGACTCCATGCCATACAGTTCGCTACCATATGTGCCGATAACCAAAAGGCACAAGTTGGGACCAAAGACTGGACTGCATTTTTCTGGGCTATGTGCCAAGCAATATTTTTGGCGTTCACTCTCCTAATACATGGAGTTTGACAACTAGTTGACGCCGGTTGATACTCGAATGAATATAGGCACTTCTTCTTGTCAACATCGATGCTTGTCTGAGTGAACTTTGGAGTACATAGCAGCAGCATAAGTATCTGTCCATCTGATCTTTTTGTGCAGTTCCACTGAAGTCGCCCAATGTAATGATTTGCCTATGAGTTCAGGCTCCAAGTTACTCCTTTATGAAATCGGCAAATAGTAGCACAATACCAAATTACCAATACATATGACAAGCACAATAATCAAGGTAAAGAACAGTACCAACCTGTGTGAGGTAGCATATCAATTACTCTTTCCTTTGACTGGAAGCCGAGATAAGCGAAGCGACTGATAGCAAAGGAAGGAAGCAAGCCCAGATAAGCGACTAACAGGAAAGGAAGGAAGCTGTCGAGGCAATGAAGCACCCAAAGATTTTGTGCAGTTCCACCAAAATCGAGCATCCCAGTTGGCACATATATTGAGAGAGTGAGATTACTGTAATAGTGGGACTAGTTGATGAAACATACACTAACAAATAAAAGCACCCTCACTATCTTAATGGGTAAAGTTAGAAACATAGTAATCTTGCGTAAAGAGAGGTATTAGTTTATTTAATCAGTGCCAATTAGCTCAACACTCAAAGCATTGCCATGTATCATAGGTTGCAAAATTTTAACGTGCAAAGATAAAGGAGTTTCTCATGACAGTAGCACGATACAAATAGAGATGACAACAAACTAATATGGATGAAGGCCTTAGGCCGGTACCAACCTGAGCAAAAAAGCTTATTCATGTAGTCCCAGAAGAGATGATAACGCACTCACTGGAATCACACAATAGTATATATTTTTGTGCACTTCAAATGTATGGTTGAAATCACTCTTGTTTACCAGTGCTGAGATTATATCGAAAGATCATCAAGAACTTCCAGCAGAGTTAAAGCACTGGCTGGGGTACAATTCATTTTATTGTCTTGTGTAGTTCCACTAAAATGTATGATTGGCACAACATGATCCCTATTTGCACAAGTAGGAACAAGGTGAAACCTTCATTAGCTTAGTGAGAAAGGATAGAAAGACATTAGCATATTACTCTAACAGCAGCATCAAATTCATGATGAACAATACGCAAAACATTGCCTCATTGAACCAATGGCAATAAATTGACATGCAAAACAATAGCACTATTATGTCATGACACTACCAACATTCCCTCCCTACTCCACCACATGATTCACCTCCACAGACACACATACACACATACATGATTCAACATAGGGTGCTACTAAAGATTTGTTTAACTCCGATAGGAAAATTAGGCAGCAATAAATTAGTGGTACTTAAGTACTCCTAATTAATTAAGTGACCTTGCAGGAGAGACAGCGGAAGTGGAATGGCTCCCTGGAGGAGCGTCTCACATGTAAGGTAGACGTTGCCAGAGCCCTTGAATGGCCTCGACTGAGGCCTCGGGCTTCAGCAAGATCACCTTGGCACTGTTGATCGTGTAGAGCTGGCTCAAAGATGCATCCAGAATCCAGTTAATTAGTATGATGTGTCGTCAACCCAAGTATTGCTCTGCTGCATTTCTCTATCTATCTCTACTCTACTCTTATCTACTCTACTCTTATAGAAAACAGAGTTGGTGATGATGGTGTGCCTGCCATCCTGCAATATAGGCCGTCTGATTTATATCTGATGGATAGGAAGGAAACTATGGAAATTTTGCAAAAAGGTACCCACAGCCCTCTCCACATTTGCAAATAAGGCCTTCCCTCGTTCATCCTTTTCTATCACAAGATAAACTACTCATACAAATGCATCTTGATGTTACGTGCAACGCACGGGCATCTTGCTAGTCTTCCAAGTAAATTAAGACTAGTAGCAACACAGCAATACAATACCACTAGCAAGATGTCAGGATAACATAGGACGGTACCATCATGTGATCTCCATTTCCTCTTTATTCTTCTTCTTCCTCCTCTTCATGCTCTATTTCTCTTTCTCCTCACCAGTTTGTGAAACCAATTACATGATTGGCCTTCTATTTCAGAATTGGTTTTATCAATGAGGGAGTACAAGTGTACTAGTAAACAATAGCATTATTTTCTCATGGCAGTCGCAAAATAGAGATGAACACATGCATTAAATAGCATTCTTACCTAAAGGAAGGTTATGGTGCCAATATGGATGATGAGGATTGGAACACAGATCTCCCTTCTGTGCAGTTCCACCAAAATGAACCAACTGTTCCATTCTGACATTCCAGTTAAACAGCACAAAAGTCACTTCTTTTAAGAAGTGTTTTGTGCAGTGCACCAAAAGCTCACAACAGCAACCAGGTGAAATGGATATCCCTGTTTGCACAAAAAGCTACAGAGGAAACAGTCAGAGTCTCAAACAATTACAGGCAAAAACATTTGGCTAAACTTGTCATGGCTTATAACAGTGGCATGGCTTCATTTTACCAGGGGCATTAGATTAAGAACAGCTAAATATTTGTTATAAGGGCATGGGACAGTGGGTGCACCAGCAGTCCAGCACCATGTACCTAAACCGGGGCATAAAGTGGTGATTCAGAGTTTGTTGCCTCGAGAAACAAACATCCAAGAAACATATCTGGGTTGGTCCCATTTTTGTTCACTCTAGCCACCTACTCCTATGTGTGGATAGCAAATCTAGTCCTGGTCATACCACTGTGTACAACGTTTCCCCTATATTTCCCTTTTCGACCAAGAGACCGGTTGGATGACCAGTCTGTACTACTTTCACCCCCTTCCTTCATGTTTGTACCAAGTCCGATGTACATACTAAATCCCCCACCCCCACTTTATTTCTTGTTTGAACCAAGTACAAGATTTGACTCCATGAAGTAGCTTTACCTCTAATAATAGCAAAAAAATAGGTGACGTTGGACCATCCGACCGAGAGGGGCTGAGAGGTAGAAAATGATGCACATGCGGCGACGTAGCGAGCTGGGGAAGTAGAGCTAGGGCGGTTTCGAAGGAAGATATACCTGAAGGTCGTCGGGATGTGGATAGGTGGGCGGCGGGAGGCCGGATCCGCCCACACTAGGGCAACGAAGAAGGGATCGGAGGACCTCCTGCGCTGGCACTCGGGCAAAGATAACGGTGCGGCCGGCAGTAGGTCTCCTCCCTCGCTGTCGACGACGGCCTAAACGCTGCCCCTCTTCCCCTTCACCGGCGGAGGGGGATATGTCTGGATCTGTAACCAGCGGTGAGGATAGTAAGACAGTGTTACCACCGGTATCTTGTTTAGATCTGGAGAGGATGAATAGAGCAACCCTAGCAAGGAAGCACGGAGGCTTTGGCCTATATATATACGTAGTGGGGTAGTTTTCCTTTTTCACTCCATGAAAACAATCGTTTAAAATTGTGTACGTGCCTGGTCACCATTTTTTTTTGAGTTGTTGATTGTTTTTTGAGATAGCTACTCGCTTATTCCAAGTGGTGTTACAGTGTGCCAGGTCGCACTTTGTATCGTTCAAGTCTGGTACAAGACCCTCCATTAAATGAACAACCACCGCCTCGTAAAATTTGTGAACAAGCCCACGGCTAAAATTATCGGAAAGGTGGGCTGCCCCAACATGCATTATTATTTATATTTTCTATGTGGCAGTATCCTCAAAACAAAATGTGAGAGTACAATATTTATTGGGCCCCTTTGTAATTGGTGCTAAATTTTGACCAAAGATTTAATTGACAAAATGTTAGTGCATGTTAACAAAAATTATATCGTTTTATTCGTATTTGAACATAGTTTTCAATGATGTAATTTTTTGTGACATGCATGAACATTTGGTCAGTTAAATTTATAGTCAAAATTTGGCAAGGTGCATTAAATCAACACATGCAAGTATCAAAAGGAAAGTCACGGCATGCATGCATGTGTTGTAATTAATGCTAAACGCAAATTATTGAAATATATCGAGTGCAGTGCTTTGATGTGTCGCATCAACTCGTACAACAACGAGAAGTTTGATTGCTACAACGCCCTCTCCCTCGTGGACTGAGCTCCCGTGCCTTAACTGCACCTGCCTTTGGCTGTATGACAGGTGGGCCACCCACCTGTTGGCCCACCTGTCATACACGCAAAGGCAGGAGCAGTAAGTCAATGAAGCTGCATCCCTCCCTCACCCCTGAGCGTGGTGGCTGGCAGGACTAGGAGAAGCTTTCGCTACACGCTCTCCCTCCCGCACGCAGTGGACATGCAGCAGTTCATTCGGTGTCAGATGGCTAGAAGCATACTGTAGTACTCCACTGCAGTAGTACTCCATCATTGTTCGACTTCCCGAAGAGGCGAAGAGCCAAGCACAGCCCGGACGCTCGTGTGGCAGTTTCATGTGTAGAGTAGTCTAGGATAGCGTGTACCATGCCTGTAAGCTTAAAATTGTTGGGGTCGGCTCCATGCTATGAGGCTGTCTCGAAGCATTTTTTATTAAAATAATCTTCTGGCCCTACCTGTCATCCTGGTGATTGTAGTTTGCATGCTCATCTGGTCAACACAAGAATATATATTTTAATTTGTGGTGGGGTAAATGTTAGAGGTTGTAGCAAATATATTGTACACTGCGGGTCTTTTAGCCAAGTTTAGAGGCAAGCAAGTGGGGCCAGCGCTATGATGTGTTGCGTCAACTCGTACAACGAGGAGAAGCTTGATTTTACTACTACATGCCTTCTCCCTCGCCCATGCGCGCGGTGGCTCGCAGACGAGGACAGTCTTTTGCTTATACTACAACAAGCTATCCCTCTCGCACGCGGTCGACGGACATGTAGCAGTGGATTCGATACTGTGGAAGTAGTAGTAGCGTCATTGTTCGTCTTCTCGAAGAGGCGAAGAGCCAAGCGCAATCCGAACGTGGCAGTTGCGAACGCTCGTGTGGCAGTCTTTGTGTAGGTGTGGGGCGTGGTGCGGAGCCTTGGAGCACGCATATAGCCAGGCTCTTGCATGAGACAAAATTGCTATTTGAGCCCACTATTGTAGTAGTTGCTAGTATAGCCCTGTAAACCGGAAAGGAGTATTTGCCTTTCTAGAGATTTCAACAAGTGACTAGACTACACCCTAAATGAGTAGTACATATGGAGCAAAATGAGTGAATCTACACCGTAAATAAATACGTAGTTCTCTCGTTTTCCTCTCTGCCTTGGTCGCGGTGCACATTATTGAGTACTCCTATATGACTAGCCGCTCTATCTACATGCGGGACATCAAAGCATCCAGGCCCGCGTGCCATGCACCAAATCACAGCGAGGTGCTACAATCGAGACTCACCGGTCACCCCGGTGTGGTCGTCATGACCCGTCATATCAGAAAACCCACACCTTTACCAGCAGTGGTAAAGTGGCCTTGAAGTTGGACTGGACGAAGCAACCATCATTTCACTGGAATGCTCGTTGAAGCCCTTTCTCCCCTTTCTTGAAGAAAACCTCACTCTAGGCTACTCACTTCTGCCATTTTTCATCTGTACTGACGAAGGAAAGGTGGGCGAATTAGTGATGCTACTATATTTTCATTCCAAGAATCTTCTTTTTGCGAAGGACCAACCGATTCTCACAGCCTATTCTTTTCCCATTTTCATTGTGATTGTGGTTTCCTTTCGATTGCTTTTTGTTTGTCAGTTCATTGATGGATCCTGGAGCACCAGGCAAAGATTTGCCGACGGACAACCCACTAGAGACAGCGATCTCCAGGAGGCGAGCACCGACCAACGAGTTGACCATGTTGGCGGGCCAACCCATGGAGACGAAGAACTCCAAGGAACAAGCACTGGCCAAAGAGTTGACGATGTTGGTGGACGAACTCCTCAAAGAAAGCTGGAAGAACAACAAGGGCCCCACCGTGCCTACCCCAGAAACTCTAATGGCCACCTATGCGGGGATCAAGGCCGAGTTTGATGAGATAGTCGCCGTTGAGAAGCAGTATTCCCCTGGCAAGGTGATGGCCCCCATCGAGGACGAGGAGATGGCCCCCGGAGGGATGAGATCCCCCGGTGAGTTCACAAGGTAAAAAATAATGGCTTACCACAGTTGTGGTTTTTGATTATTTGCAATGTGCTTGCTAATATGTTAGGGTTGTGTAGGTGCCGGTGGACATCCTTGATGATTCCGATGTCACGGCCCGTCCAGTGGACAACGCCCCAGAGATCGTTTTCGATGTCGCGGTCCGTCCTATGGACATCACCCTGGAGATCGATTCCGATGCTGCTGTCCATCCTGTGGACATCACCCCAGAGATCGATTCCGATGTCGCGGTCCGTCCTGTGGACATCACCCCAGAGATCGATTCCCATGCTGATGTCCGTGCTGTGGTCATTGCCCGAGAGATCGATGACAAGAAATAGTTGGTCGCGCTAATCCTTCAGGGTAGTTTGCATTGTGTTTAATTACCAGAACGATGCGTGTTATCAAACCATCTTAGGGCCAGTGCACTGTCTTGTGTGGGCAGTACTTGCTACTTTTGTTTGATAGTGAATCATGCGAACCCTCTCCGAGTTATGGAAACAGATGTATCCTCACTAGCTTTCGATGTAAAATATGGCATGCTTAGATGTAAGTTTGAACTGTTTATCATATCAGCAGGGCTTGTTTGATGATTCTTGGTGTTGCTAGGCTAGCTACTGTGCGAGCTATAGTACTTGCAAAACACTCACCTAAGAGAAACGTTGGGGCTGATGAGCTTGTGGTACGCTTATAGGTCTGATCCGTCGTCGATTGGCCAATAGCCTAAGCTCCTAAAATTGTAGGCTTAGTGATCGATCAGACAATAGTCGACACGGATACATTCATGCCTCATTTGGTTCATAGGGTAGGAAAATCATAGCAAAAGTACAGAGACGTACAACAAAAAATCTTAGCAGTATAGAGACGTACTCCCTCCATTCCAAAATAGACAACTGAACTTTGCACTACTAACTTTGAAACGGAGGGAGTACAAATCCTAGGCGGGGTAGTTTGGCCTAGTGGGTTTCAGTGATATGACGTGGTACAGTGTCGTCCAGTCTTCGCGTGTGGTAGCAGTATTGCGGGTACAGTAAGTTTTCTTAAAGAAGCAGAATTCAACGAAGTCATGATGGTTCTTCGTCCGACCAACTTACAGTGGGAAAGGTTGGGCCTGCACTACAACCGGGGTGGACCAGGATAATTTTGTGCATGGCAGGTGGACCAGGATGGTCGACGTCCCACCTGTTGGCGAATGAAAGTATTCTTTCTCATATTGAGGACGAGCAACGAGTATTCATTGTTTATTTTGGATGAAAGCTATTGTCTCCACTGTTACGACGGAGGAGTGTGAAACACGGCAGCCCAGTGAACTTGGCATGTGCAACACTCCCTCGTTCCTCATGTAATACTACCATAGTGTTGACTATAAGGTTGCTATAAGGTTACAACTTTTTCTCACTTTCTCTCTATTTATTTCCCCTCAAATGTTTTTTACCTTTCTTTTTTAGACAAAATTGTTTTTTATGCCTCCTTTTTTTAGAATTAGTTTTTTATACCTAGGAGCATGTGTAGAGACGGGCTCTTGCAGAGCCCACTCCTTGACTTTGTCAATGCCTCTCTCTCCTCCACACAAGTGGGCTTATAGCGCAGTATTTTACTAGTACTACTTGCTATGAATGCTGGCAGCTGGCGTCTGAGGGGGTGAGCGTGCGCGGGAGGTGGGGGGTTTTCTAGTGGGCCAGGGCGGTCAGAAGCGGGCTTGGAAGCGGTCCGGACTCCCGCATGGCCCACCTCACATTATCACCATATATTTCTTCGAGTCTGTGCGCGGCGGGCGGGCGATCTCTTCTCCCTCCCCCGTCTCTCTCTTCTCAGCTGACGCCCGCCGAGCGATTAGATTTTGGCTATCGACGGTTTATTGCAGTCGCACATGTCAGTGAAAATGCAAGACAACGTGTGTCCCCTCTGGTGAGCGGCATGCGAGCCGGACTGTTGGGGGTGCGACGCGAACGCGAGGCGTACGATTCGTAAGTGTGCTGCCTTTTCCTTTTGAACTTGCAAAACGTAACATTTTCGTGCGATCGATCGATAGAAATCCAGAACAAAATGACGAGGGTGGTGCTTTCCCGCGCGTTAGGTGGGCTAGTTTGAGTGATATGACATGCTATAGTGCCATCCACTAGGTCCATTTTTATATAAGCAAGAGTCTACACTCTTACGTGGGAGGAGTGCGAAACACGACGGATCTGATTTTGAATGAGGGATAACTATTCCTTGCGAAATAATGGAGCACTGTTAGCGATTATATCATGATAGTTAGGGCATCTCTAGCGCTGGCCCACAAATTTACACCGGCATCTTCCGAGGACACTGATGCCAGAGGATGCCATCCAATGATGCCCGCATACCTTTCGACAACTATATGAACTAACCGGACGAAATTCATGCAAACAAAGAAAAATTCAAATTAACCGGATGAAATTCATTACATTTCGAAAACTTTGCCTATAAACTAGACGAAATTCATTACATATTTCGCACAAACCGTACTAAAACCTACTGTAAACCTAATCTAAACGATCACCGGCGCCTGACCACAATGTCCGGCCATGAACCCGAGAAAGCTAGCCATTGCCTTTGCCTCCTCCTCATCCGCCTCGATAACCTCCTCCTCCGGAGCACAAGGTTCTGAAGATTTCCGCCTCCATGTCGCTGTCAAGCGGCTAATCGGCCGCCGATGTTTATCCCACCAAGCTTGGCGTCGACTGAGTGGAGGAGCGGTGGCCTTCCTGGGACCAGAGCGGCGGCGACCTACCGTGTAGTACTCTTCCTCGCTGCCGGCTGCGCCGACGCACGCGCGCCGACTTCGTGGTCGTGGCGGCGGAGGGCGGCCAGGGGCAAGCCGGCGATCTCCTTCGTATGCTCCTGTGACAGTACGTCCAAGAGAGCTTTGGAGCATGCCCGGAGCGGAGCCGCCGATGTCCTTCATCTGCTCCTGCGACAGTACATTCAAGAGAGCTTTGGAGTGCCAGGAGGCCATGGTTGGAGTGGTGCCGGCAGAAGGAAGGGACCGAAGGAGAATGAGTGTGGGTCTTTGGCTATGGCTGGGAGCTGGGGCTCAAGTTAATATAGTGGGCGAATGGCAATGAGCCGCGGCAGACGGATGGACGGCTGGCGCCGGAGTAGGTTCATCGGCAGCCACGTGTCATTAATGTGGGCGGCGGACGGAAGGATGGCTGTGGTGTCGTTAACGTGGAGCAGTCGCTTGCATCGGGTTGCCGTGTGGGTGGCGCTCTCTCGGTCGTCGTGTTGCTGCAATGCCGACGCCAGTGAGAGATCGCGTCGGGTGTGAATGCAGACGCTACTTCAGTGACTTAACTGCAGGTGTGTTGGGTCACTAACATGTGGGCCCAACGGGCATCTGGCCCGCATGTCAGTGATACACCAACTGCACCTGCAGTTAAGTCCGGTGAATGCGGCATTGACGTTCTGGAGAGACGGTGACCGTTTTAGGCAGGAAGCGCGCGCTAGCGATGGAAGGGGTTTCGGTAGGCCAGGGCGATCAGACGCTGGCGTGGTGGTAATATGTGAACTCATGGATGACGAGCCTTTGAAGCGTATGCGGCACGTATTGACAACCAGGCATCCATGCAACTGCTCTTGTCGCCGGCTAGCCTTCGACGACCACCATTAGACACCACACAACCATGCATAACTTATGAATAATGGACGAATCGATCAGACACACACTCGTGTGCAGTGGCACATGATCGGTCGCTCACGATAGTACATATATAGGTACCTTAGTACCCTCTCTAGCTAGGTTGTTTTATAGATTGTCGTCGTGATGGATGATATACATGAGCAGGGCGCCGAGTCACGAGTATAACCATTGGTGTTGAGCCAGGTGAATACATGCTCGGTGTTCGCGGAGGCCTCCAGCAAACATCTAAACAGTAATGTCAAGCACCGCTGGGGCGCGCAGGTGACGGGCTCGTCGTTTGCGTTGCGCGATGAGCAGGACTTTGATTGAGAGGGCAACTGATGTCTACTACACAACCTTCTTCTTGTAGACGTTGTTGGGCCTCCAAGTGCAGAGGTTTGTAGGACAGTAGCAAATTCCCTCAAGTGGATGACCTAAGGTTTATCAATCCGTGGGAGGATTCTCTAAAAAAATCAATCCGTGGGAGGCGTAGGATGAAGATGATCTATCTCAACCAACCCTGCAACCAAATAACAAAGAGTCTCTTGTGTCCCCAACACACCCAATACAATGGTAAATTGTATAGGTGCACTAGTTCGGCGAAGAGATGGTGATACAAGTGCAATATGGATGGTAGATATAGGTTTTTGTAATATGAAATTATAAAAACAGCAAGGTAACAAGCGATAAAAGTGAGCGTAAACGGTATTGCAATGCATTGAAACAAGGCCTAGGGTTCATACTTTCACTAGTGCAAGTTCTCTCAACAATAATAACATAATTGGATCATATAACTATCCCTCAACATGCAACAAAGACTCACTCCGAAGTCACTAATAGCGGGGAACAAATGAAGAGATTATGGTAGGGTACGAAACCACCTCAAAGTTATCCTTTCTGATCGATCTATTCAAGAGTTCGTATTAGAATAACACCTTAAGACACATATCAACCAAAACCCTAATGTCACCTAGATACTCCAATGTCACCTCAAGTATCCATGGGTATGATTATACGATCTGCATCACACAATCCCAGATTCATCTATTCAATCCAACACAAAGTACTTCAAAGAGTGTCCCAAAGTTTCTACCGGAGAGTCAAGACGAAAACGTGTGCCAACCCCTATGCATAAGTTCACAATGTTACGGAACTCGCAAGTTGATCACCAAAACATACATCAAGTAGATCACGTGAATATCCCATTGTCACCACAGATAAGCACATGTAAGACATACATCAAGTGTTCTCAAATCCTTAAAGACTCAATCCGATAAGATAACTTCAAAAGGAAAACTCAATCCATTACAAGAGAGTAGAGGGGGAGAAACATCATAAGATCCAACTATAATAGCAAAGCTCGCGATACATCAAGATCGTGCCAAATCAAGAACACGAGAGAGAGAGAGAGAGAGATCAAACACATAGCTACTGGTACATACCCTCAGCCCCGAGGGAGAACTACTCCCTCCTCGTCATGGAGATCGCCGGGATGATGAAGATGGCCACCGATGAGGGATCCCCCCTCCGGCAGGGTGCCGGAACAGGGTCCCGATTGGTTTTTGGTGGCTACAGAGGCTTGCGGCAGCGGAACTCCCGGTCTAGGTTATTTTCTGGAGGTTTCTGTATTTATAGGAATTTTTGGTGTAGGTTTCACGTCAAGGGGGTCTCCGAGCCATCCACGAGGCAGGGGCCCATGCCAAGGGGGTGGGCGCGCCCTCCACCCTCGTGGACAGCTCGGGACTCTTCTGGCCCAACTCTTTTGCTCCAGAGGCTTCTTTTGGTCCGTAAAAAATCATCAAAAATTGGCACGTCAATTGGACTCCGTTTCGTATTCCTTTTCTGTAAAACTCAAAAACAAGGAAAAAACAGAAACTGGCACTGCGCTCTAGGTTAATAGGTTAGTCCCAAAAATCATATAAAATAGCATATAAAACATCCTAGAAGGATAATATAATAGCATGAATACTTCATAAATAATAGATACATTGAAGACGTATCAGCATCCCCAAGCTTAATTCCTACTCGTCCTCGAGTAGGTAAATGATAAAAGAAATAATTTATGAAGTGTGAATGCTAGCAGGTGCACAAGTTTGATCAATGATAATTTCAATCACCTTTTCTAGCATCATTATATGTCATAACAGTAGCTCAACTCATAAAACTTTTCATGATCAAGTAACAAGCTATTCACATGTTAAAGCATAGACCATAAACTTTCTTGAAAACTAACAAACTATGTTCTCAGTCATCAAACAATTGCAATTCATCTTATTTTCAGGAAGGGTCTATGTAAGAGCTTTGATTTAGCAAATCCCACATACTCAACTATCATATAGTCTTCCATGATTGCTACCACTCAAAGCATATTTTTAGAACAAATAGCATTCATCGAACACAGAGAAAGATAGGGGCTTAATGTTTTGCCTCCCAACCTTTTACCTCAAGGGTAATGTCAACAATAATAATTCATGATCAAATATATTTGAATGGCCATATATGCTTAGATCTTTCCCCATCACATGATGCTTGCCAACTAAAGAGTAGGTTGGAATGAGAAGGAATACTACTGACTCTTGCATAAAAGTAAAAGATAGACCCTTCGCAGAGGGAAGCAGGGATTTGTAGAGGTGCCAGAGCTCGAAGCTAAAACAGAGATGAAAATAATTTTGAGAGGTATGCTTTCATTGTCAACATAGCGACCAAGAGTTCCCAATATCTTCCATACTAGATACATTATAGGCGGTTCCCAAACAGAAAGGTAAAGATTTTACTCCCCCTCCACCAACAATCACACTCCACGGCTTGTCCGAAACAACGGGTGTCGTCCAACTATCAACAATCCTGGGGGAGTTTTGTTTAAATTATTTGCGAATTTGTTTTTGATCTTTTGATCATAGGACTGGGCATCCCAGTTACCAGCCATTTTCTCGTGAATGATGAGCGGAGTCCACTCATCGTGAGAATAACCCACCTAGCATGGAAGATACTAACAGCCCCTAATCGCTACATGAGCGATTTGGGCATACAAAACAGATTATTATTTGAAGGTTTAGAGTTTGGCACATGCAAATTTACTTGGAATGGCAGGTAAATACCACATATAGGTAGATATGGTGGACACTCATGGAATAAACTTGGTTCAAGGAATTTGGATGCACAAGCAGTATTCCCGCTTAGTACAGATATTTTGGCTAGCAAATGATTCTAAATAGCAAGCACCACATGTTAGAGGATCCATAACAATATAACTTCTATACAAATATACCCAAGCATAACTCATTATGTTGTCTTCCTTGTCCAACTTCAACTAATTTGCTCAGGTTTGAAAATAATTAGTGGGGCTCACAATCATAGAAGATGTCCAAGATAGTATATTTATATGTGAAATCTCTCTTCCTTCAATATTCTTTTATGAATTGTTCAAGTGACCAATACAATGTTTGCTAACCTTCAATAAATGTACCACCTCTACTTCTTATATGTGAACTCATTACTCCCCATGGGATAAGCATATGAAACATATATAATTTCAGATTTATGATATTCAAATGATTCAACCATTTACTCATAGGATATAAGTGAAGCACACAAGTAAATGACAAACTACTCCAAAAAGATATAAATGAAGATCAATGAGTAGTTAAATAATTATGTAGCTATGTGAAGACTCTCTCTCATTTAAGAATTTCAAATCTTGGGATATTGTTCAAACAGCAAGCAAAACAAAATAAAACGACATTTCAAGGATAGCACTCATCATGTGAAGAAGCTAAAACTTAGGCTCAACCGATACTAACCGATAATTGTTGAAGAAGAAAGGTGGGATGCCTACCGGGGGATCCCCAAGCTTGGATGCTTGAGACTTCTTAAAATATTATCTTGGGGTGCCTTGGGCATCCCCAATCTTGAACTTTTGCGTCTCCTTAATTCCTTTTATATCACGGTATCCTAAATCTTGAAAGCTTCATCCACACCAAACTCAACAAGAACTCGTGAGATAAATTAGTATAAACCAATGCAAAAGCCTTATCATTTTCTACTGTAACAAATCACTAAAATTATTATTCAACATTGCATACTAAATGCCTCTGCATATTTAATACTCCTCTCCTCTAATAGAATCATTAAACAAGCAAACATATGCAAACAATGCAAACATAACAGCAATCTGCCAAAACAGTACAGTCTGTAAAGAATGCAAGATTCATCATACTTCCCTAACTCCAAACATTATGAAATTATACCACACTGTAGAAAATTTAACAGAGCTTATTATCCAAAAAGTTTCAACATTTTATCATATTCTGGCTTTTCTAGGGAACTTTTGCAACAACGGTAAACTTTCTGTTTTGAAACAGCAACATGTATACTTGCTAAATAAGCATGGTAAAGGCTATACTTGACATTTTTATTAAAAATAGATATGCAAAACATTATTCTAAATAACATCAAGCAAATACTAACAAAATAAAATGACGCTCCAAGCAAAACACATATCATGTGGTGAATAAAAATATAGCTCCAAGTAAAGTTACCGATGAACGGAGACGAAAGAGGGGATGCCATCCGGGGCATACCCAAGCTTAGGCTCTTGGTTATCATTTAATATTACCTTGGGGTGCCTTGGGCATCCCCAAGCTTAGGCTCTTGCCACTCCTTATTCCATAGTCCATCGAATCTTTACCCAAAACTTGAAAACTTCACAATACAAAACTTAACAGAAAACTCGTAAGCTCTGTTAGTATAAGAAAATAAATCACCACTTAGGTACTGTTGTGAACTCATTCTAAATTCATATTGGTGTAATATCTACTGTATTCCGACTTCTCTATGGTTCATACCCTCCGATACTACTCATAGATTCATCAAAATAAGCAAACAACACATAGAAAACAGAATCTGTCAAAAACAGAACAGTCTGTAGTAATATGTATCAAACATATACTTATGGAACTCCAAAAATTCTGAAATAAATTGGTGGACCTGAGGAATTTTTCTATTAATCATCTGCAAAAAGAATCAACCTAAAAGCACTCTCCAGTAAATAATGGCAGCACATCTCGTGAGCACTAAAGTTTCTGTTTTTTACAGCATGATCATAAAGACTTCACCCAAGTCTTCCCAACGGTTCTACTTGGCACAAACACTAATTAAAAGATAAAACCACATCTCACCAGAGGCTAGATAGATTATTTATTGCTAAACAGGAGAAAAAAGCAAAGAACAAAAATAAAATTGGGTTGCCTCCCAACAAGTGCTAACGTTTAACGCCCCTAGCTAGGCATGATGATTTCAATGATGCTCACATTAAAAGATAAGAATTGAAACATAAAGAGAGCATCATGAAGAATATAACTAGCACATTTAAGTCTAACCCACTTCCTATGCTTAGGGATTTTGTGAGCAAACAACTTATGGGAACAATAATCAACTAGCATAGGAAGGCAAAACAAGCATAACGTCAAGATTTTCAACACATAGAGAGGAAACTTGATATTATTGCAACTCCTACAAGCATATATTCCTCCCTCATAATAATTTTAAGTAGCATCATGAATTAATTCAACCATATAACCAGCACATAAAGCATTCCTTTCATGATCTACTTGCATAGAAATTTTACTACTCTCCACATAAGCAAATGTATTGTCATCAATAGTAGTGGGAGCAAACTCAACAAAATAACTATCATGTGAGGCATAATCCAATTGAAAATTAAAATCATGATGACAAGTTTCATGGTTATCTTTATTATTTATAGCATACAATTCATCACAATAATCATCACAGATAGGAGGCATGCTTTCATCATAATAAATTTGCTCATCAAAACTTGGGGGACTAAACATATCATCTTCATCAAACATAGCACCCCCAAGCTTGTGGCTTTGCATATCATTAGCATCACGGGTATTCAAAGAATTCATACTAACAGCATTGAAAATATGATCATCATTCACATATTTTATGCCAAGCATTCTATGTAATTCTTCTTCTAGTACTTGAGCATAATTTTCCTTCCCATCATTTTCACGAAAGACATTAAAAAGATGAAGCATATGAGGCACCCTTAATTCCATTTTTTTGTAGTTTTCTTTTATAGACTAAACTAGTGATAAAACAAGAAACTAAAAGATTTAATTGCAAGATCTAAAGATATACCTTCAAGCACTCACCTCCCCACCAACGGCGCCAGAAACTGCTTGATGTCTACTACACAACCTTCTTCTTGTAGACGTTGTTGGGCCTCCAAGTGCAGAGGTTTGTAGGACAATAGCAAATTTCCCTCAAGTGGATGACCTAAGGTTTATCAATCCGTGGGACGTGTAGGATGAAGATGGTCTCTATCAAACAACCCTGCAACCGAATAACAAAGAGTCTCTTGTGTCCCCAACACACCCACTACAATGGTAAATTGTATAGGTGCACTAGTTCAGCGAATAGATGGTGATACAAGTGCAATATGGATGGTAGATATAGGTTTTTGTAATCTGAAATTATAAAAACAGCATGGTAACAAGTGATAAAAGTGAGCGTAAATGGTATTGCAATGCGTTGAAACAAGGCCTAGGGTACATACTTTCACTAGTGCAAGTTCTCTCAACAATAATAACATAATTGGATCATATAACTATCCCTCAACATGCAACAAAGACTCACTCCAAAGTCACTAATAGCAGAGAACAAACGAGGAGATTATGGTAGGGTATGAAACCACCTCAAAGTTATCCTTTCTGATCAATCTATTCAAGAGTTCGTACTAGAATAACACCTTAAGACACATATCAACCAAAACCCTAATGTCACCTAGATACTCCAATGTCACCTCAAGTATCCGTGGGTATGATTATACGATATGGATCACACAATCTCAAATTCATCTATTCAATCCAACACAAAGTACTTCAAAGAGTGTCCCAAAGTTTCTACCGGAGAGTCAAGACGAAAATGTGTGCCAACCCCTATGCATAAGTTCACAATGTTACGGAACTTGCAAGTTGATCGCCAAAACATACATCAAGTAGATCACGTGAATATCCCATTGTCACCACAGATAAGCACATGAAAGACATAAATCAAGTGTTCTCAAATCCTTAAAGACTCAATCCGACAAGATAACTTCAAAGGGAAAACTCAATCCATTACAAGAGAGTAGAGGGGGAGAAACATCATAAGATCCAACTATAATAGCAAAGCTCATGATACATCAAGATCGTGCCAAATCAAGAACACGAGAGAGAGAGAGAGAGAGATCAAACACATAGCTACTGGTACAGACCCTCAGCCCCGAGGGATAACTACTCCCTCCTCGTCATGGAGATCATCGGGATGATGAAGATGGCCACCGATGAGGAATCCCCCCTCCGGCAGGGTGCCGGAACAGGGTCCCAATTGGTTTTTGGTGGCTACAGAGGCTTGCGGCGGCGGAACTCCCGATCTAGGTTATTTTTTGGAGGTTTCTGTATTATAGGAATTTTTGGCATAGGTTTCACGTCAGGGGGGTCTCCGAGCCGTCCACGAGGCAGGGGCCCACGCCCTCCACCCTCGTGGACAGCTCGGGACTCTTCTGGCCCAACTCTTTTGCTCCGGAGGCTTCTTTTGGTCCATAAAAAATCATCAAAAATTGGCACGTCAATTGGACTCCGTTTGGTATCCCTTTTCTGTAAAACTCAAAAACAAGGAAAAAACAGAAACTGGCACTGGGCTCTAGGTTAATAGGTTAGTCCCAAAAATCAAATAAAATAGCATATAAATGCATATAAAACATCCTAGAAGGATAATATAATAGCATGAATACTTCATAAATTATAAATACGTTGGAGACGTATCAGCGACATGCATGCATTTGCATGGTTTGATAGCGTGAGCGTGAGTGTCTGCACGCGTACATGCTACTTGCCTCTATGGACGGTGTGCGCTAATGTGTGCATTACGTATAATATAAAAAAATCGGTTTGTGCATTTAACGCAAAGTATTTCTATTTCATTTTGGCTGACGAGTGTGTGTTGCAGCGACAAGTTCGTGGTTTCATTCCTCACATACGCATAATTTTGGTTTTTATTTCTTTCTCCACTGACAGGTAGACTCGCATAGATAGATAGATAAAGAACATGAGCTGATGAGGCGCATGCGGGCTGTTTGACTGGTCAACTAGACAAATACGGAGCTATACGCTGAGCCAGTGACCATATAATCACCATATCTCGTATACAATGATCAAAGTGAGCTATCAAGACAAGTTCGATGACCGCCAATGCATTTTACTCGGTAATAAATGACCAGGATTGAAGGGGAATCCAAATTTCCTTTGTCTTCTATCCTTGTGCTCTTGACAAACCAATGCACTATACGGTTGTCCGGCCACTCCACCCCAGAGCTGCCACCAAGCGCCGTTCATGCCACCGCGCCGCACACTAACTGGTAAGGAAGCGATGGCATCCCGCCGCGCCGAGTTCCTCGCCGCCCACGACCGCACACAAAATGGTAGGGAAGCGATGGCATCCCGCCGTGCCGAGTTCATCGCCGCTCGCGACCTCACACCTACGTGGGCGGAAATTGAAGCTGCCGAGGCCGAATGGGCTGTAGAGCAAGAGGCGGCCAAAGCCGCACAGAGGGAGCGGAAAAGTCAGAAAGCACTCAAGAAAAGAGAGGCCCTCCGCCGTAACAAAGAAGAGGACGCACACGCTGCTGCGGAGAGGTCGGCAGAGATCCAAGCACGGTGGGGTGTCGCCGACAAAGCCGGGAAGGAGAACGACGGTGTTTGGCCAGCATGTGAGAAGTAGTAGTACTAGTAGTTAGTGTGTGTGTCCGTGTCTCCCATACGTTTGTTTAATTAATTATGAGCATGTACCAGTACTAGTTACTACTGTAGTTTTTAGAGCAAATTACCAGTACATTAGCCTAGACTCAATGGAAAAATTCCTATCCTATGCATCAAATGGCATCTCTTTCTCTATAGGAATTGAGATGCATGTCATCTCACTTCCTATGATTTCCATATTTCTATAAAATTCCTATCCTATGAACCAAAGGAGGCCTCTGCTAGAGTAGCTACTGTAGCTAGCAGTATTGCTGGTACAATAGTTTTCTTCAAGAAGCGGAATTCAAATAAGTCATGATGGTTCCTTCGTCCGAGCAACTACATAGTGGGAAAGGTTGGGCCTGTGATTTGACGGCTCATTAGTCATTATTATTGCGGTGCGACGACCGGGGTGGCTCTCCCTTGGAGTTCTGCATGCATGGTAAGTGGACCAGGATGGTCGACGTCCCACATGTCGGCGAACGGAAGTATTCTTTCCGATATCGAGGAGCAACGAAACCGCGTGGTATAGTATTGATACGTCTCCAACATATCTACTTTTCCTAATGCTTTTCCTCTTGTTTTGGACTCTAATTTGCATGATTTGAATGAAACTAACCCCGGACTGACGTTGTTTTCAGCAAAACTACCATGGTGTTGTTTTTGTGCAGAAATAAAAGTTCTCGCAATGGAACGAAACTTTGCGAGGATTTTTTATATCAATAATAAGAATTTCTTGAGCCAAGACCTGCCGGAGAGGGGCACCTAGGTGGGCACAACCCACCAGGGTGCGCCCCCCTCTCTTGGCGCGCCCAGGTGGGTTGTTCCCACCTGGTGGCCCCGTAGACACTGATTCCGACGATATAAAATCACATTATTCCAGAAAAAAATCAAGGTGAAAGAATTATCGCGTTCCATGAGATGGAGCCACCGCCAAGCCCTGTTCTTCCTCAAGAGGACAGATCTGGAGTCCGTCTGGGGCTCCGGAGAGGGGGATCTTCGTTCTTCGTCATCACCAACCCTTCTCCATCGCCAATTCCATGAAGCTCCCCACCGGGACAGAGTAATTCCTTCGTAGGCTCGCTGGTCGGTGAGGAGTTGGATGAGACTCATCATGTAATCGAGTTAGTTTTGTTAGGGCTTGATCCCTAGTATCCACTATGTTCCTAGATTGATGTTGCTATGACTTTGCTATGCTTAATGCTTGTCACTTTGGGCCCGGGTGCCATGAAGTCAAATCTGAACCGTTTATGTTTTCATCATTATATCCATGTTTTAGATCCGATCTTGCAAGTTATAGTCTCCTACTACGTGTTATGATCCGGCAACCCCGGAGTGACAACAACCGGGCCCACTCCCGGTGATGGCTGTAGTTTAAGGAGGTCATGTATTCACTATGTGTTAATGCTTTGTTCCGGTTCTCTATTAAAAGGAGGCCTTAATATCCCTTAGTTTCCAATATGAACCCCGCTACCACGGGAGGGTAGGACAAAAGATGTCATGCAAGTTCTTTTAATAAATCACGTATGACTATTTACGGAATACATGTCTACATTATATCGATGAACTGGAGCTAGTGCCGTATCGCTCTAGGTTATAACTATCACATGATGAATATCATCCAATGAGTCACCGATCCAATGCCTACGAATTTATCTTATATTGTTTCTGCTAATTTACTAATGCTGTCATCACTGTTACACTTGTTACAAAATTACAGCTATCACTGTCACCGTTACCGCTACTGCTGCTACTACTATCAAAACTATCAAACTACTTTGCTACTGATCACTTTGCTGCAGATAATTAATCTCCAGGTGTGGTTGAATTGACAACTCAGCTGCTAATACCTTCAAATATTCTCGAATCTATAAATTTGGGTTGAATACTCTACCCTCGAAAACTGTTGCGATCCCCTATACTTGTGGGTTATCAAGTATCACTGCTGATTTATATTTATTTTTTATTTCTGATGAATGCTAGTGTTTCAACTCTTACGACGAAGGAGTGCCAAACATGGCACGTGCTGGATGTCCCACACGTTAGCAAAAGGAGTGGGACATGAATAGCGTGGTAGAGCGTCTCCACTTCTTCTACTTCTGGGTCGGAGACCACACGTAGTAGTACTAGTGGTATGAGCGATACAAAGTGCGACCCCGGAGAGAAATACACGTCTAGTTGGAAGGTCTCGGGGCATACACGTAAACAAATATAAAACCTAATATGTGCCTCCAATTAATATAGTAGTAGTAGAGTACTTAGGCATGTACTCGATAACATCACCGTGCATTGCACGTAAAACATTTAGAGGTAGTAAGAGACAAATGCCTATATGCCACGCATGTTCATACTATTTGTGCCTTTCTACTTCACTTACTGCGCTACATTACTCAGGTTCGTACGTCCACTCCTGGGTACATGTCCATCTCGTAGTTCCAATCCCACGTGTTCTTCATAGATGGGACCATCCATAACTGTTGGCAACGGAAGTCCATATCATCGCAGTTAGTGTGGCTCCCCGCGATGGAGACTCATCCAAAATATGCCGAGCCTCGACGCAGAGTAGTCGCGTGCACCGGGAAGCGGCGCTCTCTCGGCCGTCGCGCTGCTTCAAAGCCGGCGCCAGTGAGAGGTCGCCTCCGCTCCGGCCGGACATTAATGCGGCACTGACGCTCCAGCGTGACGCAGACCGTTTCACGGGGGAAGCGCGCGCCGGCAAGGGAGGGGGGTTGGGTCAGCCAAGGCGGTTAGACGCGGGCGTGGTGGTGGTATTAGTTTTGAACCGTTTCAGGTGTAGTACTGGTAGTTTGCAGAACTACTCAATTATTGCACTCGGTTTCCTAAGGAATTGTGGTAAAAAATGTTACTCCACAGCCTGCTTCCCTTCTCCTTCCTCTTCCATCGCCCGCGCACGTCCGCGGGAAGCGACCGGTCAACCCTTATATAGGAGTGCTAGCACAAAAAGATGCATGGATGACCACTAAAATTTCCAGATTAAAGCGCCGCTCCGGCGGGAGTGTATGGCGTATGTCGTTACCTTCGGCCGGGCCATGGCTACCGGGCGACGGCGACCAGAGAAGAGGCGGCGGGAGGGGAATGAATGCAGCTACTGTTTGGGTTCGCCGTCCGGCTTAAATAAACGTGCACCATCATGTGTACCTGCAGGTGCACAAATTGTAACATACGTGTTTGCTTAAGGGGCGTCACGTAACTGGTGTGTGTGTGAGATTCGAAGAGACAGAGTGCGTGTGTGCGACTCTACTCTTCGGACATGTACTCAACCTTTTGCATCAGGCTATAAGTATGATGGTATTACACTTTAGCTAGTGATTTACGTGGCCATGTTAACGTGGTTGTGTAAAAAAATGTCACTTCCTGCTCGTGATTTGCATTATATAATTACTAGCAAGATGCTCGTGCATTTCACCGAACATCAAGATGCATTTTTTTTATAAAACACCTGTTGCGATTGACCCATGCAGGAGTAATCCCATGTGTAAAAACTAATGATATCTCGAAAATTTTATCGGAAAAATGGTATCTCGAGAATTTCATCGAAAAAATGAAAGATGAGAGATAAGGTGAGGAGGAGTGGAGCATGGTGGTGACTGGTGGTTGGACTGGGCGGAGGCATGGGGATGGACGGCGCCGGCACTGGCAGCGGCCACCATGCTAGATTGTTCCAGAGACTTCCTTTTTTAATTGCTCAGCAATGAGGTCGTGTGAGATAAGGATGAACGAGGCAAGGCCTTGTCTGTAAATGTAGAGAGAGGTGTGGGTATCTTTTGTAAAATTGTCATAGTTTTCTTTCTATCCGTCAGATATAGATCGGACGGTCTATATTACAAGATGGCAGGCACACCATCATCACCAACTCGGTTTTTTATAAGAGTAGAGATGGTAAGTTTGCTAACTACTAAAGTAAAGTGGAATTTGTCCATGTTATACAAGTAAATTAAGGTGATTGTTTATCATACGGGTAAGGTTGGACGAAGGGTGGTAGGAACAAATGCTCCGCCTAGAGCATGTGTGTGTGAGATGGAGTCTTAGTGTGTGTGTGTGTGTGGGTGGGTGGGTGCGTGTGTGTGTCTGACGCGGGGTCCTCGGTGGCGAATGTAATTTAAGTGTCCGTGGCTTCATCGTAGAGAGGTGATGTGTATGTCACAGGCTAGCAACGAGGGGGTGCGATTGAGAAAAGGCCCTTAGAGAGGGAAGAGAGGGTGTGTGCGCGTGAGAGGAGTCGACATCGAGAGAACGTGTTTGTTCGAGAGACACCGAGGATGACTACTATATATCGATGGTGCATGTAGGCGGGAATTAAACGAAGGGATGGTCTCATTGGTTTCGGGGATATAGGGGAAGAGTGAGAGAGGGGGGTAGCTAGAAGGAGATTGTTAAGTGTGAGTGTGTGTTTTACCCATCCAGGCGGAAGTTATGTGCACACAAGAAGAGAACGATTCGATGTGGCGTTAGGGCTGAGGGTAATTAACTACGTATGGAGACATAGGAGACCTTGAACATGCATGTGCGAGAGGTATACATGTATACGTGGGATGTGTGCGTGTGTGCGCGCGCATGATCGAGATAAAAGAAAGAAGACATAAGTCATAAGATCAACGACATGGGAGAGACGGATCGGTATGACAATATGCATGCATGTGAGAGTGCAGGGAAGAAGGCCCGATAATTGAGCATGTGTTTTTGTCTTTAAGAGATAGTGGAGTGGGCTGGAGCATGCATCTATGGCGAGCAGAGGGAGCGAGGCACAACGATTGTACAAAAGAGATCAACCTATAGATCCATGTATGGAGAGACATATATAGTGTGCGTGATAGGAAGCAAGAGTGCGTGCAAGAAAGAAATGTTGACGGAGAAATTACAGATAGATACAGAGATAGAGATGCTAGCTAGAGGGACATCGGCTAGTTTGAGTGTTGGAGATGACCGCCGGGTGGTTCAGAGGGTGAAGTTATGTGTGTGAGAGAGAAAGATAAAAAGAGGGCACATGACTGCATGTAGAGAGAAACATATATAGTGTGCGTGATAGGAAGCAAGAGTGAGGGTGAGAAAGAAGGTTGATGGAGAAACAACTAAATAGAAAGATAAAGATGCTAGCTAGTGTGCGTTAGAGATAGGAGTCGAGTGGATCAGAAGGCTGAGTTATGTGTGTGGGTGTGAGAGAGATAGAGAGAGGGTTCATGTGAGTCACATACAAACAAATATCAGAGAGAAATGAGATCCCGAGAGACGGAGTTTTGTGTCTGCGAGAGAGAAAGATATTTCACAACGAGAGTGATAGCTAGAGAGACATATGAGGGAACGCAAGATATCTCTAGGGAGAGAGAGTGTGTGTGAGCGACATACAAGAGAATGGTGGAGAGATATGAGACCCTGGGAGACAGAGTTTGTGTTTGTGTGTGAGAAAGAGATATTTAAGAGGAAGAGTCGTAGCTTCTCATACCTAAGGAGCGAAAGACATCTCTGTGTGAGAGGGGGTGTGCGAGTGGCACACAGGGGAATAGTAGAGAGAAATGAGACCCCGGGAGACGAAGTTTGTGTTTGTGTGAGAGAAAGAGATTTCACATGGAGAATCATAGTTAGAGACACATAGCAGGGAGCGAGATATACTTAGAGAGAGATAGAGTGATGAAGGTCGAGGGAGAGAGTACCGTCAGTGTGTTACGAAGATAAAAGATCATTGTCGACATACAGGTAGCACGAGAGATACCCGAGAGACGATGAACGCGTATAGATCTAGAGAGATGCTCCTATATAAGCATGAATAATAGCTATATGAGACAAATATCTAGATTAAAGGGGACTCAAATATCTAAACTAGACATCATGACATCAATAATATCATAACGCAAATTGGTGTATCAAACATGCATATTCATTTGAATTTGGGGACGCGTGTAATGTTATATAGTTTATCAATATTAGTGATCCATAGATTCTTTAATTAGAGACAATGCATGGTTTATATGCAATTAATGTCTAAACGGGATTACACTATATGTTGTGTGTGTGAAACACATTATACATGTTTGAGAAGTAAAAGAAACTGCATGAAACACACATTAATTGGAGACAGTTAGCGAGGAATGCATACATTGGATTTCAACATAAAGTGGTTTCAAATATTTGAAAATCCAAATTAAGATGGATACAGCCTTATGAATCTGAGAACATGCCATTTGTAAACCATATTTATGTATAAAGGGTGTTGTGCTTTTGAAAGTATATATAAAAACATGATGTATATAGAATTTTATTCCAATCGAAAATGGATCCTGCCCGAACAAAAATAGAATACAAACTGGATTCGAATTGAGTTGGCACGGTAAACGTGCACTCTTGCTCTGCAAAAATTTGAACGAAACGGGGAAAGTCGCAGTAACCGTCCGAAACCAAAATCTGCGAGATGGAAATTACTGCCTATCCCTAACATGTAAAGCCTATCGGCTCGATTTCTATAGGTTTCGATAGGGGTAGGTTTGTAATTTCACTCAAACATGACATAACCGCCTCTCATGCGGATTCATAAACGGTGGGCGCCAAAACACAGTGTCTCCTCGGCCGAAATCGACTCCCTCCCAGATTCATACACGGTGGGCGCCAAAACAAACTCTCGTCGGCAAATATTCGGTGTATGCGAGATTACCGTCCTATCCCCAACCGACTAATATTGCTGTGATGTAGGAAATTTTAAACGGGGGCTAAGTTTGCAAATTTCCTCGCATTTGAGACAAGCGCGCCCTGAAGACATGGTTCCCCCTTCCTCTCTCCCTCCATTTCCCCATTCGTACTCCGTGGGCACCAAAACACCCTCTCCACCCCAGCCTCCTCCGTCCGCCACCCCATCCACCGCCGTCCTCCTCCACCATGCCGGAGTTGATACCCCGACGCCGTCGTCCATTACAAGAGATCAACCTCTCTCATCCAAGGCTTCGGACCGGGATCCTTGCATCCCATCCTCTCGCTTCATCCCCGCCATCGTCCACCTTGCTGGTACCGCTCCTAAGACCGTCTCGTCCACCGCGCCCTACCGCCACCGTCTACCCTACTAGATCTGCTTCCACGCCGGTGACAGCCATCGCTACCGCAACACCGTCAAATTCTCAGCAGATGCATACACGGCGCCGCACCAGAGGTGGTACTCTTCCGTATCTGCTCAACTTATTTATTGCAGCAAGAAATAGATCGCGACTGCTTTACTCTGATTTCTTGTCCATCACTTACTTGTTATTTGAAAGCAAACATTGGTTGCGAAGTTGCCTTTGTCCGGTTTGCACCTTCAGATCCGCCATGGCGCGCTCAACACTATACTCGCAATGCTTATGGTTTTCCCCTTTTATATTCCACACTAGTTAAATGACAGTAGACTAAATTTCAAAATTGGGCCAGTCGATTTTTGAGAGCTCGCCGGAGTTCGCCGGTGCGAAGGAAGGGGCTCAGGTGGGGACGGTGGTTGTGGGGGCGGTGGTGGGGCCTCAACGAACAAAGAAAACTTGACGCGGGTGGGGGCGGGGGAGGGGGTGGGGGTGGCGGAGGAACACAGGCGGTGGGGGCTGTTCAGGGGAGGGTGGGGGGTCAGGGCCAGTGGTTCGGCCGGCGGCCCGTGCGGTGTTCTATATGGGAAGAATCAGATAGGAGGAAGAAGAAGGGTTAGGAGACGTAGGATCTTCATCCAACCGCTTGAAATGGTCGACTGACCCAAATGACAAAAGTCACGCGACTTGCATGCAGACATGCCTTTATATTCAGTACCATCATCGTAGCTGCTTAGCACTGCTCCTGAATCCATCAAGCTAAACAACGTGCCACTCATAATTCCAAACTTGTTGCTCAAATACGAATATGATATGATGTTGATATTACTAAAACAGATAACGTTTAATTCGTCAGCTAATGTTCCTACTTTACTTTCGAAAAGCACGTGCACCACATATAGAGAGATAGCAGGGAGTTGCATTCTTAATGCGCTCTGGTTCATCATGTGTGGGCACTGCGCAACAATCATTTTATTATCCCAAATCTGCTTGCTCTTCTTTAGCATGTTCCTCTTCCATTGTTCTTTAATAAGTACTCTCTCCGTTCCTAAATACAAGTCTTTGTATAGATTCCACCATGGACTACATATGGAGCAAAATGAGTGAATCTACACTCTAAAATGTATCTGTATACATCTGTATGTGATCCATAGTGGAAATCTCTACAAAGACTTATATTTTGGAACGGAAGGAGTATGATAGTAGTTGATACGTCTCCGTCATATCTATAATTTTTTATTGTTTCATGCCAATATTATACAACTTTTACATACTTTTGGCAACTTTTTATATGATTTTTTGGACTAACCTATTGATCCAGTGCCCAGTGCCAGTTCCTATTTTCTGTATGTTTTTTGTATCGCAGAGTATCCATATCGAACGAAGTCCAAATGCAATAAAATTTCATGGAGAATTATTTTGTAATATTTGTGATTTTTGGGAGTTGGAATCACCGCAAACGGAGGCCCACACAGCCCACAAGACACCAGGGCGCGCCAGAGGCCCCTGGCGCATGGTGGTGGGTTGTGCCCTCCTCGAACGTCGGTTGGAGCTCTACTTCGGGCGCAAGGAAGCTTATATCCGGGAAAAAATCATGTTAAAATCTCAGCGCAATTGGAGTTACGGATCTCCGGGAATATAATAAAAGGTTTTCGGTCAGATATGGAGAACGCGAAACAGAAGAGAACAGAGAGGGAGATCCAATCTCGGAGGGGCTCCCGCCCCTCCGCTGCCATGGAGACCAAGGACCATAGGGGGAACTCTCCTCCCCATCTAGGGGGGAGGCCAAGGATGAAGAAGAAGTAGGGGGGCTCTCTCTCCCCCTCGCTTCCGGTGCCGCCGGAGTGCCGCCGAGGCTAGGATCATGACGGCAATCTACATCAACAATCTTGCTACCGTCAACACCAACTCTCTCCCCTCTATGCAGCGGTGTAACACCTCTTCCCCCCGATGTAATCTCTACTTAAACGTGGTGCTCAACTCCGTGTATTATTTCCCAATGATCTATGGTTATCCTATGATGTTTGAGTAGATCTGTTTTGTCCTATGGGGTTAATCGTGATCTTGGTTGGTATTATTCTATATTTTATTTATGGTGCTGTCCTACGGTGCCCTCTGTTCTCGCGCAAATGTGAGGGGCCCTCGCTGTAGGGTGTTGCAATATGTTCATGGTTCGCTTACGGTGGGTTGCGAGAGTGACAGAAATTTAAACCCGAGTAACTGGGATGATGTATGGGAGTAAAGAGGACTTGATACTTAATGCTATGGTTGGGTTTCACGACCTTAATGATCTTTAGTAGTTGCGGATGCTTGCTAGAGTTCCAATCATAAGTGCATATGATCCAAGTAGACAAAGTATGTTAGCTCATGCCTCTCCCTCATATAAAATTACAAGAATGATTACCAGTACTTGTTATCGATTGCCTAGGGACAAATAACTTTCTTGTTGACAAAAGCTATCCACTTTTATGACCTTGCAATTTATTCGTAGTTTTATTCTTGCAAAGTACTCGTAGTTTTTATCGTTGCAAAATAGTTTCATACTTGTTTCCGGTAAAGCAAACATCAAGCGTCGGTAGAGTTGTATCAGTGGTCGATAGAACTTGAGGGGATATTTGTTCTACCTTTAGCTCCTCATTGGGTTCGACACTCTTACTTATCGAAAGAGGCTACAATTGATCCCCTATACTTGTGGGTTATCAAGACCTTTTCCTGGCGCCATTGCCGGGGAGAAAGAGCGTGGGGTGAATATTCTCGTGTGTGCTTATTTACTTTATCACTAAGTAGTTTTTATTTCTTGTTCTAAGTTGTTCTCTATCTTTAGTTATGGATATGGAACATGAAACACCAAAAAAATTAGTGGTACTTGCTACTCATGGAGATGGGGAACCTCCTAAAACACTGGATGCTCGTTATGTAAAAGATATTATGCACTACTTTGATAATCCTGAGAAAGCCCGATGACCCACAAGTATAGGGGATCTATCGTAGTCCTTTCGATAAGTAAGAGTGTCGAACCCAACGAGGAGCAGAAGGAAATGATAAGCGGTTTTCAGCAAGGTATTCTCTGCAAGTACTGAAATAAGTGGTAACAGATAGTTTGGTGATAGGATAATTTGTAACGAGCAACAAGTAACAAAAGTAAATAAAGTGCAGCAAGATGGCCCAATCCTTTTTGTAGCAAAGGACAAGCCTAGACAAACTCTTATATAAGGAAAAGTGCTCCCGAGGACACATGGGAATATCGTCAAGCTAGTTTTCATCACGTTCATATGATTCGCGTTCGGTACTTTCATAATTTGATATGTGGGTGGAACGGTGCTTGGGTGCTGTTCTTACTTGAACAAGCATCCCACTTATGATTAACCTCTATTGCAAGCATCCGCAACTACAACAAAAGTATTAAGGTAAACCTAACCATAGCATGAAACATATGGATCCAAATCAGCCCCTTACGAAGCAACGCATAAACTAGGGTTTAAGCTTCTGTCACTCTAGCAACCCATCATCTACTTATTACTTCCCAATGCCTTCCTCTAGGCCCAAATAATGGTGAAGTGTTATGTAGTCGACGTTCACATAACACCACTAGAGGCTAGACAACATACATCTCATCAAAATATCAAACGAATACCAAATTCACATGACTACTAATAGCAAGACTTCTCCCGTGTCCTCAGGAACAAACGTAACTACTCACAAAGCATATTCATGTTCATAATCAGAGGGGTATTAATATGCATGAAGGATCTGAACATATGATCTTCCACCAAATAAACCAACTAGCATCAACTACAAGGAGTAATCAACACTACTAGCAACCTACTAGTACCAATCCCGGACTTGGAGACAAGAATTGGATACAAGAGATGAACTAGGGTTTTGAGATGAAATGGTGCTGGTGAAGATGTTGACGGAGATTTCCCTCTCCCGATGAGAGGAGCATTGGTGATGACGAAGGCGATGATTTCCCCCTCCCGGAGGGAAGTTTCCCTCGCAGAACAGCTCTGCCGGAGCCCTAGATTGGTTCCGCCAAGGTTCCGCCTCGTGGCGGCGGAGTTTCGTCCTGAAAGGTTGCTTATGATTTTTTCCTCGACGAAAGACCTCATATAACAGAAGATGGCCATCGGAGAGCCAACAGGGGGCCCACGAGGCAGGGGCGCGCCCTGGGGGGTAGGGCGTGCCCCCCACCCTCGTGGACAGGTGGGCCCCCCTCTGGTGAACTTCTTCCGCTCAATAATTTTTATTATTTCCAAAAATGACTTTCGTGGAGTTTCAGGACTTTTGGAGTTGTGCAGAATAGGTCTCTAATATTTGCTCCTTTTCCAGCCCAGAATTCCAGCTGCCGGCATTCTCCCTCCTTATGTAAACCTTGTAAAATAAGAGAGAATAGGCATAAGTATTGTGACATAACGTGTAATAACAGCCCATAATGCAATAAATATCGATATAAAAGCATGATGCAAAATGGACATATCAACTCCCCCGAGCTTAGACCTCGCTTGTCCTCAAGCGGAAGCCGATAACAATAAATATGTCCCCATGTTAGAAGTAGAGGTGTCGATAAAAATAAAATACGGACATGAAGGCATCATGATTCTTTTCATAACAGCAACATATATGGATATTGTCATATGATTTCTTATGCTCAAGTAATAATTCAATCACAATGTAAAGTACGAATCATAAACTTTATTGAGAACTAACAAACTATAATCTCAGTCATTGAAGCAATCGCAATTTATCATAACATCAGAAAGAGTCTATGTCAGAGCTTAATAGCAAGTCCGCATACTCAACTATCATTTAGTCTTTCATAATTGCTAACACTCACACAATACTTGTGGTTACGGAGTTTTAATCGGACACAGAGAAAGATAGGGGCTTATAGTTTCGCCTCCCAACCTTTTACCTCAAGGGTAATGTCAACAATAATAACTCATGCTCCCCTACATCCAATTAGATATATCTATCAGGATCTTTCCAACATACTGTGCTTGCCAAAGGATAAAATGAAAAAGGGAAAGGTGAAGATCACCATGACTCTTGCATAAGGTAGAAGAGAATAATAAAAGATAGGCCCTTCGCAGAGGGAAGCGGAGGTTGCCATGCGCTTTTAGGGTTGGATGCACAAAATCTCAATGCGAAAGAACGTCACTTTATATAGCCACTTGTGATATGAACCTTTATTATGCAGTCCGTCACTTTTATTGCTTCCACATCACAAGATCGTATAAAGCTTATTTCCTCCACACCAATCAATCATACATATTTAGAGAGCAATTTTTATTGCTTGCACCGATGACAACTTACTTGAAGGATCTTACTCAATCCATAGGTAGGTATGGTGGACTCTCATGGCAAAACTGGTTTAAGGGTTTTTGGAAGCACAAGTAGTATCTCTACTTGGTGCTGAGAATTTGGCTAGCATGAGGGGGAAAGGTAAGCTCAACATGTTGGATGATCCATGACAACATACTTTATCTCAGATATAAGAAAACATAACCCATTACGTTGTCTTCCTTGTCCAACATCAACTCTTTAGCATGTCATATTTTAATGAGTGCTCCCAATCATAAAAGATGTCCATGATAATATATTTATATGTGAAACCTCTCTTTCCTTATTACTTCCTATTAATTGCAACGATGACCAAAGCTATGTTTGCCAACTCGCAACAACTTTTATTCATCATACTCTTTCTATGTGAAGTCATTACTCTCAATAAGATCAATATGAACTCTTTATTTCTTTTTGTTCTTTTCCCTTTTCTTTTACTCACTCAAGATCATGGCAAAATAACCAAGCCCTTAACTCAACACTAATCTTTATTATATAGCTCACGGACTCGATTACATAGAGAGATCATAAAGCAAAAACTCAAAACTAGATCATGCCATAAACTTTATTCTACTATATCAAGATACTACTAATAGGATCGAACTAAGAAAAACGGTAAAGATAGGAGTGTGATTGTGATACGATACCGGGGCACCTCCCCCAAGCTTGGAAGTTGCAAGGGGAGTGCCCATACCCATGTGATTATATCTCCTTCTTTGTCGGTGGAGAAGATGGTGGTGATGATGGATAGTCACACATCGAGCGTAAGAGGTCCTCCAGCTTGCGGATAATGCCCTTGAGTGCAACAATATGCTCCTTCAACAAAATATTTTCACTTGTGAGATACTTGTTCTGTATACGAGCTAACTCAATCATCTTGAAAGCTTCGATCTCAGTTGGGGTAAGAAGATTATGATCAAGTTGAAGGATGTCTTTTGCTGCCGGAGCTTGATCCTCCGTGGCCTTCTTGATCCTTCCATCCTTGTTGATTTTCATGGGTTCTTCCCTCTTCAGATCTATCTTCATTAGCCAAGCATCGTTGTCACCATTGTTGGAGGAGGGGGACGACATGATGCCTGGCCTTTACAACCCTGACAGAAAACAGCTCGAAACAAGAACAGAGGATAATTGCGTGATACAGGAGTCAAAACCTTCGGGAGAATATATAATGAATTTTTACCGACCAAAATACGTATCGTGCAAGAAAACGGAGTCCGGAAGGCACACGAGGTGCCCACGAGGTAGGGGGCCGCGCCCAGGGGTAGGGCGCGCCCTCCACCCTCGTGGAGCCCTCGTGTCCTTCCCGGACTGCTACTTATTTTTCTATTTTTCTAAATATTCCAAAACGGAGAAATATTGCCTTGAAAACTGTTTTGGAGTCGGTTTACTTACCGTACCACATACCTATTCCTTTTCGGAGTCTGAAACGTTCTGGAAAGTGTCCCTTATGTATTCCTCCGGGGTTACGGTTTCAATAACATTGGTTTCAACATTTATAGGATTACCTGAGATATAATGTTTAATTCTTTGACCGTTCACCACCTTCGGATTTGTGACTTCGAAGTTGTTGATTTTTATGGCACCGGAGCGGTAGACCTCCTCGATAACGTAAGGGCCTTCCCATTTAGAGAGAAGTTTTCCTGCAAAAAATCTTAAACGAGAGTTGTATAGCAATACATAATCACCTAAGTTAAACTCACGCTTTTGTATCCTTTTGTCATGCCATCTTTTAACCTTTTCTTTAACCAACTTAGCATTTTCATAAGCTTGGGTTCTCCATTCATCAAGTGAGCTAATATCAAATAACCTCTTCTGACCGACAAGTTTGAAATCATAGTTGAGCTCTTTAATAGCCCAATATGCCTTATGTTCTAGTTCGAGAGGTAAGTGACATGCTTTTCCATAAACCATTTTATACGGAGACATACCCATAGGATTTTTATATGCAGTTCTATAAGCCCATAATGCAGCATCAAGTTTCTTTGACCAATTCTTTCTAGACCTATTGACAGTCTTTTGCAAAATTAATTTGAGTTCTATATTACTCAATTCTACTTGACCACTAGACTGTGGGTGATAAGGAGATGCAATTCTATGGTTAACATCATATTTAGCAAGCATTTTACGGAAAGCGCCATGAATAAAATGTGAACCACCATCAGTCATTAAATATCTAGGGACTCCAAACCTCGAAAAAATAACTTCTTTAAGCATCTTAATAGAGGTGTTATGATCAGCACTACTAGTTGGAATAGCTTCTACCCACTTAGTAACGTAATCAACAGCAACTAAAATATGTGTATATCCATTAGAGGCAGGAAAAGGTCCCATATAATCAAAACCCCTAACATCAAATGGTTCAATAACAAGTGAATAATTCATAGGTATTTCTTGACGTCTACTAATATTACCAATTCTTTGGCATTCATCACATGACAAGACAAACTTACGGGCATCCTTGAAGAGAGTAGGCCAATAAAAACCGGATTGCAATACCTTATGTGCAGTTCTATCTCCAGCGTGGTGTCCTCCATAAGCTTCGGAATGACACTTGCGTAGGATCTGTTCCTGTTCATGCTCAGGTACACAACGTCTAATAACACCATATACCCCTTCTTTATAAAGATGTGGGTCATCCCAAAAGTAATGTCTCAAATCATAGAAGAACTTTTTCTTTTGCTGGTATGTGAAACTAGGTGGTATAAATTTAGCAACAATGTAATTAGCATAATCAGCATACCAAGGAGTACTACGAGAAGTATTTATGACATTTAATTGCTCATCAGGAAAGCTATCATCAATAGGTAGTGGGTCATCAAGAACATTTTCTAACCTAGACAAGTTGTCTGCAACGGGGTTCTCAGCTCCCTTTCTATCAACAATATGCAAGTCAAATTCTTGTAGCAAGAGAACCCATCTAATAAGTCTAGGTTTAGCATCTTTCTTTTTCCATAAGATATTTAATAGCAGCATGATCAGTGTGAATAGTTACTTTAGAATCAACAATATAAGGTCTGAACTTATCACAAGCAAATACAACTGCTAAGAATTCCTTTTCAGTAGTAGCATAATTTCTTTGAGCATTGTCTAGAGTCTTACTAGCATAATGAATGACATTTAATTTCTTATCAACTCTTTGCCCTAGAACAACACCTACAGCATAATCACTAGCATCACACATAATTTCAAAGGGTAAATTCCAATCAGGTGGTAGAACAATAGGTGCAGAGATCAATGCTTTCTTAAGTATTTCAAATGCTTCTACACAATCATCATCAAAGACAAATGGTATATCTTTTTGTAATAAATTAGTCAGAGGCCGAGAAATTTTTGAGAAGTCCTTAATGAACCTCCTACAAAAACTAGCGTGACCAAGGAAACTTCTTATACCTTTGATGTCCTTGGGACATGGCATCTTTTCAATAGCATCTACCTTGGCTTTATCAACTTCAATACCTCTTTCAGAAACTTTATGCCCGAAGACAATACCTTCATTAACCATAAAGTGGCACTTTTCCCAATTCAAGACAAGATTAGTTTCTTCACATCTGTGCAAAACTCGATCAAGATTGCTCAAGCAATCATCTAAAGAAGATCCATAGATGGAAAAGTCGTCCATGAAAACCTCACAAATCTTTTCACAAAAGTCAGAGAATATAGCCATCATGCATCTTTGAAAGGTAGCAGGTGCATTACATAAACCAAAAGGCATACGTCCATAAGCGAAAGTACCAAAAGGGCAAGTAAAAGTGGTCTTTGATTGATCTTTAGCTGACACAGGTATTTGAGAGAAACCAGAATAACCATCTAGAAAGCAATAATGTGTATGTTTGCATAATCTTTCTAGCATTTGATCGATAAAAGGTAAGGGGTAATGATCCTTTTTAGTAGCCTTATTTAATTTACGGAAATCAATTACCATCCTATAACCTGTAATAATTCTTTGCGGAATCAATTCATCTTTAGCATTAGGAACAACAGTAACACCTCCCTTCTTAGGGACACAATGGACAGGACTTACCCACTGACTATCAGCAACGGGATAAATTATACCTGCCTCCAGAAGCTTTAGTATTTCTTTTCTTACCACTTCTTTCATTTTAGGATTCAGACGTCGTTGAGGATCATGAACCTTTTTGGCATCTTCTTCCAAATTTATTTTATGTTGACATAGAGTGGGACTAATGCCCTTAAGATCATCAAGAGTATATCTAATAGCAGCACGGTGCTTCTTCAGAGTTTTCAATAATCTCTCTTCTTCATGCTCTGAAAGGTTAGCACTAATAATAACACGATATATCTTCTTTTCATCAAGATAAGCATATTTAAGATTATCAGGCAACGGTTTAAGCTCAAACACGGGATCACCCTTGGGTGGAGGAGGATCCCCTAGGATTTCAACAGGAAAATTGTGTTTCAGAATCTATTTCCCTTCTTTCATTCATAAACATATCATTTTCATGGTCTAGCAAATATTGTTCTAAAGGATCACTAGGAGGTACGGCAATAGAAGCAAGACCAATAATTTCATCTTTACTCGGCAATTCTTCTTCACGGTGTTGTCTACTAAATTTAGAGAAATTAAACTCATGAGACATACCCAAACCAATAGTAACAACATTCTTTCCGCAGTCTATCTTAGCATTAATAGTGTTCAAGAAGGGTCTACCAAAAATAATGGGACAAAAGCTATCTTGTGGGGAACCAAGAACAAGGAAATCAACAGGATATTTAGTTTTCCCACACAAGACTTGAACATCTCTAACAATTCCCATTGCGGATATAGTATCTCTATTGGCAAGTTTAATTGTAACATCAATACCTTCTAACTCAGCAGGTGCAATTTCATGCTTAATTTCTTCATATAAAGTGTGTGGTATAACACTAGCACTAGCACCCATATCACATAAGCCATGATAACAATGATCTCCTATTTTAACAGAAATAACAGGCACACCTACCACAGGTCTATGTTTATCTTTAGCACCGGGTTTGGCAATTCTAGCAGTTTCACCGCAGAAATGAATAACATGCCCATCAATATTATCAGACAAGAGATCTTTAACAATAGCAATACTAGGTTCAACTTTAACTTGCTCAGGAGGTGTATAAGTTCTAATATTGCTTTTACGAACTACAGTTGAAGCTTTAGCATGATCCATTATTCTAACAGGGAAAGGTGGTTTCTCAACATAAGAAGTAGGAACAATAGGATCATTATAAGTGACAGTCTTTTCTTCAACTTTAGTAGGTGCAGCTACTTTTACTTCTATGGGAGGATGATATTTAAACCACTTCTCCTTGGGGAGATCAAGATAAGTAGCAAAAGATTCACAGAAAGAAGCTACTATCTCAGAGTCAAGTCCATATTTAGTGCTAAACTTACGGAAAATATCGGTATCCATAAAAGATTTAACACAATCAAACTTAGGTGTCATACCTGACTCCTTACCTTCGTCGAGGTCCCAATCTTCAGAGTTGCGTTTAATTCTATCCAATATATTCCATTTGAATTCAATAGTCTTCATCATAAAAGAACCAGTACAAGAAGTATCGAGCATGGTGCGATTATTTTCAGAAAGCCGAGCATAAATTTTTTGAAGAATTATTTCTTTTGAAAGCTCATGATTGGGGCATGAATATAACATTGATTTAAGCCTCCCCCAAGCTTGAGCGATGCTTTCTCCCTTCGCGAGGCCAAAAATTATATATATATATATATATATATATATATATATATATATATATAATTGCGATCACGATGAACAAGATGCATAGGATAATACTTCTGATGAAATTCCAATTTCATTCTTTTATAGTTCCATGATCCCGTATCATCACATAGCCTATACCATGTCGATGCATCTCCCTTTAAAGATAAAGGGAAGACCTTCTTCTTAACAACACCATCGGGTATACCTGCAAGCTTAAATAATCCACAAACTTCATCCACAAATATTAGGTGCTCATCAGGATGCTTTGTTCCATCTCCTGTAAAAGCATTAGCTAGCAGTTTTTCTAACATACCCGAAGGAACTTCAAAGGGAACATTTTCATTTTCAGTAGGTTCAGTAGGTTGAGGAGCAACTCTTTGCTCTACTGGTTGGGGTGAAGATACCCCGAACAAGCCCCTCAGAGGATTACTTTCCATAGTAACAAGTGATAGTAAATTTGAGCACACTATATAAATTTTTCCTTACCAAATTCCACCTACCAAAGGCGCTTCACTCCCCGGCAACGGCGCCAGAAAAGAGTCTTGATGACCCACAAGTATAGGGGATCTATCATAGTCCTTTCGATAAGTAAGAGTGTCAAACCCAACGAGGAGCAGAAGGAAATGATAAGCGGTTTTCAGCAAGGTATTCTCTGCAAGTACTGAAATAAGTGGTAACAGATAGTTTGGTGATAGGATAATTTGTAAAGAGCAACAAGTAACAAAAGTAAATAAAGTGCAGTAATATGGCCCAATCCTTTTTGTAGCAAAGGACAAGCCTGGACAAACTCTTATATAAGGAAAAGCGCTCCCGAGGACACATGGGAATATCGTCAAGCTAGTTTTCATCACGTTCATATGATTCGCGTTCGGTACTTTGATAATTTGATATGTGGGTGGACCGGTGCTTGGGTGCTGTTCTTACTTGAACAAGCATCCCACTTATGATTAACCTCTATTGCAAGCATCCGCAACTACAACAAAAGTATTAAGGTAAACCTAACCATAGCATGAAACATATGGATTCAAATCAGCCCCTTACGAAGCAACGCATAAACTAGGGTTTAAGCTTCTGTCACTCTAGCAACCCATCATCTACTTATTACTTCCCAATGCCTTCCTCTAGGCCCAAATAATGGTGAAGTGTTATGTAGTCGACGTTCACATAACACCACTAGAGGCTAGACAACATACATCTCATCAAAATATCGAACGAATACCAAATTCACATGACTACTAATAGCAAGACTTCTCCCGTGTCCTCAGGAACAAACGTAACTACTCACAAAGCATATTCATGTTCATAATCAGAGGGGTATTAATATGTATAAAGGATCTGAACATATGATCTTCCACCAAATAAACCAACTAGCATCAACTACAAGGAGTAATCAACACTACTAGCAACCTACTAGTACCAATCCCGAACTTGGAGACAAGAATTGGATACAAGAGATGAACTATGGTTTTGAGATGAGATGGTGTTGGTGAAGATGTTGATGGAGATTGCCCTCTCCCGATGAGAGGAGCGTTGGTGATGACGATGGCGATGATTTCCCCCTCAGGAGGGAAGTTTCCCCGGCAGAACAGCTCTGCCGGAGCCCTAGATTGGTTCCGCCAAGGTTCCGCCTCATGGCGGCGGAGTTTCGTCCCGAAAGGTTGCTTATGATTTTTTCCTCGACGAAAGACCTCATATAGCAGAAGATGGCCATCGGAGAGCCAATAGAGGGCCCACGAGGCAGGGGGCGCGCCCTGGGGGGTAGGGCGCGCCCCCCACCCTCGTGGACAGGTGGGCCCCCCTCTGGTGAACTTCTTCCGCTCAATAATTTTTATTATTTCCGAAAATGACTTTCGTGGAGTTTCAGGACTTTTGGAGTTGTGCAGAATAGGTCTCTAATATTTGCTCCTTTTCCAGCCCAGAATTCCAGCTGCCGGCATTCTCCCTCCTTATGTAAACCTTGTAAAATAAGAGAGAATAGGCATAAGTATTGTGACATAACGTGTAATAACATCCCATAATGCAATAAATATCGATATAAAAGCATGATGCAAAATGGACGTATCAAAACCCCATTAAACTATATAATGGGAGTAACGTTGGATCAACGTGAATACTTTAGGGATTATCACTTGACTCATAAAGGGAAATTGTTATGGGATCAAATTCATATGTTGCATTGGTATGCTTGGGAGCTATGCTTGAGATATGATTATACTTGTTGCTCTAGAATGAATGCTCCACATCTTCCCTTTTCATGTGAATTTAATGAAATGAAACCTTGGCTTCTTATGCTAGAGGTATATATGATTACTATGATGTGGACCGAATAGAAGAATTAGTTGCTTTTAAGGGTGCTTATGAAATTGAATCTTTGTTTGAAAAATATGAAGCTTTTGATGATGATGTTTATAGACCTGAAAATTTTGCCATCCTTAAATATTGCTATGATAATTATAAATACAATTCCGATATTGATGAATTTATTGAGAAAGTCTCATCTGTCCAAGAAGAGCTAATATTTTCCAGGAGTCTATGGAAGAAGAAATTGATGAAACTGTGAGCTCACTGGATGAAAAGATGATGAGGAGAGCGAAGAACAAAAGGAGGAAGATCGGATTAGCTACGCGTGCCCACCTTCTAATGAGAGTAACTCTTCAACTCATACATTATTTAATTTCCCTTCGTGCTTACCGAAGGATGAATGCCATGATAATTGCTATGATTCTGTTGATTCGTTTGAAATATCCCTTTTTGATGATGCTTGCTATGCTTGTGGCCAAGATGCCAATATGAATGATGCTTATGGAGATGAACTTGCTATAGTTCCTTATGTTAAGAATGAAATTGTTGCTATTTCACCCACACATGATAGTCCTATTATCCTTTTGAATTCTCCAAACTACACTATATCAGAGAAGTTTGCTCCTGTTAAGGATTATATTGATGGGTTGCATTCTACCACAACACATGATAATTTTGATGCATACAATATGCATGTGCTTGCTGCTCCTACTTGCAATTATTATGAGAGAGGAACTATATCTCCACCTCTCTATGTTTCCAACACGAAAAAATTGCAAGAAACTGCTTATACTATGTTTTGGCCTTTACTTGATGTGCATGAATTGTTCTTGTATGACATGCCTATGCATAGGAAGAGAGTTAGACTTTGTCATTTCTTGATATATGTTGCTTTGTTCTCATTACTAAATGCTAAATCATTGTTGATTCAAATTGGCTTTGATATACCTTGGGATCCGGGTGGATTCATTACTTCAGCACTTTATGCCTAGCTTAATGGCTTTAAAGAAAGCACTGCCAAGGAGACAACCCGGAAGTTTTAGAGAGTCATTCATTTTTGTTGAGTGCTTTTATAAAGTTTAAAAACAAAAAAATATAGAGGGGAACTTAAAACTTCACAAAAAGAAAAGTGAAAGTGAGATAGACGAGCACCGTGGAAGCGGGAGCTAGCCTTGAACTTTGTTCATGCCCATGGAAACTTTGTGAATCTTGAATTGCATAAACTTTTCAACAAAAATAATTATCCCCTTGTACAATTCCATTGTATTATAAAAATAATGTGCCAAGATTTGCCTTTAGGATGTTTAGATTGCTTGTTGGTTTGTGCGGTGCAAAACAGAAACTTTGGCTGTAGTGCGCGATTTTACATTTTTTACTGGAACGTCAAACGGTTCTGAAACTTTTTGCACTGTCTTTCTATAAAAATTGTTTATTTTTCCTAATGTTTCAGAAATTTTGGAGTACCATAAGTATGGTGAATGTTTAGATTACTACAGACTGTCCGGTTTAAGACAGATTCTGTTTTTGATGCATTGTCTTGCTTGTTTTGATGAAACTATCGATTCTATGAGTGGATTAAGCCATGAAAAAGTTATATTACAGCAGCTACAATGCAAAAACAAAATATGAATTGGTTTGCAACAGTACTTAGAGTAGTGATTTGCTTTATTATACTAACGGATCTTACCAAACTTTCTTTTGAGTTTTGTGTGGATGAAGTGATCAAAGATCGAGGAGGTTTCGATATGACGAGAAGGAGGAGAGGCAAGAGCTAAATATTGGGGATGCCCAAGGCACCCCAAGTAAATATTCAAGGAGACTCAAGTGTCTAAGCTTGGGGATGCCCCGGAACGCATCCCATCTTTCTTCAACAAGTATCGGTATGTTTTCGGTTTCGTTTCGTTCATGTGATATGTGCAAATCTTGGAGCGTCTTTTGCATTTAGTTTTTCCCTTTTTATTTTATGTACCATGCTGGTATGAGATAGTCCATGGTTGATTTATATAATGCTCGTTGCACTTCACTTATATCTTTTGAGTGTGGCTTTATAGAATGCTTCATGTGCTTCACTTATATCATTTGAAGTTTGGATTGCCTGATTCTCTTCACATAAGAAAACCATTGTTTGAAGAATGCTCTTTTGCTTCACTTATATTTATTAGAGAATGGTCTTTTTTAGAAAGAATTAAACTCTCTTGATTCACTTATATCTATTTAGAGAGTCAACAGGAATTGGTCAATTGCATGGTTAGTCATAAAATCCTACATAAAACTTATGGATCAGTGAATATGATATGTTTGATTCCTTGTAATAGTTTTGCGATATAGAGATTATAATATGTGGGAGGTACTAGTAAATGGTTGTGTTTAGTAAGAATATTGGTGTTAAGGTTTGTGATTCCCGAAGCATGCACGTATAGTCTCTCGTTATGCTATGATGTTGGAGCATGATTTATTATTGATTGTCCTCCTTATGAGTGGTGGTCGGGGACGAGCGATGGTCTTTTCCTACCAATCTATCCCCCTAGGGGCATGCGTAGTAGTACTTTGCTTTGAGGGCTAATAAACTTTTGCAACAAGTATATGAGTTCTTTATGACTAATGTGAGTCCATGGATTATACGCACTCTTACCTTTCCGCAATTTGCTAGCCTCTACGGTACCGTGCATTGCCCTTTCTCACATCGAGACGTGGTGCAAACTTCGCAGGTGCATCCAAACCCCGTGATATGATACCCTCTATCACACATAAGCCTTATTATTTCTTCCTCAAAACAACCACCATACCTACCTATTATGGCTTTTCCATGGCCATTCCGAGATATATTGCCATGCAGCTTCCACCGCTTCCGTTTGATGACTTGAGCATTCATTGTCATATTGCTTTGCATGATCATATAGCTGACATAGTAGTTGTGGCTTAGCCACCGTTCATCATTTTTCATACATGTTACGCTAGATCATTTTACATCCTGGTACATTGCCAGAGGCATTCATATAGAGTCATACTTTGTCATAGGTATCGAGTTGTAATTTTTATTTCTTTTGTGTTATAAGTAAATAGAAGTGTGTTGATCATCATTATTCATTTTTAGAGCAGTGCCCCAGTGAGGAAAGGATGATGGAGACTATGATTCCCCCACAAGTCGGGATGAGACTCCGGACAATGAGAGAGAAAAAAAGAAAAAAAAGAAAAAAAGAAAGAAAAAAAGAAAAGAAAGAAAAAGAAAAGAAAGAAAAAAAATAAATAAACAAAGAGAGAAGGGGCATTGTTAGTATCTTTTACCACACTTGTGCTTCAAAGTAGCACCATGTTTTTCATATGGAGAGTCTCCTATGTTGTCACTTTCATATACTAGTGGGAATTTTTCATTATAGGATTAGATGCACACCCACTTAGTTTCATATTGAACTCCCATACACTTATAGCTCTTATTGCATTCATTGCATGGCAGTCCCTACTCCTCATGTTGATATCAATTGATGGGCATCTCCATAGCCCGCTGGTTAGCTGCGTCGATGTGAGACTTTCTTACTTTTTTTGTCTTCTTTATATTTACCACTATCATTATACTCTATTCCACCCGTAGTGCTATATCCATGGCTTGCGCTCATGTATTGCATGAGGGTTGAAAAGTTCAAGCGCGTTAAAAAGTATGAACCAATTGCTCGACTTGTCATCGGGGTTGTGCATGATAAATACTTTGTGTTAAGAAGACAGAGCATGACAAGACTATACGATTTCGTAGGGATAACTTTCTTCAGCGTTGATATTTTGGAATACATGATTGTTTGTTGGGATGCCTGAGTATTGATGTCTTTATGTCAAATTATAGACTATTGCTTTGAATCACTTATGTCTTAATATTCATGCCATGATTAGATATATATGATCAAGTTTATGCTAGGCGGCATTCCACATCAAAAAATAACTTTTTTATCATTTACCTACTCGAGGACGAGCAGGAATTAAGCCATGGGATGCGGACATGTCTCCGTCGTATCTATAATTTTTGATTGTTTCATGCCAATATTATACAACTTTTACATACTTTTGGCAACTTTTTATATGATTTATTGGACTAACCTATTGATCCAGTGCCCAGTGCCAGTTCCTGTTTTCTGCATGTTTTTTGTATTGCAGAGTATCCATATCAAACGAATTCCAAATGCAATAACATTTCACGGAGAATTATTTTTGAATATTTGTGATTTTTGGGAGTTGGAATCGCCGCAAACGGAGGCCCACACAGCCCACAAGACACCAGGGCGTGCCAGAGGCTCCTGACGCGCGCTGGTGGGTTGTGCCCTCCTCGAACGTCGGTTGGAGATCTACTTCAGGCGCAAGGAAGCCTATATCCGGAAAAAAATCGTGTTAAAATCTCAGCGCAATCGGAGTTACGGATCTCCAAGAATATAAGTTACGGATCTCCAAGTAGAGAAAGTATGTTAGCTCATGCCTCTCCCTCATATAAAATTACAAGAATGATTACAGGTACTTGTTATCGATTGCCTAGGGATAAATAACTTTCTTGTTGACAAAAGTTATCCACTTTTATTACCTTGTAATTTATTCGTAGTTTTATTCTCGCAAAGTACTCATAGTTTTTATCCTTGCAAAATAGTTTCATACTTGTTTCCGGTAAAGGAAACGTCAAGCATGCCTAGAGTTGTATCGGTGGTCGATAGAACTTGAGGGAATATTTGTTCTACCTTTAGCTCCTCATTGGGTTCGACACTCTTACTTATCGAAAGAGGCTACAATTGATCCCCTATACTTGTGGGTTATCAGTAGTACAGTATGTTCCTTGTAGTGAAGATGAGCAGGGACATTTGCAGTGTAGAGGTCTATACGGTCGGTTGTGATGGACACTTTGAACTCTTCGGGCCTCTTTGATTCGTAGGATTTTGTAAACATAGGAATAGGAATTGTAGTGGCCTGCCCACTTGAATCCTATAAGATTAGCAAGGAAATGCGGGGAGCTGTGTCGCCTTTGAGAGTTACACTTATATTAACAGTACCACACCTTCAGTTGAAGAGAGCTGGTATCCGAAGCCTTTCTAGCTGTACCGGCAATACTAGCACATATATTCCAGCAAGTTCCACTTTGCTGATTTTACTCCTGATGCTTACGGTTTTCCCGTTATATCTACACTATGATCTGTGTAGCTGCTTTGTGTCGCGCTAGCAGCAGTCCACTCTTGAAGCTAAAAAACACACCAATCATTCGTCCTAAGGTTCTTCAAATACGAATGTGATATGATACTAACATTAGCTAACAGACACACATTTAATTGGTTAGCTAATGCTCCCAATTGAGTTTCCAAATGCATGTGGCCACATATAGAGAGACATCATGGAATTGCATTTCTTTGGGCGCTCTGATTCATCATGGGTGGGAACCAACATTGTATAGAAAGAAGGGGAATCTCAATAATATGCTTCCTCTTCTATTCTTTAACATGTTCCTCTTCTGTTCTTCTTTAGTAAGCACAATATGTTCCTTGTCAGGAAGGAGAGCGGGACATCTGCAGTCGACAACTCTATTGGGCCGGTTCTGTTAAATGAATTCGCACTTCGAGTTGGTCTGCCATAATACCCCGGAAATGGTGGGAGCCGCGCGGTCTTTGCTAGACTAAACTGATAGTAACAGTTGTGCGCCTTCAGATGAATAGAGCTGGCATGTAGGTGATCGATAGGCTGCATATTAGTAGCGGCAAAACCCTGTGTTTTCCAGCCAGTTCCGCTTTCCCGATTTATTTATTGTGGTTATGGTGTACCCCTATTATCTACACTACGATCTGCCTACTGGCTCTGCGCTCTTGTTATCATGGTTTGGCAATAAACTTTCTATACAGTATATTATGAACCTATCATCTGCCAACTATCCTTACATCTAGGGCCCCCAACATGGAGCCTATTCTTTGTGTAGTTGTGCCAGATTATATTAATCTACTCACCATATTACAGCACACATGGGCTCTCTCATCAAAATCCAGTGATAGCACACAAGGGTTTACAGGGAGCCTCTATTATATTACAATATCCTCTGCATTACAAACATAATCTCAATACTATTTGTGTTTTCATGCTTTACAGATATTGTACGTAATCACAATGAATATAAGAATGCGCACATCAGAAGAATATTGCAGAATAGTTCAATGGGTAACAAAAGGATTGAGGTCCATTGTGGATGCAATCAAACCCACATGCTCCCGACCTATAGATTCGTATTCAAAATATGATCCTAATGACTATTCTGAGCTCAAGGAGTCAAAGGCAGATGGCCTATCCTGTTCACCCAATAAGGTGCATGTTCTGATTTGGCAAGGTTTTATTGGTTGCACATATCTTGCATAAGGTGTCTTGCATTTCTTTTGCTTCGTTGCACCGCCATCTGCTTAGTTTACTCATGATATATGTGAAGATGCCATGCCCATCCATTATCAACACCTATTCCATTTGTCGTCGTACCATGTTTTCCATTCAAATGGTGTTCTTGTGTTTCATAAATCCAAAAGGAAGAGGGTGATTGCAGAACCTGAAGGAGTACAAGCAAAGTCCTTGAAAAAGGTGGTGCTACCAAAGAAATCACATAGCACACGACGTATATTGGCTATAGCACCAGCGCCGCAAAACCTAGGATATCGCAACTATGCTGGTATCTGCTTTGCTCTTGTGAGTACCTATTGTCCTATCGTTGTCCTTACATTCATACCTGGTGGATTATGTGACATCATTGTGCATTATAGCTTGCTTATCCACTGTTCGCTCCAAATTATCAGATCTATATTAATGCTTAAATTAATGTAGAATAAACCCAATGCTTATGAAGAAATTTAGTCCTGCATTGTTCTTGTAAGTATATGTTGTCCTTCATCACTGTACTTATATTTGTCAGTTAGTTCTTCATGAACATTTTGCAGCTTATTTTCCCTTGTCCTCCATTTTTCTACACATCAGATCTACATTTACTCTTGCCAAAATATTGAATAAAATCAATGTTAGTGAAGAAGTTTAGCTCCGCATTGCTATTGTCAGTGCCTTCTGCCTGTATGTTGTATTTACATTTGTACTCTGCAACTTAAGTTAAATAATCGCCATTTGTTCCTATATTTTCACATCTATATTTACTCTTAACAAAATGTATAATAAAGGCAATGCTCTTGAGGAAGAGTGTGCGGTAAACTTCTTGAATTCCCCCGCCCCATCAATATGGACAAGGGATTTATAGAGCCTGCCTTCACTACTAATGTAAGTTTGTCCTCCTCGAGCCTTCAAACTATGAACAATGGTCTGGTGAAGCTGGCCGCTCCTGCACAATGCCATTTCCTGCCATCTTAACTATGAACAAATGCAACTGTTATCCACTTACTCAGCCTGCGACTTGCGGTACTACCGCACCAGACATGCGGTACTACCGTATGCGCGGCAGGGGCAAGACCAGCCCTGATGCGATGAAGCAAAGAGCGGTAGAACCGCCGGAGCGGTACTACCGCTCCCCCTTGCGGTACTACCGCAAGGCAGGGTTTGTCTAGGCTGGGAAGGCACGGACATAAAAAGATTACATCCATGGCTACTTCTGCTGAGTTTCGATCTGTGCAAAAATCCGACGCAGTACTACCGCAAACCTGGAGCGGTACTACCGCGTAGGGCGCGGATGTAAAAAATTACATCCGCCCCTACTTCCGCTCGTGCTGCTGTGCCCGGCCTGAGGCCAGGGTACTATCGCGCCCGTGGAGCGGTACTACCGCAAGGGACTGCGGTACTACCGCGTCCCTGGCCGGTACTACCGCAAGGGGCTGCGGTACTACCGCTCCCATGAGCAGTACTACCGCATGCCCCAGCACAACAACACTAGGAGTCCTTCATTTTGCAGAGACATGGAAAACCGGATGATGCTGCAAAGAGCCAAATGAAAGGTGGTGGAAAAGGAACAGACGTGTACGTGATGATTCCACCCAAACCTTTCCAAAGCGGACCCCCTCCTAATAGTATGGCTTTCCTACGACTCAAATCCACCGAAAAGAAACGTAGGGAAAACTCCGTCTTCACTAGACTCCGAGGGGCAACGAACCGTCTTGTGCCTAAACATGAGATATCTGAAATGCTCAATGCACACAATTAGTCCGCAAATGCATTGTCATCAATCACCAAAACCACTTAGGGATAAATATGCCCTTACAACTATGTCAATAGGTTAGTACCAAAAAACGATATAAAATGACTATAAAATGACTATAAAATGATTATAAACATTCAAGATTGATAATATAACAGCATGGAAAAATCAAAAATTATAGACACGTTGGAGACGTATCAGCATCCCCAAGCTTAACTCCTGCTTGTCCTCGAGTAGGTAATTGATAAAAACAGAATTTTTGATGTGCAATGCTGCCTAACATGTCATCTCATATTCTTTTCTTTATAGCATGGACATTGGAATTTTATGTGATTCAAAGCAATAGTCTAGTTTTGACATGATAACTTAAATACTCAAGCATGTCAACAAGCAACCATGTCTTTCAAAATATCAACGCTAAAATAAGTTATCCCTAGCCCATCATGCTCAATCATTGATCCATTCATGAAACACACTTGCATATTAGCTACACCCAATACTCAAGTACGATCATATTGCCTCCTAGTTCGTGCTTTCATAAGAGAAGATGTATACTCAGATTCAAAATCAAAATTGCACAAAGTAAAGGAAAGGCCCTTCGCAGAGAGGTAGGGATTTGTAGAGGTGCCAGAGCTCAAAGCGAAAAACTTAGAGATAAAAACATTTTGGGAGGTGTGCCTTTCCCACCAATGAAAACGACTTAGAGTTCCCAACACTTTCCATGCTAGATATATCGTAGGCGGTTCCCAAACAGAAAATAAAGTAAATTCCTTTTTCCACCATACTTTCACTTTCCATGGCTAGCCGTATCCACGGTTGCCTTGCATACCAACACTTTCCAAGGAATTTATTATTTGACAACATAAAGTAAATTCATTTTTCATTTCGGGACTAGGCATCCCTAATACCTTTGCCTTACTCTCGTGCAATGACAAGTGAATAAACACTCATCGTGAGAATAACACATCTAGCATGGAAAATATTAGCCACCCCTCACCGCTCCGCAAGCGGTACGAACACAGAAAAGAGAAATTTATTTTGAAAATTAGAGATGGCACATACAAATTTGCTTAGAACGACAAAATAATACCACATATAGGTAGATATAGTGGACTCATGTGGCAAAACTGGTTTAAAGGTTTTTGGATGTGCAAGTAGAGATCATACTTAGTGCAAAATGAAGGCTAGCAAAAGATTGAGAAGCGACCAACCAAGAAACGAATAATCTCATAAGTGAGCATTAAGCATAATTAACACCGAATAATGCACCACAAGTAGGATGTAATTTCATTGCATGACTATTTACTTTCGTGCTTGCATAGGGAATCACAAACCTTAACACAAATATTCTTACTAAAGCATAATTACTCATCAACATGACTCACATATCACATCATCATACCTCAAAACTATTACCAAGAATCAAGTTTGTTTTGTACAATGATCTTCATGAAAGTTTTTATTATATCCTTCTTGGATATCTATCACTTTGGAACTAATTTTCATGTGTTGCTTTTGATAAGCTCAAATAAATATAAGTGAAGAACATGAGCATAAAATTTCTTTCTCTCAAATTAATTTAAGTGAAGCAAGAGAGAATTTCTTGAAAATTTTACTAACTCTCAAATAAATCTAAGTGAAGCAAGAGAGAATTTCTTTAAAAATACTAAAGCACACCATGCTCATAAAGATATAAGTGAAGCACTACAGCAAATCCATAGCTCATAAAAGATTTAAGTGAACCATAGAGAGCAATTTTAACAAGTCATGGCATAATTTTGGCTCTCTCAAGTAAGTGTGTCCAGCAAGGAATCAAGACTTAAAACACAAAATAAAACAAGAAAAGACTCATATTATACAAGACGCTCCAAGAAAAACACATAGTATGTGACGAATAAAAATATAGCTTCGAGTAAAATACCGATGGTCGTTAGAAGAAAGAGGGGATGCCACTCGGGGGCATCCCCAAGCTTAGTTTCTTGCTCTCTTTGGATAATAGCTTGGGATGCCGGGGCATCCCCAAGCTTAGGCTCTTCTTACTCCTTATTCCTTCATCCATCGTAAGATAACCCAAAACTTGAAAACTTCAATCACAGAAAACTCCAACAAAACCTTCATGAGCTCCGTTAGTCTAAGAAAATAAATCACTACTATAAATACAACCTATTCATATTTTATTCTTGCATTATATCTACTGTATTCCAACTTTTCTATGGCAAAAACTCATCAAATAAAACCATAGAGCCATCAAAACAAGCACACAACACAAGGAAAACAGAATGTGTCAAAAACAGAACAGTCTGCAGCAATCTGAATTGTTCGAATACTTCTGTAACTCCAAAAATCCTGAAAAAATAGGAAGACCTGATAAATTTGTATATCAATCTACTGTAAAAAAATTCAGAGTCTTTCGTCGCTTCTGTAATTTATTAAAATTCTAACTCTGGACGCAAAAGTTTCTTTTTTCCAGCAAGATCAAACAACTATCACCCAAGAAGATCCTAAGGTTCTACTTGGCACAAACACTAATCAAAACACAAAAAACACAATCATAACAGTAGCATAATTGTGCTAACACTCAAGAACAGAAAGCAAAAAGCAAACATAAATTTTATTCATTGGGTTGCCTCCCAACAAGCGCTATAGTTTTACGCCCTTAGTTAGGCATAAAGAAAGGATCTAAGTTTTGTCATCTTTGTTTCAAGATCCATAAGATGCCCTCATGATTGATTGATATGGTGGCCTAATTCTTGTTCTAGAAAAGTGTTCCATACCCTTCCTTAACGGAAATTGGAACTTAATATTGCCTTCTTTCATATCAATCACGGCACCAATAGTGCGTAAAAACGGTCTACCAAGAATAATTGGACAAGACGGATTGCAATCAATATCAAGAACAATAAAATATGTGGGCACATAATTCCTATTTGCAAGAATAAGAACATCATTAATTCTTCCCATAGGCTTTTTAATAGTAGAATCCGCCAAGAGAAAATTTAAAGAGCATTCTTCAAGATCGGTAAGACCAAGCACATCACGTGAAGATTTCGGAATTGTAGAAACACTAGCACCCAAGTCACACAAAGCAAAACACTCATAATTTTTAATATTGACTTTGGTAGTAGGTTCCCATTCATCATGCAATTTTCTAGGAGTTGAAACTTCTAATTCCAATTTTTCTTCCAAAGCTTTCATCATAGCATCAACAATATGTTTAGTAAAAGCTTTATTTTGTTCATAAGCATGGGGTGAATTTATCATGGATTGAAACAAAGAAATACAATCAATCAAAGAGCAACTATCATAATTAAAGTCTTTGTAATCCAAAAGAGTGGGCACATCACTAGTTAAACTTTTGACCTCTTCAAACCCACTTTTATCAATTTTCTCAACAAGATTTTCACCCTCCGAATTATCGGGATGACTTCTAGCTAAAGTTGACTCTTCTCCAGTCCCTTTTTCATCATTCTTAACTTTACTAAACATGGAATCAATAGAAGAAACATCAATCATTTTAAGATCTTCATCACTTTTATGAAGGCAATCAGTAGAAAACGCTTGTTCTAAAAATTCTCTTCTAGCTCTAAGCATAGCGGTTCATTTCTTACTTTCATCCATAGAAACACAAAGAGCTTTAATTGATTCCTCAACTTTAGGGAAAAAAATTTTCATCTCAAGATTTTCCACATCATGAGAAATTCTAGCAACACTTCTAGACAAATCATCAATCGTATTCAACTTTTCTTCTATGGTAGTGTTGAAAACTTTTTGCGTGTTGATAAATTCTTTAATATTATTCTCAAGATCAGAGGTGTTCCTATTATTATTGTAAGCTTGATTTCCATAGGAATTACCATAATTATTAGAGGAATTACTAGGATAAGGCCTAGGATTAAAATTACCTCTATAAGCATTGTTATTGAAATTATTTCGAGAGATAAAATTCACACCTACAGCATCACTATTTTGCTTAATCAAAGTAGACAAAGGCATATCATTAAAATCAATAGGAGCACTTTTACTAGCAACCAACTTCATAAGAGCATCAACTTTTTCACTCAAAGAAGAAAGTTCTTCAACCGAATTAACTTTTTTACTAGTAGGAGCTCTTTTGGTATGCCATTGTGAATAATTTGCCATGATATTATCAAGAAATTTTGTGGCTTCACCCAAAGTAATTTCCATAAAAGTACCACCCGAGGTGGAATGTAAAAGATTACGAGAAACAAAATTCAATCCCGCATAAAATTTTTGTATGATCATCCAAAGATTTAACCCATGAGTTTGCCAATTCCTTAGCATCATTTTCATCCTTTCCCAAGATTGTGCAACATGCTCATGTTCAAGTTCCTTGAAATTTATGATCTGGGTTCTAAGGGAAATAATTTTTGCGGGCGGAAAATACTTAGTGATAAAAGCATCTTTGCACTTATTCCAAGAATTGATACTATTGCGAGGCAAAGAAGAGAACCAAATTTTTGCAGAATCACGCAAAGGAAACAGAAATAATTTCATCTTCACTACATCATTGTCCACATCTTTTTTCTTTTGCATATCGCATAATTCCACGAAGGTATTAAGATGGGACGCGGCATCCTCATTAGGAGTATTGTAAAATTGATCTTTCATAACAAGATTCAGCAAAGCGGTATTAATATCACAAGACTCCGCACTAGTGGCGGGAGGAGAAATCAGAGTGCCGGTAAAATCATTGTTGTTGGTATTTGAGAAATCACACAACTTGGTGTTCTCTTGAGTCATGATGACTACGCAACAATATTTCACTCAAAAACAGATCCGGCAAGAAAACGGCAAACGAAAAAGAGGGCGAATAAAACGACAAATTTTTGTGAAGTGGGGGAGAGGAAAACGAGTATAATGTAAATTGCGAGGAGATGAAATTTGTGATTAGGAACCTAGTATATGTTGAAGATCCTCCCCGGCAACGGCGCCAGAAATTCCTTTTGATGCGGCTTGAAGCTACGTCGATATTTCCCCAAAGAGGAAGGGATGATGCAGCACAGCGGCGGTAGGTATTTCCCTCAGTGATGAGACCAAGGTTATCGAACCAGTAGGAGAACCAAGCAACACAACGTAAACAGCCCCTGCACACAAATAACAACTACTCGCAACCCGACGTGTAAAAGGGGTTGTCAATCCCTTTCGGGTAGCGGCGCCTCAAGATAGGCAAACGGACGTGAAATAAATTGTAGTAGATTGATAAACCGAACGCCAAATAAAATAAATAAAAACGCAGCAAGGTATTTTGTATTTTTGTTTCAATAGATCTGAAAATAAAAGCAAAGGAAAATAGATCGCAAAAGCAAATATATGAGAAAGAGACTCGGGGGCCATAGGTTTCAGTAGTGGCTTCTCTCGAGAAAAATAGCAAACGGTGGGTAAACAAATTACTGTTGGGCAATTGATAGAACTTCAAATAATCATGACGATATCCAGGCAATGATCATTATATAGGCATCACGTCCAAGATTAGTAGACCGACTCCTGCCTGCATCTACTACTATTACTCCACACATTGACCGCTATCCAGCATGCATCTAGTGTATTAAGTTCATGGAGAAACGGAGTAATGCAATAAGAATGATGACATGATGTAGACAAGATCTATGTATGTAGAAATAGACCCCATCATTTTATCCTTAGTAGCAACAATACATACGTGTCGGTTCCCCTTCTTTCACTAAGATCAAGCACAGTAAGATCGAACCCACTACAAAGCACATGTTCCCATTGCAAGATAAATAGATCAAGTTGGGCAAACAAAACCCAAATATCGGAGAAGAAATACGAGGCTATAAGCAATCATGCATATAAGAGATCCAAGAAACTCAAATAACTTTCATGGATATAAAAAGATAGATCTGATCATAAACTCAAAGTTCATCCGATCCCAAAAAACAGACCGCAAAAAGAGTTACATCATATGGATCTCCAAGAGACCATTGTATTGATAATCAAAAGAGAGAGAGAGGAAGCCATCTAGCTACTAACTACGGACTCGAAGGTCTACAAACAACTACTCACGCATCATCGGAGAGGCACCAATGGAAGTGGTGAACCCATCCGTGATGGTGTCTAGATTGCATCTGGTGGTTCTGGACTCTGCGGCGGCTGGAATTGATTTTCGTTGACTCCCCTAGGGTTTCTGGAATATTGGGGTATTTATAGAGCAAAGAGGCGGTCCGGGGGGCACCCGAGGTGGGCACAACCCACCAGGGCGCGCCTGGGCCTCCTGGCGCACCCTGGTGAGTTGTGCTCCCCTCGGAGCACCCCCCCAGGCACTGCCTTGGCCCATTGGGTGTCTTCTGGTCCATAAAAAAGCTTCATGAAGTTTCGTTGCATTTGGACTCCGTTCGGTATTGATTTCCTGCTATGTAAAAAACATGCAGAAAATAGCAACTGGCACTTGGCTCTATGTCAATAGGTTAGTACCAAAAAATGATATAAAATGACTATGAAATGATTATAAAACATCCAAGATTGATAATATAACAGCATGGAACAATGAAAAATTATAGATACGTTGGAGACGTATCAGTGACTACTCACTCAGCTATCAAGTTCTTGAAAGGATTGGTGTGCCGCTTCAGAGTCCCTGCTTGAATCATCATCGACAATGGCACCCAATTCACGAGCCACGCCTTCATGCAATATGTTCATGCCCTTGGAAGCAAGATCACATTCGCCTCTGTTGCTCGTCCAACGGGCAACGGGCAAGCCGAGAGGGTGAATGCTGAAGTGTTGCAAGGACTCAAGATGAGAACATTTGATATGCTGCAGAAGTGTGGCAGGCAGTGGATCGACGAGCTGTCGGTGGTTCTTTGGTCCCTCAGAATGACACCAAATCGAGCTACCGGGCAGACTCCCTTCTCCCTAGTCTATGGGGCAGAAGCAGTTATCCCCACGGAACTCATTTACGGGTCACCTCGAGTGCTTGCCTACGATGAGGTAGCGCAGGAACAACACCGACGTGACGATGCTGTGCTACTCGAGGAGAACCGTCTCCGGGCTGCTACACATGCTGCACGCTACCAGCAAGCCCTGCGTCACTATCACAGCCGCAGGGTTCATGCCTGGAGTGTTGAGGAAGGCGACCTTGTCCTTAGGCGCGTTTAGTCTGCCAAGGGTACAAACAAGTTGATGTCGAAGTGGGAAGGCCCTTACCGGGTAGTACGAGTCACCAGACCTGGTGCAGTCCGTCTGGAGGCCGGAGATGGCATTCAGTTACAAAATTCATGGAACATTGAGCATCTCCGCAAGTTCTACCCGTAAGGCGCAGCTATCGGGCCCAGCCCGGCAACCACCCTTTTGTACAGGCCTTGCCTCTATTGCATGTAACCCCTAGTACCAAGCCAAGCGTAGACCCTGAGCAACAAAGAAATAAATGAAGCATTGGGGACCCCCCGACAAATTGCATGCATGCATAAGCACATCATGAGCATAGCATGGTCATGTAGATAAGATCGCATGAGGCATCGTTTTCATCTGCACCAAACTGCAGGCTCCTACCGTGGATTCGTCCCGAATAGGAGAAGAGAAGACAAGCCTACATTGCAACCCATGGCAAGCCCAAATAGATAAGTTCTTTCTCTCTCTTATCCGTGTGTGCTCTCTAAGTAAAAACTTGTGCATAAGAAAACCTCGCCACTTTCGAAACTTAGGTGTTCCCATCCTTTGAATCGAACGCTGCTTCGGTCAGGATGGTTGTAGTGGCCTTTGGCGAGAAGGTTTGGCGGGGGGCTAGTCCCTCTTTACAATTTGTGCCTAGCAGGCCTAGCTCCGCGGCAACAAACTAAGGGTACCGGCAGGATAGCCTGCCGAGGAAAACTTGTTTACTTGAGTGTATAGAGGCATTCTACTTCTGCATGGACATGTTACATGCACAAGTGCTCGACAAGGTTTATCTTTTTCATTAATATGCTGATCAACAAGTACAGATCTTATAGAACACAAACATGGATAAAAGAGATTACATAATTTGAACTAAAGTTTGGCAAGTGCCTACATATTTTAGATTAAAAAAAGGTAAGTGCCCCGTAATCCCCCTTTCTCGTTCCTCCCTCCCCAGGTATTGCGGTGGGAAGAGAAGAGGGCAGAAGGAGTGCCTAAGCAGACGCCCAATTCGATCCCTTCAAGGGCTTGCCGGGCGCAGCCTGACAAGATCGGGAGTGGCGAGGCTGTGAAGGAGAGGGCGGAAGGAGCAGCTCGGCGGTGCCCTAGTCACCATCTCCAGTACCAATGAGAAGCCCCAGCGCGAGCAACGGCGGGAAGAACCACTGGAGCTCAGCTGGAAGACTGCTGGAGGAGGCGAAGGCACCAAGAGAGCGGCTCCCTCCCCAGCAACCCGGAGGCCGGTGATGATGGTGTCGGGGAGGGAGGGGAAGAGCGGAAAGACGAGGCGGCAGGTGCTACCTCTTGAGCACCGCGTTGGTTTTCCCTTGAAGAAGAAAGGGTGATGTAGTAAAGTAGCGTAAGTATTTCCCTCAGTTTTTGAGAACCAGGGTATCAATCCAGTAGGAGGCCACACTCAAGTCCCACGCACCTACACAAACAAATAAGAACCTTGCAACGAACGCGATAAAGGGGTTGTCAATCCCTTCATGGCCACTTGCAAAAGTGAGATCTGATAGAGATGGTAAGATAATATTTTTGGTATTTTTATGATAAAGACTAAAAGTAAAGAAAGAAAAATAAACGGCAATAGAAATTGCTAGTTGTTGGGAGATTAATATGATGGAAGATAGACCCGGGGGCCATAGGTTTCACTAGTGGCTTCTCTCAAGAGCATAAGTATTACGGTGGGTGAACAAATTACTGTCGAGCAATTGATAGAATTGAGCATAGTTATGAGAATATCTAGGTATGATCATGTATATAGGCATCACATCCGTGACAAGTAGACCGACTCCTGCCTGCATCTACTACTATTACTCCACACATCGACCGCTATCCAGCATGCATCTAGAGTATTAAGTTCATAAGAACGGAGTAACGCTTTAAGCAAGATGACATGATGTAGAGGGATATACTCATGCAATATGATATAAACCCCATCTTTTTATCCTCGATGGCAACAATACAATACGTGTCGTTTCCCCTACTGTCACTGGGATCGAGCACCGCAAGATTGAACCCAAAGCTAAGCACTTATCCCATTGCAAGAAAGATCAATCTAGTAGGCCAAACCAAACTGATAATTCGAAGAGACTTGCAAAGATAACCAATCATACATAAAAGAATTCGGAAAAGATTCAAATATTGTTCATAGATAATCTTGATCATAAACCCACAATTCATCGGATCTCGACAAACACACCGCAAAAGAAGATTACATCAAATAGATCCCCAAGAGAATCGAGGAGAACTTTGTATTGAGATCCAAAGAGAGAGAAGAAGCCATCTAGCTAATAACTATGGACCCGAAGGTCTGAGGTAAACTACTCACACATCATCGGAGAGGCTATGGTATTGATGTAGAAGCCCTCTGTGATCGATGCCCCCTCCGGCTGGACGCTGGAAAAGGCCCCAAGATGGGATCTCACGGGTACAGAAGGTTGCGACGGTGGAATTAGGTTTTCATGGTGCTCTTCGATGGTTTGGGGGTACGTAGGTATATATAGGAGGAAGAAGTAGGTCGGTGGAGCCAAAAGGGGCCCACGAGGGTGGAGGGTGCGCCTAGGGGGGGTAGGCGTGCCCCCTTCCTTGTGGCCTCCTCGTCGGTTGCTTGACGTCCACTCCAAGTCCTCTGGATCACGTTTGTTCCAAAAATCACGTTCCCGAAGGTTTCATTCCGTTTGGACTCCGTTTGATATTCTTTTTCTGCGAAACACTGAAATAGGCAAAAAAAATAGCAATTTGGGTTGGGCCTCCGGTTAATAGGTTAGTCCCAAAAATAATATAAAAGTGTATAAATAAGCCCATTAAACATCCAAAACAGAATATATAATAGCATGGAACAATCAAAAATTATAGATACGTTGGAGACGTATCAAGCATCCCCAAGCTTAATTCCTGCTCGTCCTCGAGTAGGTAAATGATAAAAACAGAATTTTTGATGTGCAATGCTACCTAGCATATTCCTTAATGTAATTTTCTCTATTGTGGCATGAATGTTCAGATCCTAAAGATTAAAGATAAAAGTTTAATATTGACATGAAAATAATAATACTTCAAGCATACTAATAAAGCAATCATGTCTTCTCAAAATAACATGGCCAAAGAAAGTTATCCCTACAAAATCATATAGTCTGGCTATGCTCTATCTTCATCACACAAAGTACTTAATCATGCACAACCCCGATGACAAGCCAAGCAATTGTTTCATACTTTTGATGTTCTCAAACTTTTCAATCTTCACGCAATACATGATTGTGAGCCATGGATATAACACTATAGGTGGAATAGAATGGTGGTTGTGGAGAAGACAAAAAAGGAGAAGATAATCTCAGAGCAACTAGGCGTATCAACGGGGTATGGAGATGCCCATTAATAGATATCAATGTGATTGAGTAGGGATTGCCATGCAACGGATGCACTAGAGCTATAAGTGTATGAAAGCTCAACAAAAGAAACTAAGTGGGTGTGCATCCAACTTGCTTGCTTACGAAGACCTAGGGCAATTTGAGGAAGCCCATCATTGGAATATACAAGCCAAGTTCTATAATGTAAAATTCCCATTAGCATATGAAAGTGACAACATAGGAGACTCTCTATCATTGAAGATCATGGTGCTACTTCGAAGCACAAGTGTGGTAAAAGGATAGTAACATTGTCCCTTCTTTCTTTTTCTCTCATTTTTTTATTTGGGCCTTTTCTCTCTCTTTTTTATGGCCTCTTTTTTTCTTTTTTTTTCTTTTTTTTCTTTTTTTTCTATTTTTCGTCCGGAGTCTCATCCCGACTTTTGGGGGAATCATAGTCTCCATCATCCTTTCCTCACTTGGGACAATGCTCTGATAATGATGATCATCACACTTTTATTTACTTACAACTCAAATATTACAACTCAATACTTAGAACAAAATATGACTCTATGTGAATGCCTCCGGCGGTGTACCGGGATATGCGATGAATCAAGAGTGACATGTATGAAAGAATTATGAAGGTGGCTTTGCCACAAATACGATGTCAACTACATGATCATGCAAAGCAATATGACAATGATGGAGCGTGTCATAGTAAACGGAACGGTGGTAAGTTGCATGGCAATATATCTCGGAATGTCTATGGAAATGCCATGATAGGTAGGTATGGTGGCTGTTTTGAGGAAGGTAATGGTGGGTGTATGATACCGGCGAAAGGTGTGTGGTATTAGAGAGGCTAGCAATGGTGGAAGGGTGAGAGTGCGTATAATCCATGGACTCAACATTAGTCATAAAGAACTCACATACTTATTGCAAAAATCTATTAGTTATCGAAACAAAGTACTACGCGCATGCTCCTAGGGGGATAGATTGGTAGGAAAATACCATCGCTCGTCCCCGACCGCCACTCATAAGGAAGACAATCAATAAATAAATCATGCTCCGACTTCATCACATAACGGTTCACCATACGTGCATGCTATGGGAATCACATACTTTAACACAAGTATTTCTCAAATTCACAACTACTCAACTAGCATGACTCTAATATTACCATCTTCATATCTCAAAACAATTATCAAGTATCAAACTTCTCATAATATTCGATGCACTCTATATGATAGTTTTTACTAATCTTGGATGCCTATCATATTAGGACTAATTTCACAACTTAAGAAAATTACCATGCTGTTTTGTAGGACTCTCAAAATAATATAAGTGAAGCATGAGAGAACAATAATTTCTATAAAATAAAACCACCACCGTGCTCTAAAAGATATAAGTGAAGCACTAGAGCAAAAACTATATAGCTCAAAAGATATAAGTGAAGCACATAGAGTATTCTAACAAATTCTGAATCATGTGTGTCTCTCTCAAAAGGTGTGTACAGCAAGGATGATTGTGGTAAACTAAAAATAAAAGACTCAAATCATACAAGACGCTCCAAGTAAAACACATTATGTGGTGAATAAAAATATAGCCCCAAGTAAAGTTACCGATAGACGAAGACGAAAGAGGGGATGCCTTCCGGGGCATCCCCAAGCTTAGGCTTTTGGTTGTCCTTGGATTTTACCTTGGGGTGCCTTGGGAATCCCCAATATTAGGCTCTTGCCAATCCTTGTTCCATAATCCATCAAATCTTTACCCAAAACTTGAAAACTTCACAACACAAAACTTAACAAAAAATCTCGTGAGCTCCGTTAGCGAAAGAAAACAAAACACCACTTCAAGGTACTGTAATGAACTCATTCTTTATTTATATTGGTATTAAACCTAATGTATTCCAACTTCTCTATGGTTTATAAGCTATTTTAGTAGCCATAGATTCATCAAATAAGCAAATAACACGCGAAAAACAGAATCTGTGAAAAACAGAACAGTCTGTAGTAATCTGTAACTAACGCAAACTTATGGAACTCGGAAAAATCTACAAAAATAGGAAGACCTAGATAATTTGTTTATTGATCTACTTCAATTGGAATCAGTATTTTATCGCGTTCTGGTGATTTTTAACAATTGTTTTCGTGAACAGAAAGTTTCTGGAATTTTTAGCAAGATCAAATAACTATCATCCAAGAAGATCCTATAGGTTTCACTTGGCACAAACACTAATTAAAACATAAAAACACATATAACAAGAGGCTAGATCAAATATTTATTATAAAACATAAAGGAAAAATATTGGGTTGTCTCCCAACAAGCGTTTTTGTTTAAAGCCTTTTTAACTAGGCATTGAGATTTCAATGATGCTCACAAGAAAGACAAGAATTAAAGCACAAAGAGAGTATCATAAAACAGGTGACAAACACATCTAAGTCTAACATACTTCATATGCATAGGCATCTTATAGGCAAACAAATTATCAAGGCAAGCAAAAACTAGCATATGCAAGGAAGCGGAAAGAAACAATAGCAATCTCAACATAACGAGAGGTAATTTAGTAACATGAAAATTTGTACAACCATATTTTCCTCTCTCATAATAATTACATGTAGGATCATAAGCAAATTCAACAATATAGCTATCAAAAAACATATGCTTGACACGATCCACATGTATGCAAAGTTGACACTCTTCCAAAATAGTGGGATTAACATTAGCTAAAGTCATGACCTCTCCAAACCCACTTTTATCAAAAATTTCATAAGATTGAACATTCTCCAAATATGTGGGACCTAAAGTTGACACTCTTCCAAACCCACTTTCAATATTATTGCAAATACTATTATCAATCTCATATTCATCATGGAGCTTAAATAAATTTTCAAGATCATAAGAAGAATCACCCCAATCATGATCATTGCAACAAGTAGTAGACATAGCAAAACTAGCATCCCCAAGCTTAGGGTTTTGCATATCATTAACACAATTGACCTTAATAGAATTTATAATAACATCATTGCAATCATGCTTTTTCTTCAAAGATCTATCTTTAATCACTTCATAAAGTGCTTCATCACAATTTTCAGATTCATGGATTTCAAGCAAAACCTTATAAAAATAATCTAGTGCACCCAAATCACTAGGAATTGGTTCATCATAATTGGATCTCTTAAAAAGATTGGCAAGCGGATGAGGATCCATAGATCTTAGGTTCTCTGTTTAGCAATAAATACACAATTATTCCAACCAAACAAGCAAACGAGTCAAGTAAGACATCAAGGCAAACGAAAAGACGAACAGAATAAGGGCGAATAAAATGGCAAAGGTGAAGTGGGGGAGAGGAAAACGAGAGGCAAATGGGAAATAATATAATGCGAGGGATAAGAGTTTGTGATGGGTACTTGGTATGTCTTGACTTGTGCGTAGACTCCCCGGCAACGACGCCAGAAATGGCTCGTTGACGGGAAATCAAATCTTGACTTGACTTGGCGTGAGCCTCCCCGGCAATGGCGCCAGAAATCCTTCTTGCTACCTCTTGAGCACTGCGTTGGTTTTCCCTTGAAGAGGAAAGGGTGATGCAGTAAAGTAGCGTAAGTATTTCCCTCAGTTTTTGAGAACCAAGGTATCAATCCAGTAGGAGGTCACACTCAAGTCCCACGCACCTACACAAACAAATAAGAACCTTGCAACCAACGTGATAAAGGGGTTGTCAATCCCTTCACGGCCACTTGCCAAAGTGAGATCTGATAGAGATGATAAGATAATATTTTTGGTATTTTTATGATAAAGACTAAAAGTAAAGAAAGCAAAATAAACGGCAATAGAAATCGCTAGTTGTTGGGAGATTAATATGATGGAAGATAGACCCGGGGGCCATAGGTTTCACTAGTGGCTTCTCTCAAGAGCATAAGTATTATGGTGGGTGAACAAATTACTGTCGAGCAATTGATAGAATTGAGCATAGTTATGAGAATATCTAGGTATGATCATGTATATAGGCATCATGTCCGTGACAAGTAGACCGACTCCTGCCTGCATCTACTACTATTACTCCACACATCGACCGCTATCCAGCATGCATCTAGAATATTAAGTTCATAAGAATGGAGTAACGCTTTAAGCAAGATGACATGATGTAGAGGGATAAACTCATGCAATATGATATAAACCCCATCTTTTTATCCTCGATGGCAACAATACAATACGTGTCATTTCCCCTACTGTCACTGGGATCGAGCACCGCAAGATTGAACCCAAAGCTAAGCACTTCTCCCATCGCAAGAAAGATCAATCTAGTAGGCCAAACAAAACTGATAATTCGAAGAGACTTGCAAAGATAGCCAATCATACATAAAAGAATTCAGAAAGATTCAAATATTGTTCATAGATAATCTTGATCATAAACCCACAATTCATTGGATCTCGACAAACACACCACAAAAGAAGATTACATCGAATATATCTCCAAGAGAATCGAGGAGAACTTTGTATTGAGATTCAAAGAGAGAGAAGAAGCCATCTAGCTAATAATTATGGACCCGAAGGTTTGAGGTAAACTACTCACACATCACCGGAGAGGCTATGGTGTTGACGTAGAAGCCCTCCGTGATGGATGCCCCCTCCGGCAGGACGCCGGAAAAGGCCCCAAGATGGGATCTCATGGGTACAGAAGGTTGCGATGGTGGATTTAGGTTTTCGTGGTGCTCTTCGATGGTTTGGGGGTACGTAGGTATATATAGGAGGAAGAAGTAGGTCGGTGGAACCACGAGGGGCCCATGAGGGTGGAGGGCGCGCCTAGTGGGGTAGGCGCGCCCCCTGCCTCATGGCCTCTATAAGTGCATCTAGTGCCCCTTAGTGATTTTGGTGTATTGAAGACTTATAGGTTAAGGGACTAATGTGTTTATGAGTGCACATAGGTCTATAAGTTTATGAGGAGTTTGATATTTACAGAGAAAGTCGACCCCTAAAAATGAAGTTCTTCGACTGAAGACTTTGGATTTCTGAAGACTTTCTGAAGACTTTGAAAGTGAAGAAATTGGTGTGACCTTGAAGACTTGGTATTCATTCAAGGAACATGAAGCATGAAGACTTTTGTTTTCGTAGTTTCATTTTATCTTTCTTGAGTCATAGGAAACACCGTACTGTTAAAGGGGTTCGAGGAAATACTACAGAAAATTTTCCATGTGATGCTCAACTCAAAATCCTACAGCTACCATTCCCTTCGAGTGAAGCCATTGGAAATCTCATAGAGTTCAGTCAATGTCTTTAGTGACAGAGACGAAGTTCTTCTGGTCACTGAGGAATTTGTTCTGGCTGAGGAGTTAGGAATTCGCCAGTGCGGATTGCCTACACAGTGAGGAACATGATAGCCCTGAGGAATTTGATACTCAAATTCCCGACCATTGCTGTGCCTTATGCCTGCTGTCCCAAAATATCTACCCACTTAACGGTCATATCATTGAAGGGCATTTATGTCTTATCATGTCGGGCTGCTCCCTAGGCTATAAATAGCCGCCCCCCTTCAACCACTAGCTGGTTGGCTTCTCCGAGAGAAACTGACACTTGTGATTTGAGAGCATCCCATCCTTCGAGGACTTTGAGCGAAAATCATCAAGTGAGGAAAACCCAAACCCACACACCTACAAACCCAAAGTGATTGAGCATCACTGAAGAGATTGATCCTGCGTGGATCTGACGCTTGTTACTTTGAAGATTGTGCTTCTTCCAGATGGTTAGGCGTCATGGTCTAGAGCATCCAAGAGGAATTGTGGATCGCCGAGTGACCGAGTTTGTGAAGGTTTGGAAGTCACCTGAAGACTTACCATGAGTGATTGGGCGAGGTTTGTGTGACCTTAGCTTAAGGAGAATACGACGAGGACTGTGTGTCCAGGACTGTGTGTCCTCAGGTTTAAATACCTAGCCGCTCCAACCAAACGTACAACTGAGACAACAGTTGGAACTAGTCTACCAAATCATTGTCTTCACCAAGCTTACTGGTTCTATTTCCTCAACTCTTTCATTTCCTCATAACTGTGTTGTGCACTTGTTCATATCTGTTTGAAGACTTTTCCTGAAGACTTTCTCAATTTCCTCAGTTCAATTTCTTTAGTCTGCTTGTCTTCATCCTGTGTTATCCTGTGTTTACGCTTTCTCTACTCTGTGCTTGTCTTCATTTCGTCATGATGACTATGCCTATGTTCTGTTATGTTAACTTTTGAGTACTCATTCCGCTGCAAGTAGTTCTTCGCTAAGGAATTTCCTCACCCGCAAATTCCTCAGTGAAGAATTCATAAAAATCGCCTATTCACCCCCCTCTAGTCGATATAACGCACTTTCAATTGGTATCAGAGCAAGGTACTCCCTTGTTCTGTGTGATTTTAGTTTAACCGCCTGGAGTTTTAGTTATGTCGACCACAGGAATGAAGACCGTGTCATGCCCCATCTTTGACAGTCACGAGTATCCCAAGTGGAAGGCCATGGTGAAGAAGCGTCTCATGGCGATGAACAGTGAGCTGTGGACCGTCACTGAGATTGGTCTTACCGATCTGTGCAAGATGGTAGAAGCTGATGACATTCGCAAGTTCACCCTTCTCAACCTCACGGCGAAGGACGTCATCTGCTCATGTCTGTCTCAAAATCAGTTCAGGAACATCATGCATCTCGATCATGCGAAGCTTATCTGGGACCATCTCTCTGAGGTCTATGAAGGTCATCAAACCCGTCATGATCCTTGGTTTGAGGACTTCAAGGAATCTCTCAAAGCGATGACATTCGAACCAGAATCATCATCTTCTACACCATGCCTTATGGAAAAAGATGCAAAGGTAACTGAAGGATATCTATCGGAATCCAGTGCTGATGAATCTGGTGATGAATTTGGACCCAGCTATGTCAAACTTGCTTCCCTTGCCACTAAACAACAAAGAGCTTTGGAAAAAGTTCAATACATGCTAAATAAGAGCGATGATATGTTGGGTGAAGAAATGGATCAGTCGAAAGCTTTGGTTGAGAGTCTTCAGAGACTTCAGACTAGGTTTGACACCCTTCGAGGTCATCATAACACTCTCTTATCTGATCATGAGAAGCTTTCTTATGAATTTCTTCAAAGAAAGCAAGATCTTGAAAAGCTAAGAGTGAGTTATGAAGATCTTCAGAAGGAGCGTGATTCATTACTTGCTCAACAAATTAGCGCTTCTCAGGAGAATTTGTTCCTCCATGTTTGAAATGCATTGAACGTGAATATGCTAATTCTTCACCTGAATGTTCAAATGCTTCTAATGCTACAAATTCTTCAATTGCCTCTGCTATCACTAATTCCTCATCTGAGGACATTGCTAGTATCACTGATGATGCAGGGCTGGAGGAATTGTACATGACAGGCATGTACAAAAGCCTCAAAGGGCATCAGACTCTTTGTGATGTGCTTAAAAAGCAGATCCTCAACAGGAACCCTAGGAAAGAGGGCATTGCCTTTGAGAGGAAACTCAATGCTGATGGTACTTACTGGAAGCCTGAGCAGTACCCCAAAACCTCATGGGTTGCCACAAAGGAACCTCCAGTAGATCCATCTAATCTATCTGGCTTTACATGTGAATCTCCTCATTCTTCTGATGAGTCATTTGACTCCAACTATAAATTGTTCAAAAATCAGAATGGTGAAGTATTTGCTAGATATGTTGGCACTAACTGCAGGAACGGTTCTCCTATGAAGAAAATCTGGGTTCCCAAAAGGTGCCATGAAAATCTTCAGGTGAATGTCCTCATGACACCACCTGTGAAGAATAGGAACCCCAGATCAAATTCTTCATATGGACCAAATTCTTCATATGGATCCAAGTCCTCATACGGACCAAATTCCTCACGTGGATCAAATTCCTCAAAAGGATCTAAGTCCTCATATGAATATCATCGTGCTAACACCTCTGCCTCGCAGGGAAGAGCTAAGGGCTATGAATATGATCATTATTCTTTGAATCATTATGTTCATAAGTCCTCGAAGAATTTCTCTACTTATTCATATGCTTATCATAACTCCTCCTATGTGAAACGAAATGGATTAGCTTCTATGCCACCTTTCTCATATGGAGCTCACAGAGTGATGAACTCTTTGCCACCCCTTCAGATGTGGGTGGTGAAGAAAAAGAACTAATTTCTTCTGCAGGGTCAGGTCTCCAGACGTGCTTAAACGTCCGAAGAATTTTCTGGAGGCCTGAAATTGCCTGAAAGGACGCAGGCTAATCATGAAGAAATGAACTTTCATTTCCCACGTCCTCACATTGCTTTATCTGTTCTATTACTTGATCTGATGAAATTGATGTCATATTCTTCACTGATGAAGTATATGAGTTCGTAAGTTGCACTAATTCATCTGCAAGATGATCAACCCAAAGCAAATGAGTGGGTCCTCGATAGTGGATGTACAAATCACATGATTGGTGACAAGAATCTATTGATGGATGCTTCCTTATCTCCATCGCATCTGAAGCATATCATCTTCGCTGACAAAGGAAAAAGTCAGGTATTGGGTCTAGGTAAGGTTGCGATCTCAAATGATCGACACATGGACAAAGTCATGCTTGTCGAGTCCTTAGGATACAACCTCATGTCTGTCTCAATGCTTTGCGATCTTGATATGGTTGTTGTCTTTGGCAAGTATCGTTGTGTTCTAATCATGGAAGCTGACCAGTCGTCAAAGGCTTTAGGAGAGGAGACTTTTATATTGTTGATTTCTCTACAGGACCACAACCAGCCGTATGTCTACTTGCAAAAGCTTCAGAAGGCTGGCTATGGCATCGACGACTTGGTCATCCAGGCATGAGGAACTTGCACATGCTTGCGAAGAAGAAGCATGTCATTGGCATTGAGAATGTCAAATTCCTCAAGGATCACTTATGCGGAGCATGTGAAGCTGGAAAGACGACCAAGGCCAAACATCCAGCGAAGACAATCATGACTACCACTCGACCATTTGAATTGCTTCATATGGATCTCTTTGGTCCTAATCATTATTCTGCAGTTACAAATGATGCATCTCTATATGTCTTTGTTATTGTTGATGATTACTCTCGTTACACATGGGTACATGTTGTCACTTACAAACATGAAGTGCAGGAAGTCTTCAAACAATTTTCCTCGAGGGCTTCAACCAACTTTGGTGTGAAGATCAAGCACATCAGGAGTGACAATGGAACTGAGTTCAAGAATTCTGGTCTTGATGACTATCTTGATGAACTTGGTATTACTCATGAGTTATCTGCTCCTTATACTCCTCAGCAGAATGGCGTCGTGGAACGCAAGAACAGGACTCTTGTTGAGATGGCTCGCACTATGCTTGATGAGTGCAAGACGCCTCATCGTTTCTGGATTGAGCCAATCGATACTGCCTGTCGCATCATCAACAGGGTATATCTTCACAAATTCTTCAAGAAGACTGCTTATGAACTCCTCACTGACAAGAAACCCAATGTGAGTTATTTCAAAGTCTTCGGTGCTAAATGTTGGATTAGAGATCCTCATCACAACTAAAAATTTGCACCGAAAGCACATGAAGGTTTTATGCTTGGTTAGGGAAAGGACTCGCACACCTACAGAGTCTTCAACAACGTTCACCACAAAGTTGTTGAAACTGTAGATGTGTGGTTCGACGAAACTAATGGCTCGCAAAGAGAGGACCTACCTTCTGTGATAGATGAACCAGCACCTGAGGAAACTATCAAGTTCAAGGCTACTGAGGATGTCATTCCGACCGAAGAATCTGCTGAAGAATTCATTCCAGAACGTGAAGAACGTCATGCTGATGCACCTGAAGAAAATGGTGCTGAAGAAAATGGTGCTGAAGAAAATGCTGATCAAATTCCTCGACGACAACCAGCTCATCCTCGCATTGCAAAGGAAGTGCAAATTGAGAAAATCATCGATGACATTGAAGCACCAGGTCCTCTCACACGCTCAAAAGCTTCACATTTATCTAACTTTTATGGGCACTTTGCTTTCGTCTCTATCACAGAGCCCACTAAGGTAGATTAAGCATTTCTGGAGCCTGAGTGGATTCAAGCTGTGCAAGAAGAATTACATCAGTTCGAGCTCAACAACGTCTGGGAACTGGTCAAACGTCCAGATCCTTGCAAGCACAATATCATTGGCATAAAGTGGATCTACTGCAACAAGAAAGATGAAAATGGCCTTGTGGTGAGGAATAAGGCACGGCTTGTAGCTCAAGGCTACACACAGGTTGAAGGAATTGATTTCGATGAAACTTTTGCACCTGTTGCTAGACTTGAGGCTATTCGCATATTACTTGCTTATGATAACCATCATGATATTACTTTATATCAAATGGATGTGAAAAGTGCATTCCTCAATGGTAAGCTTGATGAAGAAGTATATGTTGCTCAACCCCCAGGTTTTGAAGATCCAAAGCATCCTGACAAAGTCTTCAGACTCAATAAGGCCCTCTATGGCCTCAAGCAGGCCCCTCGGGCATGGTATGATACCTTGAAGGACTTCCTCATGAAGAAAGGCTTCAAACCCAGTTCACATGATCCAACTCTTTTCACAAATCTTATGATGGTGAATTGTTTGTGTGCCAAATTTATGTTGATGATATTATCTTTGGCTGTACTGACCAACGTTACAATGATGAATTTGTCTATATGGTGAGTGAAGAATATCAAATGTCTATGATGGGAGAATTGAAATTCTTCTTAGGTCTTCAAATTCGTCAACAGCGCAATGGCATATTCATATCTCAGGAGAAATACCTCAAGGACGTATTGAGGAAATTTGGCATGCAAGATTGCAAAGGGGTCAAAATTCTAATGCCCACAAATGGCCATCTATGCACTGATGAAAATGGTATTGACTTTGATCAAAAGGTATACCGCTCCATGATTGGTTCTCTATTGTATTTATGTGCATCTAGGCCAGATATTATGCTTAGTGTTTGCATGTGTGCCCGATTTCAAGATACACCGAAGGAATCAGACCATAAGGCTGTGAAGCATATTCTTCGATATCTAGCTCACACACCAACACTTAGATTATGGTATCCCAAGGGCTCGGCTTTTGATCTCATTGGATATTCAGACTCTAACTATGCTGGTGATCGTGTGGACCGCAAGTCAACATCTGGCACATGCCATTTCCTCGGACGATCTTTGGTCTGTTGGTCCTCGAAGAAACAAAACTGTGTATCACTGTCTATTGCAGAAGCTGAGTACATTGCTGCTGGTTCTTGCTGTGCTCAATTGCTGTGGATGAAGCAAACTCTCAAGGACTACAGCGTCAACATGAAGAATGTGCCTCTCTACTGTGACAATGAGAGTGCCATCAAGATTGCTCACAACCCAGTTCAGCACTCGAAGACAAAGCACATTCAGATTCGTCATCATTTTCTTGGTGATCATGTGTTGAAGGGCGGCATTTCTATTGAGCATGTGAAGACTGAAGAATAGCTAGCCAATATCTTCACAAAGCCCTTAGATGAGAAGAGATTTAGCAAGTTGCGGTGTGAGCTAAATATCCTAGAATCTTCGAATGTTCTTTGAAAAGGACACTCATCCTAACACTTATGCAAAATTAATGACTTAGATGTGCAACACATGAAGAAACGTTTTTCTTCAATCAATGAAGACTAACACTCTAAGTGTGAAGAAATTAACGAAGAATTTGATTCTCAGAGCCCTACGACAAGTGTACGCGGTGTCTGAAATCATCATTCTTATACGGTGGGTCACGCCACCACCAAAAGTTGAAAATCTTCATTTTGAGTTTTTCCTCAGTTTGAAATTCCTCGGTTGTTCCTTTTCTTCAACTTTGCATTGTCTTCACTGTTTCCGTCATTTTCTTTATTTGCTATATATATATATATATATATATATATATATATATACATCTGGGCTATTTTGTTACGCGTAACAGAATATATTCTGTTACCCTTCTTGAACTGATGTGGTTTACAGGTTGGACTGACGTAGTTTTCCTCTTGAACTGATCTTCCTGCGTGTACGACGGGCGGAAACAGGGGATGCAACGTGGAGCTTCCGGGCGTTCTCCGGCGCGATGCTGCGGGCTATTCGCTGCTAGAGGAGACATGTAAGGGGTTTCGCACGTGCGCGCGCTCACCTGGTCGTGTTTTGCGGTCTGTAGTCACCGGAGGTGACGGCGTGGGTATTTGGCGGCGGACGTGTTCTGGGCGTTGGTGTTTACGGTGGTGTTCGTAGGCCTCAATTTACGTCCTGTTTGTTGTTTTGGATGTGAGAATTATCGGTATGTTAGAGTTTTTGGATATTAATTTCATTTGTAATTTCGGATTACAAGTTTTGGTGTTCTTGGTCATTTTCCACGTCCGCCATGTAAATGTGTTCTTCTTTTTCTGTTGTTTTACTTTCGAATTGGTGTTGCAGGGAGAGATATGAGGATTGTATGAAAAGATTTGCGTTGTCAATTTTTCTTCTTTTGAGTTGTTTCTACCCTGGATTCCCATGTTATTTTGTCGTTGGCAGAGGTGGTGTATGGCGGCTGACTGTAGGCTCTGATTTTTCTTGTAATCTGGTCAAACTGTGTAATTAAGTTGCGTGTTTTTCAGTTTTTGTTTGAATTGCTGCCGTATGTGTAGTTGGACTGCTACGTGTCAAAGTTGTCTTACTGTGCGTTGACATCGGAAATGGCTGCCTACCGATACTTCTGCACTTTGATTATAAAGCCCGAGCCCTCTGTCACTGTCATTCTACCAGCTGCAAGCAAAGAATAGCGAGATGGATCCTGAGTTGGGAGAGGTCACAGAGGAGGAGGGGGATGCCGTCGATGTGAGGGCTGCAGTAGCGGAGCAGAGGAGGAGGAGGAGGCGCAGGCGCAGGCAGATGGCACGACGTGCTGCCGAGGAGGAACTGGAGGCAGAGTTCAACAGTTCGAGCTCAACAACGTCTGGGAACTGGTCAAACGTCCAGATCCTTGCAAGCACAATATCATTGGCATAAAGTGGATCTACTTCAACAAGAAAGATGAAAATGGCCTTGTGGTGAGGAATAAGGCACGGCTTGTAGCTCAAGGCTACACACAGGTTGAAGGAATTGATTTCGATGAAACTTTTGCACCTGTTGCTAGACTTGAGGCTATTCGCATATTACTTGCTTATGATAACCATCATGATATTACTTTATATCAAATGGATGTGAAAAGTGCATTCCTCAATGGTAAGCTTGATGAAGAAGTATATGTTGCTCAACCCCCAGGTTTTGAAGATCCAAAGCATCCTGACAAAGTCTTCAGACTCAATAAGGCCCTCTATGGCCTCAAGCAGGCCCCTCGGGCATGGTATGATACCTTGAAGGACTTCCTCATGAAGAAAGGCTTCAAACCCAGTTCACATGATCCAACTCTTTTCACAAATCTTATGATGGTGAATTGTTTGTGTGCCAAATTTATGTTGATGATATTATCTTTGGCTGTACTGACCAACGTTACAATGATGAATTTGTCTATATGGTGAGTGAAGAATATCAAATGTCTATGATGGGAGAATTGAAATTCTTCTTAGGTCTTCAAATTCGTCAACAGCGCAATGGCATATTCATATCTCAGGAGAAATACCTCAAGGACGTATTGAGGAAATTTGGCATGCAAGATTGCAAAGGGGTCAAAATTCTAATGCCCACAAATGGCCATCTATGCACTGATGAAAATGGTATTGACTTTGATCAAAAGGTATACCGCTCCATGATTGGTTCTCTATTGTATTTATGTGCATCTAGGCCAGATATTATGCTTAGTGTTTGCATGTGTGCCCGATTTCAAGATACACCGAAGGAATCAGACCATAAGGCTGTGAAGCATATTCTTCGATATCTAGCTCACACACCAACACTTAGATTATGGTATCCCAAGGGCTCGGCTTTTGATCTCATTGGATATTCAGACTCTAACTATGCTGGTGATCGTGTGGACCGCAAGTCAACATCTGGCACATGCCATTTCCTCGGACGATCTTTGGTCTGTTGGTCCTCGAAGAAACAAAACTGTGTATCACTGTCTATTGCAGAAGCTGAGTACATTGCTGCTGGTTCTTGCTGTGCTCAATTGCTGTGGATGAAGCAAACTCTCAAGGACTACAGCGTCAACATGAAGAATGTGCCTCTCTACTGTGACAATGAGAGTGCCATCAAGATTGCTCACAACCCAGTTCAGCACTCGAAGACAAAGCACATTCAGATTCGTCATCATTTTCTTGGTGATCATGTGTTGAAGGGCGGCATTTCTATTGAGCATGTGAAGACTGAAGAATAGCTAGCCAATATCTTCACAAAGCCCTTAGATGAGAAGAGATTTAGCAAGTTGCGGTGTGAGCTAAATATCCTAGAATCTTCGAATGTTCTTTGAAAAGGACACTCATCCTAACACTTATGCAAAATTAATGACTTAGATGTGCAACACATGAAGAAACGTTTTTCTTCAATCAATGAAGACTAACACTCTAAGTGTGAAGAAATTAACGAAGAATTTGATTCTCAGAGCCCTACGACAAGTGTACGCGGTGTCTGAAATCATCATTCTTATACGGTGGGTCACGCCACCACCAAAAGTTGAAAATCTTCATTTTGAGTTTTTCCTCAGTTTGAAATTCCTCAGTTGTTCCTTTTCTTCAACTTTGCATTGTCTTCACTGTTTCCGTCATTTTCTTTATTTGCTATATATATATATATATATATATATATATATATATATATACATCTGGGCTATTTTGTTACGCGTAACAGAATATATTCTGTTACCCTTCTTGAACTGATGTGGTTTACAGGTTGGACTGACGTAGTTTTCCTCTTGAACTGATCTTCCTGCGTGTACGACGGGCGGAAACAGGGGATGCAACGTGGAGCTTCCGGGCGTTCTCCGGCGCGATGCTGCGGGCTATTCGCTGCTAGAGGAGACATGTAAGGGGTTTCGCACGTGCGCGCGCTCACCTGGTCGTGTTTTGCGGTCTGTAGTCACCGGAGGTGACGGCGTGGGTATTTGGCGGCGGACGTGTTCTGGGCGTTGGTGTTTACGGTGGTGTTCGTAGGCCTCAATTTACGTCCTGTTTGTTGTTTTGGATGTGAGAATTATCGGTATGTTAGAGTTTTTGGATATTAATTTCATTTGTAATTTCGGATTACAAGTTTTGGTGTTCTTGGTCATTTTCCACGTCCGCCATGTAAATGTGTTCTTCTTTTTCTGTTGTTTTACTTTCGAATTGGTGTTGCAGGGAGAGATATGAGGATTGTATGAAAAGATTTGCGTTGTCAATTTTTCTTCTTTTGAGTTGTTTCTACCCTGGATTCCCATGTTATTTTGTCGTTGGCAGAGGTGGTGTATGGCGGCTGACTGTAGGCTCTGATTTTTCTTGTAATCTGGTCAAACTGTGTAATTAAGTTGCGTGTTTTTCAGTTTTTGTTTGAATTGCTGCCGTATGTGTAGTTGGACTGCTACGTGTCAAAGTTGTCTTACTGTGCGTTGACATCGGAAATGGCTGCCTACCGATACTTCTGCACTTTGATTATAAAGCCCGAGCCCTCTGTCACTGTCATTCTACCAGCTGCAAGCAAAGAATAGCGAGATGGATCCTGAGTTGGGAGAGGTCATAGAGGAGGAGGGGGATGCCGTCGATGTGAGGGCTGCAGTAGCGGAGCAGAGGAGGAGGAGGAGGCGCAGGCGCAGGCAGATGGCACGACGTGCTGCCGAGGAGGAACTGGAGGCAGAGTTCAACAGACGCCTTGTGCGCGAGGTGATGGATACTTGTAACTTCAATGAATTGGAGCTTCTTTTCCCAGAGGGCATGGGAAGGAACCATATTCAGAGCATCAGTTGAGCTAGGGCGAGAGCAGCCACGGCTCCACATCCATCCACCAGGGCCAAATGGCGTCGTTTCTTTGATCGTTATGACTGAAGTAGTGAAGATTATGTTTTTAAGATTTTTGTTGTGAGGGAGCAGATGTTTGAATGACTAAATGAATTGAACTGTTTTATCTCTGAATGTGTTGTTTTATCTGCATATGTTTTGACATGTGCACTTTTGAACTGCTTGTTTGTCAAAAGTTGAACTGATTTGCGGTCAAATGTTGCATGGCTTGTATAATAACTATTTCCTACCAGCCGGCTACCCACCTGCCTATTTATTATTTTTATAATCTGCGAGTCTCCTTGGCTATAAATACTATCCATCTATGTGTGGTGTGTGGCTCAGTCTCCCCGTCCTTTTTCTTCCTTCTTCCAGAATTAGATCTAGGTTCCTCCCTCTTCTCTCCGTTGTTTTCTTCCCTGTTCCTGTGTGTTCCATGGAGGATTGTTCATGCGGATGCCTGGCAAAGATGGCGCGCATAGCTGACGGCTGTGTGTACGAATCTGGTTTGGAGCTCACCCACACTCAGCGTCGTGGGCAACTTTCTTGTCTGCTGTACAGCAACCATGGGTTTCGTGCGCCATATGTTTGTCACCTGACGGTTGGTGACTTGAAGGAATCATGGGTATGTGTTTCTATTCGTTTTGTTTTCTACTTTTTTGTAGGTCTCTTTTTGAATCCCATGGACTGGATCTGTAGTTTAGTGTTATGAATAGTTTGTCTATATTTTTTATTTGGTTTTGTCAGAATTTAACAGTAGGGATTTCTGTGTGTATTTGTTCATTACTAAATAGTTTTTTATCCATTTTTGTATAATCCTTGATCTATTTTTTGTCAGATGTTTTTACTGTAGGTGTGTTGATATGTATATTTCTTCAGTTTAGTCAATTCACATGACTAGTCAGTTATGTGTTATTGTTTTGGTTCAGATTTTTTCTTTTCAGTTTGTTATGCAAACCGTTCATATATCTGTGTAAAAATTCAGTTATGTCAGATGTTCACTTTTGTTTTGTACTCCCATGCCCATTTGCAGAAAATGTCACCCAGGATCAAGATTGTTGCTCCTAGTTCCGGTGTTCTGAAGATGCAGACTTCAGACAAAAATGGGTATCAGTTGATGGAAGTTGCCTACCACATTGACTTTGATGGTTGCATCAACCTAACTACTGGGTGGAAGGAGTTTGTGGCAGAGTCTGGATTTGAGGATGGTGATGTGGTTATGGTTATGTTCTCCAGGGAAGATGACTCTCTGACATTCAGAATTTATGTGTTGTAGGTTTAAATGTGGCAAATGACGCCGGTTGTGAGATTTGTGTGTGGTTGATTATGTTGCAGTATTTTTTCTTTAAAACTTCTGCATGTGAGATGGTTGAATTCTATTGTATTATCAGATTGTTTGGAGCAACTTATGTAATGCTTTTCCTATCTGTTTTTCTCAAGTATAACTGCTTTATTTATATATTCTTTATATTAGTACTGGAACAATTCTATAGTTGAACTGATGGGCATCCTTTGTTTTGACTGGTATATTTTCATGTACATAGCTCGCAGAAGGAACTTTACGCTAATGATGTTTGCAGAACCCCTTTTTTGGGTTCGAGATTGCTGAACTTACATTCTGTTAAGGATAGTACTGAACTATTTTAGGTTGTCAATTACCAATCAAATTTGTTTGTTGTATAACATTTTTTCTTACTTTTTTAGATGAATTTTGGATCACATTTTTTTACAGTTAAATAATGATATTTCTAGTATTTTTTACAATTAAAAGATTTTTATCTTTGCTCACAGTATTTTTTTTACTTGAACCTTATGAATTGTAGTAGTTGAACTTTTTATAATTTTGTTTCTGAAATTTTTATTTACAATTTTCTACGTTTAATTTTCCAAAAAAAATATGTATTTCTATTTTTTTAGTTCTTACAATTAAGATGTGTTTGAACTTTTTACATTATTTGTTTTTTAACTTATTTCTTGTGAGGTTTTTTTTAATATCTGCATTTTTTTGTCGTGTGTGATCGGCTGGAATTTTGTAATGGGGCGAAGTATTGTGTTGGGCCATCTGCCTGACTCGTTGTTTTCGGCCCAGATAGCTCGTCAGCGCGGCTTGCGCGTGCACTATGGGTTTAGTCCCACCTCGCTAGTCGAGGGGGTTCTAGACCTATTTATAAGCGCCGCCGAGGCTCACCAGTCGAACTCCTCTGAAACTTACCAGAGCGCTTATACACGGTGCTCGCTCTCTCTCTTGACCTGTGGGCCCTGATTGGTGGGCCCTGCGTTGTGCGGACTACTAGGGATTCGCCTATGGGCTTGAGTTCAAGTATCTAGCAGCGTTAGGGCCTGCGCCTGTCCTTGGGCAGTCAATTTTTTTTCTTTTTGTTGTTGTTTGAATCTAGTACTTGACTCCACCAGTAAATTGGACCGATACTTTATGATCCCTGGGCGGTCACTTTTTCCTTTTTTTGTTGTTGTTTGAATCTAGTACTTGACTCCACCAATAACTTGGACTGATACTTTTTTGTTCTAGTTCTTGTGAGTTTTGTTCTAGGAACGAGCCATAACATGACTTGCCCCCGCACCGAACCGCACCAAAGGGCATAGTTGTACTGACACATCTTCCTTGTATGGACCTGCCCTCATTATCTATCTTAGGGGTGTGTGGGTGCGTGTGGGGTGGTGTGTGGGGGGGGGGAACAGAATAACCGCACTGCGCCTGTCAAACAAGTGCACTGCCGCGTTAGCGCGAGGCCGAGCCGGGGGGCAGGGGGTCGGGACCCCTCCTCCCCCATCCCGGCGAGGCCGAGCCAGGAACGAGCCGTAGCAGGCGACGACGCGGCGTGCCGCGGCATCGCATGCGGAGGCGAGTCCGTAACATGACTTGCCCCCATTATCTATCTTTAGGAGGGTGTGTGGGTGCGTGTGGCGGTGCGTGTGGGGGGGGGGTAGAATAACTGCACTGCCCCTCGGTGCATAGTTGTACTGACACATCTTCCTTGTATGGACTTGCCCCCATTATCTATCTTAGGGGTGTGTGGGTGCGTGTGGGGGGAACAGAATAACCGCACTACCCCTCGGTGCATAGTTGTACTGACACATCTTCCTTGTATGGACTTGCCCCCATTATCTATCTTTAGGGGGTGTGTGGGTGCGTGTGGGTGGGGAAACAGAATAACCGCACTGCCCCTCGGTGCATAGTTGTACTGACACATCTTCCTTGTATGGACTTGCCCCCATTATCTATCTTAGGGGTGTGTGGGTGAGTGTGGGGGGGACAGAATAACCGCACTGCGCCTGTCAAACGAGCGCACTGCCGCATTAGCGCGAGGCCGAGCCGGGGGGAGGGACCCCCCTCCCTCATCCCGGCGAGGCCGAGCCAGGAACGAGCCGTAGCAGGCGACGACGTGGCGTGCCGCGGCGTCGCATGCGGAGGCGAGTCCGTAACATGACTTGCCCCCGCACCGTATCGCACCGGGGGGCATAGTTGTACTGACACATCATCCTTGTATGGACTTGCTCCCGCATCGCACCGCACCGAGGGGCATAGTAATACTGACACATCTCCGTAACATGACTTGTTCCCCGCACTGCACCGCACCGCACCGAGGGGCATAGTAGTACATGATTTGCCCCCGTTATCTTATCTTTATTTTTTGGTGAAAAACCAGCACCGTTATGAATTATTATTTCATTTGTACTTTTTGATAATTTTTATTGTACTATTGTGAGTTATTATTTGTACTTTAGTTGTTTGTTTTCTCCCTCTATATTAATTTTTTATTGTATTTATTTTTTTATTGTATTTAATTTTTGCTATTATCTTTGGTAACTGCCTAGAGATAGTGGGCTTCGCCACGGTTCTATGCTTTAGCCGTCGGTTTTCTCCCACTCACCTTTTAACCTCCGCTCTCCCCCGTTCCGCTCGGCTCCCCTCTCCAAATCGATTCCTTCTTCGTTCCCCTCTTCTCGCAGAGAAGTTGCTTCTCCTGTTTCGTCGCGGGAGCGTTGGCCGGCGGGTTGAACCCCAGGGGTGGAGGTCTGGGTGCTCTGTTTGCTCCTTTTGGTCTGCGATTGACTTCCCTTGCGTCCTCTTATGTACAGATTTTCCCTCTATTTCTTAGCTCTTGCTCTCTTGCTGTTTCAGGCTGGATTCACTAGGGTTCCTTTGCTCTTGAACGAGTGGTTGGCGACAGTGATACTCGATTCCGTGGCGGATTTTGTGTTTGCTTGTAAGAGTTTTGCTTTGTATGGCGTGCTTCGTTTCTGAAATAGGTCAGAGCCCTAATTTTTGTTCATGTGTCTTGCAGATCTGGTTCGGCAGATTTTAGGTCTGTAGATCTCAATGGGTACATCATCCAGTCCGGACAAGTTGAATGCAGGTGATTTTCCCTGTAATTTGGATGATGTTTTAACAGATCGGGTTTTTAGGTTGTATAGGTGTGGTAGTATCGACTTTATAAGTTGTATGTATTTTGATAGCTGTTAAATTTGCCCTGGATTGTGTGGTGTGTATAGTTTTGGCGGTTGATGTGACCTGCAGACATGTTGTAGTACTGATCACCATCTGTAGTTTGAACTGTTGTCCTGGCATTTGAATAGGTTGCAGTAGTTAGTGAAGAACTGGTATGATGTTGAAAGAGTTTTCATTCTGAAGTTTGTTGCGCCAGTGGTGGGTTCATATTGTTTTATTGGGTGCACTTGTAGTGTTCATATAGTTGAACTGATTGCTTGTTCATGTACTTTTTTGCTAATTATGATGTTGTTGCAGATGTTGGAGTGCCGGTGCCTCCTGATTCTGAAAAATCAGAACGCTTTCAAGATCTTGTGAATGTTATTTTTGAGACACCAAATCCGCAAGAAGAACTTGCGGATGTTGCTGGTGTTTCCCTTATATTTGCTCTTTTTTTATCAGCCTTGAATACATAAATATGCTTAGCTACATCAGTTGTTCCTTTTGTTTGTGTCTGATGCTATGCGCTTTATTTATCTTGTCTCTGCAATGTTAATTTTGTTTTGATTTTATACGTGCGTTCTTATGTTTGTTGGTTTATGCAGTTAATGACAGCCATGGTGCTGCTGAGGACATTGCTGATGTTGTCAAAGATATTAATGATGGAATGTATTCTCTTAACGTTGATGATGTTGATGGCAGCTTGCAGTTGTCTGTTACTCAGTCATAGAGTGTTGATGGCACTGAGCATGTTACTCAGGCTGAGGATGTTCCTATGCAGTTACATCTCGAGGATGAAAGGATAAGAAAGAAGAAGTGTGATTTCCAGAGGAGAAAGGAGTTGGAACGGCGTCAAAAGGTTGCCTGTGTTCAACGCAATGATCGGGATGTTGCTCAAGCTCCTGAAGGTGTAGGTGATGAAGGTGGTGACGCGGCCTTTTCAACTGTTGATGCTGGATCTCATGGAAGTGACATGCCTATGAAGACAAACTTGATGCAAACTCGTTTGACGCAAGTGTTTACTCGTGATGCAGTTAATGAGAAGAAAGCTGTTTTGAAGAGGAAGATGTCAGATCGAAATCCTGATGGCACACAGAGGCGTAGCCCACATGCGAAAGCTGGTTCCCAACCTGGTAATAGCAAAGCTGATGGGGATAGTGTTGCTGTGAAGATTGGTCCAAGCAAACTTGGTGGCTCCCCTGTTTGTCGTAGTCCACGGGTTTTGACAAATAAGAAGTCTTCTTCTCCTCCTCTTCGAGAGCGCTCTTTGTTGAAAGAAAATAATAAGCGTAAAGTTCATCCTGCGAAGGTGAACAAAGGTGTGAAGAAGCGTGCTCGTGTCGAAGCTGAAGATGTTGTATCTGAAGAAGATGATATCAAAGTTGATTCTGAAGATGAATTTGTAGTGGTACGTCTTTTGTACTGTATGTGACTAACTAGTTGTACTTGCAATGATTTAATTGTGTCTGGGCTGGTATGCTGGCCAGGCGAGGCTGGTCATTGTTTGCATCAATCGAGGGTGGTACTGATGTTGTTTCAATAGTTGAACTTGTGCAATCTTTTCTTTTTTCTACTTGCCTTCATATGATTGTTTTGTTTTCTGTATTCATTTATTTAAGGTGTGGCTTCTTTATTTTCATTTACAGCCTGTTAGCGTTATGAGTCCGGTCAAGCCGGTGCGACGCAATGCCGGAAAAGTTGCCTTGGATGAAGGTGACCAACGGAAATTGAACTTAACTGTGCGATGTTCGTTGGGAGAGGTTGAAGCTTGTGATAAATTTCTTGAGAGTCGGCATGTGGCTAGGGTTTATGTAGCTGGTTTTGGTTCTATCTTCAATTGGAGGGTGAAGTCTAACATTTCCCGCCCTCTGATGGGAGTTTTGTACCTGAGGATAGATGCCGATATGATGACTCTTGACATGGGTGAGGCTAATAAGAAGCTTCGCATCACTAGCGATGGTATACATCAATTATTTGGGTTCCCTCGTGGTGGTCGTTCTCCGCGAAGGCCGTCAAAGGATGGATATGACGACGCTCTGATGAAGTTAAGATTGGAGCTTGACATTAGCAGGAACATAGATATTAAGACAAAGGATTTGAGGAATAAGCTCAAGGTGCTCGTCAAGGATCCTAGCAAAGATGACCTTGCTCTGAAAGTGTTCTTCATTATTGTGTTTATGAAGGTTGTGTTGCCTGGTGCCGCCCCGCGTGTTTCCAGAGAGGCAGCAATGTTTGAGGGTCTCGTCTTTGAGGACATGGCTAATATGGATTATTGTCAGCTGATGGTTGATGAGCTTAGAAGGGCTGTTGTCAGGTACCAAGATGGTGTTACCCTTGGGAAGGCAATCACAGGCTGTGCTATAGGTCCTATACTAATGTACCTTGACTGCCTTATCCGTGGCAAGACTGCGGAGCCTGACATGCGAGTCCCTCGCATATGTTTCATGGATCCTGTCAAGCTTTCTGATCTGGTTGATGCAGATTTGATAAAAAAAAGGCAATGCAGATCCAAAGACTTGGGTGTTTGGGAAGCTTTCGGTGAGTTTTATTTCTTTCGTGTCTTGGAGACCTTTTTTTATTTAGGTATAGCTATTTTTGCTGGAGTGAACATGTGTCCCGCAGAGTTACCTGTTTAGATTTTGTCATTTCTTAAGCTTTGTGAGGTTTAGGTACGATTTTTAGTACTGTTTTTTCATGTGTGGTTGAACTGAATATCTTTGTTCAACTGTCCTGTTGGTAAATACTAAGAAATTGGCACTGACAGTTAAAGATTGATAGTGCTGTTGATTTAAATCTGTTAATATCATGTTTTATTTTTCCCTGTGTGTTGCATTGATTAATTAACTATTTTTCCCCTTGTTTGTAGTGGAAAACTCAAGAGGGGGTTGTTTTTTCCGACAGTATAAACGGCCAGTCCTGGAGATGCCGTCGTCTCAGGTTCCCAAGTCTTCATCTCTGCACGACGAGTTGAGAGATGGTCGTGGTGTTGAGGGTGCTGGTTATGTTCCCCCTGGCCCTAGTAATGCTAGTACTTCACAGAGGCAGGGTTTTGGTAATGATGTTGCTGTTTCTGCGTTGGAGCGCGCTGAGCATATTTTAAGTAATGTGTGTTCTGAGCTGCAAAAGGTCCCAACGACAGTTGAGCGTCTGAGCTGTATCAATGGTATCCTTCCTGAAGGTCATCAATTTAACGCTGAGGAAGCAGTGGACTATATTGAGATGGAGAGAATTTTTATTGGTGATATGCGTGACGGTGCTGCTGATCTAGTTCAGAGCTCGGTTCGTCTGTTGAACAACATGAAGCGTTTCAAAACTATGCAAGACTCTCGCTGCAAGCCATATGAAGAAAGTGCAAAAGTTGTTATCAGGCAGATTGAGCAAGATGAGGCTGCTGCCACCGACAGCAGGGCTGGTAATGGTACTGAGGCTAATGTTCCTGATCATGAAACGAATGATGTTGGCTTGGAGCGCGCTGTTGTTGATGTGAGTGAGTCATCGGTGTTTGCAATTTTTACTATGTTGTTCTGCTGTCAGTATTGTAGTTGAACTTTCTCATCTTCATCTGTTTATTAATTTTTCTTCCATGCAGATTGAGCAGGATGAGGCTGTTGCCACCGACAGCAGGGATGATGATGGTACTGAGGTTAATTTTTCTGATCACCATACGAACGATGTTGGCTTGGAGCACCATGTTGTTGATGTGAGTCAGTCCTCAGTGTTTGTATGTTTTTATTATGTTGTTCTGCTGTCAGTATTGTAGTTGAACTTCCTGATCTTCATTTGTTTATTAATTTTTTGTTTTGATGCAGGAGACCAGTCATAATGTTGAGGCTGTTGTTGACCATGGAGTTAATGATCCATCTACTGATAAGTGCAAGGTTATTTTTATTTTTAATGTGTTTATTCATATTTCTTGAATTTTCATGCGCACCAATGTGCCTTGCTTGTTCATTTTTCTATTCCACACCGTTAAGGGTTTTGCAGGTGATACCTACCTTTTTTGTTACTGTGGTTTAATTCCTTGTGTTTATTGTTGCTAATAATAGCATTGTTTTTTTGGTTCATTACATATGAAATCAGGGTCCTGTTGTTGGCGACGAGCCTTGTTCGCCCGTTGGTGATGTTGCTTTGAATGTTAGCAACAACAAGATCGATGATGTTTCTGTGAATGCTTCTAAGGTTTTGTTTTTCTGTGCACCTCTCGCTAGCTTATTTTTGATTGTTAGTTTTGCTCATATTATTCACTTTTTCTGAATTTTTATTTCTTCGGATGACTGATGTTGAGCGTGAGGCTGTCGTTAGTGGTGGAGATGATGCTCATGGTGTTCCATTGAGTAGTTGGCGCGATGTTGGTACCAAAGTTGCTGATGAGGATGTTGGTGCTGCTAGCATACTTGATGCCAAACCGTCTGGTGTTGGTATTGATGGGAATGAAAATCTTTCTGATTTTGAAGATTTGCCGCCGGAAAATTTCCTGCCTGGAGGGCTTGATTATGGTGATGCATTGCAAGATGCTTCTAGCGTGGAGGAGGTGCCATCCGAGGATGATGATTTACTTCTGTCTATTTCTTCTGGCCCCTTGACGCAGGAGGCGCTCGTGTCGTCCCAGGATTTTCTTTCCACAGACCCTGAAAGCGCAGCGATATTGATGTCCTCTCAAGATGTGCCATCGTCAAACCCTGAAACTGGAGGCATATTGGTCTCATCAAAGGAACTACCGTCGTCGTCAAACACTCATAGTGCAGGTAAGGACTTGTAAATGAGGCGTACTTCTCAATTCTGGCATTTTGGACATGTTCACTTGTAGTGCTTGAACTTATTATTTTTCTTCTTTTTCTGCAAGCAAAAAGTGGAAATGTTGTTAAGGTTGATATATTTTTCTTCGCTATTACGAGGTTGCGCACGAACCGTACGAAATGGTTAGTTTGGGATTTTGCCCATACCATTTTTGTCTCTTTTTCTTTCTCTCATATGAGAATGGTTGTTGTTGAAGTAGTTTTAATTCATGTAATCTTTTGTGTTTTTCTAGTCACAAGCCGATGTTTCAAAATAAAGAATGTGATGCCAGTGTTGGTTCTATTGCTAAAGCGTTTGTCCCCACTGGCATGCTCAACTTAGAGAGTGCTGACGTTGTTTTATATTCTCTACGTCAGAAGTACCGAGAGACTGACAAGTTGATAGTTCCCAGATGGGTGACGGTCAGTATTTTGCTTTGTAGATAGGATGATAACTTGTTTTGCCAATTTTCTAGCTGTTGTTGTTCTTTTTGTACAACAGACCAAGATCCGTGATGGAAATATTGATTCCAATGTGCTAAATTGGTTCACGAGATCGTGTGCTGATGGTTTTGACCAAGTAGGTGAACTTGTACTTTTTGTACTCATGAACTAGAACTGTCCTGTTTTCTTGCAAGTTTGGGAGGTGGGGGAATGAACTTGAGCAGCCTGCTTTTAGCCCTGCACTTATCAATGATGTGTGCTTCTTTTTTTGAAGCTGAACTTATTGTCGCAAGGAAATTGAACTGATATGTTTGTTGCAATTTTAACTAGAGTAGCATATATTTTTTGTAGTGTTTTGCTTACTCAATTAGAACTTATGATTATCTTATTTTTGTTTGTACTTCTGAATTTCAATTTTCTTCTTTTATTTTATTGTTTGGAGGCTGAATTTTGTTTCATTATGATTTGTTAAATTCATTTTTCCTCTGCGATTTTTTTGTCAGCTTCTCTTCCCTACTTTTGATCCGCCGTCCATTGCGGCTACCATGAAGCCTAGTGAAGAATCTGGGCATTGGTGCTTGATTGTTCTGAATTTGAGGTTCCGTCGTTTTGAGTGTCTTGATTCACTGCGCGATGAAACCTGGAGTGATGCAGTTAGATTCTTAAGGACTATGACATATAACATAAAGAAGCTTTGTAGGGAGTCTAGCGTAGACAGGGCGAAACCATTCTCGCCGACGCATATTGATGGTTTCTCTTGCGAGTTTATGCGGGTGCCGCATCAGAAAAACACGTGAGTATCTGTTTTTAATGAGTTTTTGTTAGTTGTTTTTGTTGCTGGGAGGGTGGTGTTACTGTGTTTTTGGATTTGTGATGTACCCATTTGTTTTTTCTTTTGTTAACGGGCATGATTGTGGATTCTTTATGCTACAAAGCTGGAAGACCTATCATTGCTGGGAGGATGGTGTGATTGAAATGTTAGATTACAGCCACGAAGACATTCTTGACATTAGGAAGACTTTTCTGTATACCTGCGCAACTAGCGATGTGTTTGATGTTGACTTCCGTGGTTTGTTTGGCATCGAACCCTGTACGTAATGCATGACCTTTTGTAATTTTTTGCAGCTTGTACTTCTTTGATTGGTACTGTCATGAATTACGTATTTGAACTTTACCCTTGATGCGGTCTTTTCTTTTTTATTTTTGCTGGTGAGTGGCTGGATCTTAATGAGCATGACTACAAGATCTTTGGCAGCCAGTTCTCGGAGCTCGAGCGCGTACTATTGATCTTAGCCAGGGGCGTTCTCCAGAAAAGACAAGGTCTGGTGTTATTAAGGGGCGGTTGGGAGCTCTGAAAGGTTCTACGGCTGCTTGTGCAGAGAGCCCCTCTACACCCAAGCATCCCATTGTGGAATTGATAGACAGTGATGATGATGCGTTTGACAAGATTGCTGGCATGGGAAGAGTCACCAGGAGCGCTGCTGCTGCCAAGGGTTTATCCCCACTTGCTGGAATAGTGGCCCGTAGAGCTGGTGGTGCTAGGAAGGATCCTGCTTTGGATTCTGGAAATGTTACAAGCACGAAGCGTGCACCCAGAGCTCCTATAAATTTTTGCTCCCCTGTGCAGCAGCTTCACTCTCATAAATTCCCTCACCTGGACAAGGCTCGCAAGTTGTATAATCTGTTGCTTAGCGATGAAGCATGTGAGAAGTATGCCAAGTGAGTATCTATCATTACGTTTCCTCTTCTTTTCCTCTGTTGTTTGTAACTGCTAGACAAATATGACCTGAACTGTTACTTTTTATACAACTTGAACTGCTATGAATGCCTTATCTTGCTTTCCCTGGTTTTTGTTCTTGTCCGTGCTGCAGGAATACATTCTCAATGATACCTCAGTCCGATGATAGCGTAACCAAAACGCATCTGGGAAGTTTTTGCACCTGGGCAAATGATGGAGGGTGATGTAATGGACTTCCTTATTGATTATTGGAAGAAAGATCCCGATAGAAATGTTGATTTTGCGTCTGGGAAAAGGGTATTGCTGAGTCCATATTTCATCACGGTAATCAATCAGATCGTTTGTTTCTCTCAAACAAGACTGCCTATTGTTTTATGAGTTTTAATAATACTTTGCTTGTTGATCCTTTCCACCTGTCTATTTCTTTTCTGGGCTTTTTGCAGGTTGTGCTTGACTGTACGTTTTACGGTGCTGAAAATAAACCGTTTAATGTCGAGAGTGCAGCGAGAGATTTCAAGAGCTATGTCAAAGAAAAGGAAGACTTGCTCAGTGCCGACCTTGTGAGTTCTACTAGCTGATTTTTGGTTTTAATTGTTTGTTTGTCATGCTGTTTTTATTTTGAATATTTAACATCTCTTTTTTGGTCATTTGTTTTTAGATCATGATGCCTCTATTCAAGCCTATGGTTTTAGCAAAGGATAAGAAAGTGAACCACTTTTCCTTATATGTCATGAATCGGTACCGAAGTAGCGTCGACATCCTTGACTCTTTACCTTATCCGAAGAACCATCGTCCTTCAAAGAACACCTATCATAAAGACTGCGAGAAGATTGTGAGTGACATTTATTATCTGTACTGGATTAATTTTTCCGCGTCTTTGTTTCTGCTTTTCTGAGACCTGAAAATGTGTGGTTTCTTTTCTTTTTTTACAGATCTCTAGGATGGTCCAAGTAATGAAGGCTTTTTATGGTGATGCTCAGTACAATGCGAGCAAGCAGCCCAAATGGGAGCTTTTTGCAAAGAAACCAACGTTTGTGAAGGTTCCACTTCAAGGGGCGAATGAATGTGGCCATTATACTCTGAAGTATGCGGAATGCTATGATGGTGAAAAGATCGTTGGGAACATTCGAGATAATGATGTGGGTTCTAGTTGAGCTTTTCACTTTTCTGTGTTTGGCTAATTGTGTATTCTTCTTTTTAATGTGTCATGATTTTTAATAATTTGTTTTAATGTTTTGCAGCCTCGTATTGTTGATTGGAATGTTGAGGATCTGTATAGAGTTGTGTTCAACCGGAATAACCAGCTTCTGGTGACTGAGCTTCCCAAGGAGTTTCAGCCTTTGGCTCCTGGTGCACAGAAGAAATGGTCATCATTTGCGTAGTGAAATGGATAGTTGTGTGATATATCTCTTGAAAGCATTGTAGGCTTTGATTGTAGTGTTTGGATGTCTAGTCAAGTACTATGTAATTACTGGTATATTTTGTGTTGTGTTTAAGTGTGGCACAATGTTTAACAATGTAAACTAGTTGAACTGAAAACACCTTTTCCCAAGTTCATTACGAGTTGTTGCTGGAAAAGTGAGATTTATTTGGTTTTCATCTGTCCCAACCTAGGTTGGACCTTTATAGTTTCTATACCCTCTTTTCTTGTACTTATAGTATAGCTATGTTAGTACTGAATTGTAATGTCGTTCAGCGTAAGGCTTTTAATATTTGGTGTCACTATAGCACTTGTGGATCTAGCGTGAGTGGAGTGACGCTTCCTTGTTATGTAGAACTGATTTCATATAATGTATTAGAACTGAAGTTTTTTTTGTGATTGAAATTATTTACGACCAAGTTGCTATGTCATCTCTAGCCAGATTTTATTCAAGTATAAGAAATTTAGCAAGATTTGAGAGCCAAATTTTGTTTGAACTTCTTGAATTGTAGTAGTTGAACTTCATAGTAAAATTTAAATACTGGTTTAAATTAGCTACATTTAAATATGACTCCGGGGGGGACCTATTTTCTAGGTTGTGGTTCTTCTCAAGGCAATGTTTTGTATGATCATAGTACTTGCCTTACAGACTAAGTTGTACTGACATTTTAGTTGTACTATTACTGTTATTCTTGAGTGTGTCAATGTTTTATGGAATGTGAACTGAAGCTTCCCGTTCCTTTTTATATTTTTGTAGAATGAATGTACCGTTTGTTCAAGTGTACCAGAACTCTCAGTCCTAGCATGCTAGTGGTTGGGAAATATGTAGTGATTGTTCTTTGCTTTTCCTGTTGCAGTACTCAGTAAATTTCTAACTACTATTAGCACGATCCTGTTAGTAGTGAATGTTGTCCTCGGCTGAAACTTAGTCTTTTTAGTGTTCTTCTGAAACTAAAAACTGATTTCTTAGTGTGATAGTACTACCATAAATGTCTAAGCTGTACTGAGCGTCCAATTCTACTATTTGCTGTTGTCCTTAGTTAGTCTGCCACTGTTTTTGTTTTTTTGTGAAAATATCCATGTATGATTTTTGTTTCTGCATGACTGGTTTCAACTTCAACCTACTTCAACTTCAAATGATGGATGAACAAAATAGGAAGCTAGCAAACTTGTTGACTGACATAAGAAAACGATGTACATGATAGACATAGGCAAACTTGTTCAAACCCTGACAGACATAACATAAGGTAGCTGGTTCAACATAACGAAAGCAAACTACAAATCTGAAACAACAATATTAAGGACAAGCAGAAGTGCGAGCAACACAAATGCAGACTTTCATGCATCTTCATCCCGCGAAGTTGCAGTGGTAGTAGGGTCAGCCTCCTGCTCTTTTGAAATATCCCAACCTGTCACGATGTTGTCGATTGTCTTCCATGACTTGTACGTGGGTACGCATCTATTCCTGCATACGTGATGAGGTTGTCTGGCAGCGGGCTGGTCCCCCACAGTTTGTGTTCTCTCTTGTCCATCTTCTTCTTCATGCCGCTATAGAATGGGTGGATTACGCCGCCTGCAACATCAGCCAAGGAGTCGTAGTATTTGCTGGTCTTTGGATCTTTCCACTTGCGCTGCATGTCAATGAAGTTGTTGGGGTTGATCTCCAAACCAGACTTGTTCAGCATCTGCTTGTCACCTCCAATGCTGAAACTGACAAATGTGTACAATTTCTCCTCCTGCAGGAAGTCTTTGAGGCGCTTGGGCCTGCAAGGGGGGAGACACACATTTAAAGATTAGTCTTCTTTTTTGAAGATTTAATTCTTCTGCTTTTTGGTTTTGAAAGTGATAATCCATGAGGTAGATGCTTATATAGTATAAGTCATGGATGAATGTAGTCCAGAAACTAGTACACAAAGTCCTGAAATTAAATTCAACTCCACGATGTTATTTTTCTTTTTTGCTATCTTCAGTGCTTCACCAAATGCTTCACCAAATTCAAGAATCATTTTACCAGATTCAATGATATATGTGCTGCTTGATTCAAGTTTAGTTTTCTTTTTCGTTGAATAAAAGACCTATAACAGTGCTTGATGCATCAATTCTATATCAGGTTCAGAAATTAATTTGAGAAACATGTGCATCAAGATATGGACCTATACCACTTCACCAAACATCTTTAAATACATCAATTCTATAAACTATACTAGTGCATCAAGATCAGAATCTATGCTAGCACATCAAGTTCAGAAATTAATTTGGTGCATCAAGTTCAGAATTCTATAAACATTTTTTCAGATGCTAATCTGGTGAAACAATCCACTTCACAGTTTCAGAAATGCATGTAAGTTGAGAAACATGTACTCGTGCATACACTTCACAAAGTATAGTAGTTCATCTAGTTGGGAAACTAGTTTAATGAAGTTTTTAGTGAGTAGTACTAGTACAACAAATGAATGAACAGTAGTATGGGTTACCATTTTGTGGCTGCTGCGATGTGGTACACCAAGCAGAGTTCCTCGACGCACAACTACAGGACTGCCGCCATCTGTGGAGGTTCATCATCGCTGGTGAACTCCAGATCAACTCCGATGAAGCTCGGATACAAGCCGCCGCCCTTCATCTTGAGCCTGCTCATCACCTCGTCGGCCTTGTCTGGTTCGCTGGTGCAGACGATCTCCAGCGTCTCCTTGCCGTGGAGCTCAACCCCTGTGAGGGTTCTCGTGTACTCGCGCTTCTCGCCGGGGACGTGAACGTCGACAAGGTTGCTGCTCTTGTCCGACGGCTCGCCATGATGACGCTTGGCGGATGGTTCCTCCGCCATCGCCTTCCTACGGCGACTGTGGGTTTGGGAGAGAGAAGTTTGTGGTTTGTGTGCAGTGGAGATTGAAGCGGCAATGGTGGTTTCTGGGAATGAGGCAGAGATGGAAAACAATGGGGTATTTTGCAGTGCGTCGACGGAGATGTGTGGGAGGCGGTTCGTCGGGGGCGTGGGTGTGGTGGTTGTGGGGGTCCCCGTTTGCAGTCCCTTGTGGCAACCGCTCAGTGGGTAGCGCGGGTGGTGGCCTGGAAGAAGCAACCGTCCAATTCAAGTGGTTTTACTGATGCACTGACTTGTCTTATCAAGCTATACTTATGACCTGCTAAATCCCACTTGCACGTCTCAGGGGTGGTGATGACGGCATTTTGGACTGTTTAGGTGACGTATGTTTTGTGATGTTTTTCCGTGAGGATGTTAAGTCTTGTTTGTCCACTGAAGTCTTATAGACTAGTTTGTCTTAAGACATTTTTCAGTGCCCTGGGAGTTGTTGCTCAAAACTGGTACTTATTTTATTTTCATCTGTACTTACCTAAGTTAGGCCTTTATAGTTTTTGTATTCTCATTTTAGTGCACTTATGGTTTAGTGTTGTGTGAACTAAAATGTAATTTCATACAGCGTGCGGTTTTGAAATTTGGTGTCGTAGTGGTGTGAGTGGCCCGACTGATCCTACTTTTTTAGTAATGATGTCATATGTATGTTTGAACTGAGTTTTTTTGTTTTTTTGGGTGGTTTGTGGGATTGAGATTATTTTACGACCAGATCGTTCGTTGAGGTGTGTACAGATTTTATATAAATTAGAAATTTAGCAGAATTGACAAATAAATTCTATTTGAACTTCTTTTATTTTAGTAGTTGAACTTGTCAGATTTTATGTAAATAAGAAGTTTAGCATAATTGACAAACATTATATGTTTTGAACTTTTTGCATTTTAGTAGTTGAACTTGAAAGTAATATTTAATTCGGTTTATTAAATTATGTACATTTAACAAATAGGCTATTAAGTTCTCTTCTTTTTAGAGGTTCATTGTTTTTGTATCATATTTTCTCCCTTTTTTATCATCCGTGGTGCAGAGCTAAAATTATTTTTATTTATATTTTTCGTATTCAAAGTTATTTCCTGCGAACTAGTATTTGAATTTATATATTTTCAGTTTCGAACATTTTTCTTGTAGTTTATATTTCTTTGCCTCGCCCTCTGGTTTGTTTAACTGGGCTTATTGGTGGGGTGTTTGTAAACGATGCAGGCTATTGGGCCGTTTTCCGGCCCAGATAGCTCGTCCGCGCGGCTGTGCAGTGCGGCGTGCGCATGCGCTCTGGTTTTAGTCCCACCTCGCTAGTCGAGGGGGCTCCGGACCTATTTATAAGCGCAGCCAAGGCTCATTGGTCGAACTCCTCTGAATACTTACCTGAGCGCTTATACACGACACTCGCTCTCTCTATTGACCTGTGGGCCCTGATCGGTGGGCCCTGTGTTGTTCGGATTACTAGGGATTCGCCTATGGGCTCGAGTTCAAGTATCTAGCAGCGTCAGGGCCTGCGCCTGACCTTGGGCGGTCAGTTTTTTCTTTTTTTGTTTGTTTGAATCTAGTACTTGACTCCACCAGTAACTTGGACTGAAACTTTTTGTTCTAGTTCTTGTCAGTTTTGTGTAAGTGTAATCTAAGATGTACTTGCGTGCAGACTAAGTTGTACTGATAGTCCATTCATAGTAGCACTTACGGACTGATGCTTCTATGTACTTTTTATTGTAGTACGTATGTACTGTCCGATCAAGTGTACTAGTACTGTCATTCTTAATCTGCAAGCGACCAACATAAGTGTGTGCTGATGCTTCTTAACTTTTTCTGTTTGTAGTACTTGTTAATTTTCTAGCAGCTACATATGAATGAGAACACTACATGAAGTACTAAGAATTTTTGCTTCTAGTTTTGAAGTGTTGTTAAGCAACTCAAATTGAGCTGATTGATCTCAACGTTATGTTTTCTATACAATACTGAATCAAAACTAGACATAGAACAACGTTGTGTGATTAGTTGCATCATAACTAGTACTTTAGAGCAGCCACAAAGTTCCATTCAGAAGCTACTTTTGAATTTGAAATGATGGATTAACAACATACGAAGCTACCAAACTTATATAATGAGATAAGCAAAACATTGTACTTGATGACATAAATAAACTTGTTCAACCATGACAAGCACGACATAATCATACTGGTTCAACCCAACAAGAGCAAACTACTAATTTGAAACAACAAGATAAAAGGCAAGCACAAGCGAAAGGAAAACGAAGGCAGGCTCTGATGTATCTTCATCCCTAAAAGGGGCAATAGGGGTGGTCGTAGAAATTCGCAGCCTCCCACTATTTTGCAAATTCCGAACCATCTGTGATGTAGTCGATCATGCTCCATGACTTGTACGTGGCGTACGCATCTACTCCTGCGTACTCGATGATGTTGTCTGGTAGCGGGCTGGTCCCCAACATTTTGTAGTCTTCCTACGTGTTGATGTTCTTCTTCATGCCTTTGTAGAATGGGTGGATGACGCTGGCTGCAACATCAGTCAAGGAGTCGTACTCTTTTCCGGTGTATGGAACTCTCCACTTGCACTGAATGTCGATGAACTTGTTGGGGTTGATCTCCAAACCGGACAACTTCAGCTTCTCTTTGTCGCTTTCAATGCTGAAACCGGCAAATGTGAACAACGTCTCATGCTGTAGCAACTCGTTCAGGCGCTTGGGCCTGCAAGGGGAGAGACATTTTTGAAAATTAGCATTACTTTGATGTTTGAATTATTCATTTTTGTTTTGTTTTACAAGCGAAGAATCCATTAAGTAGATGTTTATGTAGCATAAATAATGGATGAATGTACTTCAAAAACTAATAAACAAAGTTCTGAAATTAAATTAAGTACATCATGTTATTCTTCTTTTTGGATTATACATAGTTTCAGTCAATGTTGTATGTTCTGCTTTGGTACTAGTTTAGTTTACTTTTGTTGAATAGGATAACACATAAACAGTGCTTCACCAAGTCCTTAGTTTATTTTATTATGAAAATAACATTAGATCAAATTCAGAAAATACTTCACTACATCAAGTTCAGAAACATCTTTTTAATACATCGAGTACATAAACTACACTATTGGATCAAGTTCAGAAACTACACTAGTCAATCAACTTCAGAAATTAATCTTCCGCAAGATTTTCCAAATAGTAATCAGTGCATCAGGTTCAAAAACACATTTATAGTGTATCTACTTGAGAAAATGCAGTAGTGCATCCACTTTTCACAAACCACACTAGTACATCTAGTTAGGAAACAAGTCTGATGAGATTTTTTAGGATACAGTACTAATAAAACAGATAAACCAAACAGGGCAAATGAGTAGGATGGCTCACCATTTTGTGGCCGCTGTGATGTGGTACACCAAGCAGTGGTCGTCGACGCACAACTGCAGGACTGCTGCCATCTGGGGAGGTTCATCTTTGTTGGTGTAGTGCACACCAACGCCGACGATCCTACGAAGCATGCCGCCAAGCTTCCTCCAGAGCCTGGAGATCACCTCGTCGGCCTTGTCTGGTTCGCTGGTGCAGACGATCTCCAGCGTCTCCTTGCCGTGGAGCTCAACCTCTCTGAGGGTTTTGGTGTACTCGCGCTTCTCGCCGGGGACGTGAACGTCGACGAGGTTGCTGCTCTTGTCCGACGACTCGTCTTGATGACGCTTGGTGGACGGTTCCTCCGCCATCGCCCTCCTCCGGCGGCCGTGGGCTTGTGAGAGAGAAGTTTGTGGTTTGTGTGCAGTGGAGATGGAAGCGGCAATGGTTGTTTGTGGGGATGATGGAGAGATGGAAGAGAATGGGGTTTTTTTTGCAGTGCGTCGACGGGGATTTGTGGGAGGCGGTTCGTCGGGGACGTGGGTGTAGTGGGTGTAGTGGCGTGGGGTCGCCGTTTGCAGTCCCTTGTGGCAACCGCTCAGTGGGTGGCGCGGGTGGTGGCCTGGAAGAAGTAACCGTCCAAGTCAAATGGTTTTTACTGATGCACTGACTAGTCTTGTCAAGCTGTACTTATGACCTGCTAAATCCCACTTGCACGTCTCAAGGGTGGTGATGACGGCATTTTACTATCGCACTGATTCGTCTTTGTCAAGCTGTACTTATCAGCTGCTTATCCCACTTGCACGTGTCAGGGTTGGTGATGATGGAGCTCTGTACTCCTCTACTGTGGTACTTGGACTGGTGATTTAAGTGTAATTGAACTTACCAAATACCAGTGAGACTATGTGTGATGCTAATGTTTTTAAAAACATTTTTTGTATTTTTAAAGGATTGTTTATATCAAGATAATCTCTGAGTATTTTTTACAGATAAATTAGATTTTTCATCAGTACAGAATGTATTATATTCGCATTTTTGTTTGAGGTAATTATTTTTATGTACTGATGGTCTTTCTGAATTGGGACTGGCAGAAGCAGACATAGCTTTGTTTTTTCAAAACGATGTTTTTTTGAGGTGTTCACGGGTGTGTTTGTTTTACTCTGCCTTTGTACTGACGACTGAGAATTATCAGTACTGATGTACTATAAGAGTTTAAATTTTCCTTAAAAAAATTTTGCTGAGTTACTGGTCAACAGTAGTGTTTTTCGTCAGTACAAATGTATTTGTGACTGCATTCAAAAGGATTATCAAATGGTTTACATAATAATGTCACTGCTCCACCGGGCACAAATCACAAATTATATCAGTATTGATGTGTACTCTGCCTTTGTACTGACGACTGAGAACTATCGGTACTGATGTACTATAAGAGTTTAAATTTTCCTTGACATATTTTTGCTGCTAAGTTACTGGTCGACAGTAGCGTTTGCGTCAGATAAATCCAGATAAGTTTTTTCAAATGTATTTGTGAGTGCATTCAAAAGGATTATCAAATGGTTTACATAATAATGTCACTGGTCCAGCGGGCACAAATCACAAATTATATCTTAACTATAGTACTGATCGAGAAATCGACGATAAAGCTAAATAAGTTTTGGTAACGACAGTGTTTCTGAAATGTTTCCTCATTGTGTGCCGAGGCAACTGAGACCACTAAGTATTGTTCAGTTGTTCAGTCTTGAGCTTCTCCTAACTGGCCCCGAATGTTGTGCCTTGCCGGCGCCCTTTCCTGGTTGAGCCTTGGCAGCTTCATCGTTAGTTTCAGTTTCCTCGTCCCCGACACTGTCATCTTCATTGTCTTCGTCTGATTGGTCGTCATTCTTGTCAAACTCTTCTTCTTCATTGTCTTCATTTGATTTTTTGGAACTCTGCACCTTGCCCTGTGTCTGTTCAGCGCCAATGACCTCCTTGCCCACTTTGCACGTGCGGGCATTATGCCCGTTAGTTCCCCCACACTTGCGGCAAGTGTAGCTGTCACGTGTGTTGTCTCCATTGGTAGAAACCTGGGTGGCTCCAATCTGCTTGTGCTTGTTGACAGTGCCATCTGTGCGGAGTGGGCATGTGCGGTAGTTATGGTTGCTCACGACGTTGCAGAATCCGCATGCCCATATCCCGAGAGGTTTGCCGTCCGGGCCAAATTCCACACGCTTGATGGGGCGTGGCGGCTTTTTGGCTGCTGCTTTCGCTGCTTGCGTCTTACTCTTCCTCCCCTTTGTGTTTGAGAATATGGGTGGTTTAATCACTCTTTCCTGCTGCTGCTGGTAGGATGTGCTATTGTCATGTCGTTCGCCTACAGCACCATCAAGCTCATGATCTCGCATGTGAGCTTGTTGGTGCTCTTGAGTGTGCACATGGGCAAGCTCTGGTTGCTGTTGCTCCTCTTCCTCGTTGTCGAACGGGTCAACAGCTCCCAGATGATTCATCCCGGATAACATTGTAGCAATATCCTTCTCAATGGCTTCATTGTCCGCCACACCTCCATTTTCAGCAGAATGCATGGCGTCGAGTTCTTTTTCAAGTTTCTCCATGATGACCCGCGACCTTGCCATTTGCTCTTGGCTTCTCAAAAAATTTCTGTGCACCCTCATGTTCAGCGTCAGCAGTGAGCTTTCAATGCAGTATTGGGATGCCTTGTTTGACGCTACTGTCCTCAAGTCATTTCTGTCGAATGTTGGCTGGATGTTCGGGCGTTTGGTGTATCTCCTAAGGATGTATTTCTCTGGAACGCTGGCAGCCTTAATTGTCTGCATCATGCACAGGACATGCATGCAGAAAAGACATGTATTGTTTTTGGAAGAGATGCATGTTTTTTGTCATTTCATTTGAAAAAAAACTTTGCAAATAAAGTCGTACAGTATGTAACATCTTTTTTTGTAGTCCTCACCTGTGTGGTCACATAGCCTGCACTCACACTCATATGTTTCTACCATGGGGTCTGCAACCACCTGGAACGCATGCTGAGACCATGCAGACAGTTTTTGCGGGTTGTTGTAGCGCACGAGGTACTTTGTGGGCTCTTCCGTCTCTGTCGCCGTGAAGAGTGTGCTCAGTTTTAGCCTTTTTCTGATCTCGCTGTACACAGCTCGCGAGTAAACCTTTGCCATCTGGGTGTCAAACCCATAGAAGGTCAGCGTGTTTTGTTCCTTCTGCACATGCAAGAATGATGACCAATTTGTTAGTTTTCTCGCAGCAAAAACTTGTCTAACTAATAAAGTTTTACTTTAGTAAGCATGTTTTTTTGTCTCACGACAGGTGATAGAGCTATACCATGTTACCCATTGTCTCTTGGTATGTTACCCATTGTCTCTTGGTTCTCTATCTGCCTCCTGGTTTTGACGCAGGAGTTTACCTGGCTGACAAAACGGTGTAGGTTTTGTCTCTCACTTACAAAGTTCTTCTTGAGCACATAGTTCATGCTCTCACTTCACTGTGTGGATGTCATTTTGGCGCAGAAAATTTCTTTGAAGTAGGCTGATATCCATTTCTCATGCTCGTTCCACATGGCCACCATCGTGGCATCATCATGGAGGTTGTACCTATCCATGGGTCCTTTCCAGGCATCCTCAAACTTAGTTGCCATGAGGGGCCAGTTGAGGATTCATGTGAATTCATCCTTAAAGTCTTCGTGCAGGTAGTACCGGTATGCGAGGTGTTCCCTGTACTTCTTCATAATGTGCCAGCGGCACAGCTTGTGTACTGTGTTCCCGAAAGCATCTGGTATCGCCAAAGCCATTGCCTGGCACTGGTCTGGTAATGAGAAAAGAGACATGGAGTGGTCAGCATATGGTGGTGCATATATACCAATAGAACTGACACAACATTTTTTACTGTGTTATTTTCCTTTTATTTTTTTGGGGGAGGGGGGTGGTGGTGGTGGTTGGGGGTGGTTTTCGCGGTTGTACCTGTGAGGATGCATGTAGGAGCCTTCCCTCTCATGCACCTTAAAAATGTCTTGAACAGCCATCTGAATGAATCTGCATCCTCATCTCTTATCAGGGCAAAACCAAAGAATGTAGTCTGTAAGTGGTTGTTAGTACCGACAAACACCCCAAGTGGCATATGGTACTTGTTGGTCTTATATGTGGTGTCAAATGTTACGCAGTCACCGAAGCCCTGATAGGCCCCTCGGCAGTTTGCATTCGCCCAGAATATGTTCTTAACTCTGTCAGACTCATCGAGTTGCATGTCACAGAAGAATTCCCTGTTTATAGCTTTCATCTCCCTAAAGAAGTTGACAGTCTTTAGGACATCGTCCACATCATCCATCCTTGAATTCTTTGCTTTCCTGCATATTAAAAGTTCATTCAAAAATGCATGTTGAACTGGTGTCAGGTCATGCGTTGCGTAATATGTTTGTACTGACAGAGGAAAAAAGACAGAGGCGGTTTATGGGAGGAGAACAAGTTTGTACTTACAGGTTAATCAGGTCTTTGGCATTCATTTCGAGGAAGTAGCTACCAGGGTCATCACCGCCTAGTATGCTCATGATTTGCGCGTGTTCAATACCTTTGAACTACAGGTACTTGACGTACTCCAAGATTGTTTTGTCAAAGTTTTTGTGGGAGTGCAAAAGACAAGCATTTCCGGAGCGAGCTGTAGCCTGTGGTTGTGTTCCCAGACTATCTCTTTTACGACAAATGTTCCATCCTTCTCCTTCTTCAGCCTCATTTAGCCCCGTAGTTAGTCCTGCCTGTCGTTTTGTTCTGCTGTCTATTTGCTTCAGACACCTTCGATTCATAGACTCCATAGCACGTGCAATAAAGGTAGGCTCTGGTCTTAAACTTGGGGCCTTCCCTGACAGCAAAACCCGCGTGCTTCGCATAGACGTTGTAGAAGTTCTTTGCTTCTTCAAAAGTTTCATAGCGCATCTCTAGTCTTGGCAGAACGTAAGCTTCAATGTTAGGTGGTTGCACGCAACAGTGAGCAAACAAAAACGCAGTTATGAAAATGTTAGATGGGGTGGTCACAGTACCATGGTATGGACTGTGCTTGTATGTTTTTTTCTATATGGATTTTACATGTGTATAGCTCTGTGCTGCCTCCGGTGTTTGCTGTTCACCCTGGTGTATGGGCGCGTGTGCTGTCACCCTTGGCACATGCAGCAATGCATCTCTTGGAGGGAGCAATGTTGACAAAGATCTCTGTCTCTCATTGTACGGCTGCCTCCCCTCAGATTCGTTGTGAGGTTGCTCCTGTCTATATGGCTCATATCTTGTACTTTGGAACCTGCTAGAGCGGCCAAAATTTCTGTCTCTTTGGCCTGGTCTTCCCGTCGCAACCGCTTTTGCAGCACGGATGATTGATGTTGACGGAGCGACTGGTGGAAGCCTTGTTGCAACCCATCCACGGCTTCCTGTCCTTGGCTTTCTGCATGCGCTAGGGAAGGAAAACATTTGTTGTTGGGGATATTGTTGGCCTTGTTGCAACCCACGAGTGACAAAGCTTGTATTCCCAGATATTAGTGTTTGCTGCATAGAAGAACTTGTCCGTGCTTCTGATGATTCCGGTGTATCTTGAAATTTGCCTGTATTGTTGAAGTATCCAGGTGGTATTTCTGGTGTTACCCAACCAGGTGGTGCCCCATATCTGCTTGGCTCATCAAACGCTCGCTGCGTGTGCCGCATTGCTCGCTTCTGCAATGACATTCAACAGTTTTGGGATTAATCTTTTCTGCATTTTTCTCGTATACATGCTATGGGTAACATGTCATGCACTGAAGGCAATGTACAAGTTGAACTTGCATCGCTGGTTGTTATTTAAACTGTTGTTCTCTATTTTGTATCTGGTTTCATTTTCAGTCGAACAGTATAACCGTACATGCTCAACACTGATGTACTGATGTACTGTTTTTTAGCACTGCTTGTAAACTGAACATTGAACTTCAGAGATGTATGGATATGCATATATATATATATATATATATATATATATATATATATATATATATACATATATATATATATATATATATATATATATATATAACTGATGCATGTCTTCTCTTTTGTTCATCTATAACTTATGCAACTACACTAGAAGTACTCCTAGTTTATGTATCATTGAACTTATTGTGTAACATGTGTATATTTTTTTCAACAACATTCTTTCACTAGTTCGAACTGACGCAACTACACGGCATGTACTATTAGAAATAACATCATACAACTTGCAGTGGTAGCTGAACCTTATATAAAGCCTAGTAGCTCCTTGGACTGATACATAAGTTTATGTTTTTTGGTTTTGAACTGAAGCTATCATATTAGAGGTACTGCCAGTAACCTCGACATCCAAATTGTGCATCAAGTGGCAGGGGTGTAATGAACTGATCAAGCATTTGCAATGTACTATCAGGTTCTTCTTCATAGCAGGACTGATGAACTGATGTACTGACACAAACGTGGGAAGCAGACATTACCTCCAGTGGACTGACTTCTTCTTCTTCCTCTCGTGGGCGGCGTATTGGCATGTTCTTGGGAGGCGGCGCCATTGATGCAGCTCCTGCTTGTGGTGGACGTCTGGTGAAGAGGTCCTGGGAGGCAGCACCTTGCGGGGATCACTACCCCGGAGAAGGAGCCCCAGCGACAGAGGGAGGCAGGAGGCGGCGGATCACGACCCCATCGTTGGATCCGGCGATGGAGGGAGGCAGGAGACGGCGGATCACGGCCCCGTCGTTAGATCCGGCGACGAAGGGAGGCAGGAGACGACGGATCACGGCCCCGTCGTTGGATCCGGCGACGGAGGGAGCTAGGAGACGGCGGATCACGGCCCCGCCGATGGATCCGGCGACGGAAGGAGGCAGGAGACGACGGATCACGGCCCCGTCGATGAATCCGGCGACGGAAGGAGGCAGGAGACGGCGGCGGATCCGTCGCCGGCTAGTCACGGTGCCGCGGGCTCCCTCGCTCCGGCTGCCGCCGTCGCTCGCTCGCCCACGACGGCTGCCTCCGGCGGAAGAAGGCGGGTTGGGTTCGGGCTGGGTCGGAGGGATTCTACGGTGGTCGGCGCGTCGCGCCTATATAGGGCGGGGGGCAACAGAATATTATTCTATTACGGGTAACAGAATAGTCCAGCCTTATATATATATATATATATATATATATATATATATATATATATATATATATATATATATATATGAGTTTATGTCCTCTACAGCATTCACTTATTGCTATTTCTTCAAGTTGCTTTTTCTGCTAAGTGAATGTGATCGGACCCTTCCCCCTCTATGCTAAACTCAACCCAATCTATTCACAAATTCTTTATGTGCGTTCTATTTGAAACTCGTTCAAAATCTTCACTGTGTCCTTGTCAGCTGAAGAATTTGCGAACGGAACGTTTAACCTATCATATCTAAATTTTCGGCCTTGCCGCTCAAACCGTTCCGCATTATATGTAATGTTTATCTATTCACCCACGATCTCACACGATCGCCACCTCTCAGTACATGGGTGACACATGTCAAGCGAATGAGAAAGGTCAGGGGCACATTCGTCCAATTTCTTCGGGCGAACAGTTTTTCACCGTGGCTATAAATACCCCTCCCCTTCCTCACTTCACTTTTTCTCCGCTCGACCTCACTCCAGCTCGATCTTCTCAAACCCTAGCGCCGCCGCTACTTCATCGTCGCTGGTGAGGAAGAGCTTCACTGCCTCGACCTCGTCGCCGTCGTACTCATGCCAACTACGGATTTCTTCACTCCGCCACCGCCGTAGCTGTCTTCCTCAGCCGAGCTAGGGCATGGAAGATCTGAACTGACAACTTCACATCTACACTTCCCAGTCCGTCGTGTTCTTTGTCCAGGGTAATTAAAAGCTACTTTTACTGCCCTGTTTGATTCGAATGATTTCTACCAAATCTTCAAAGGTGTTTTTCTTCAAATCCTCACACACTAAAACACCTCACATGTCATCTGTTCTTGATCCGTTTCTCTAAGCAATATTTTTCTTCAAGATTCCTCAATTGTGTGGATTTTTGATCTATACAACTCTGGAACCTAAGACAAAGAACGCTTAGTGAAATTCTTCAAGACTCATCTGGTCAAATTCCTCAAACTTGTCTTTTTGAAAAACCTCTGAGAACGCATATGACCTCTCCAAATTCCTCGCAACTATACTCTGTTCACAGGTACACATGTCCGCTGCTGAATCACTAGGTTCTCATCAACTTAACTCATTTGCAGCGTTCCTCGAAGAAAAATTGCTCATCTCTTCAGAGAATTCTATTGTTCAAATTCCTCAGCTGAAGAAAATGGCTGATGGAAAGAAGCACAGAAAGGAGGAAAGAGGCCTAAGGTTAATACTGCTTTCGAGATCCCTGATGACATATACAAGGGTTATTGCACTCCAGATGAGGCCAAGTTTGGCAAAGAGGACAAAAATCAGCGCAAGGTGCGCATTCAAAGAATAGAGAGGAGATGGGCAAGGGAGTGGAGGGAGTACAGATATGTTACTCCCAAATATATGAAGAAATTCGCTCTAAATCCTCCATGCCCAAGACCTCCGTTGGCACCTGGCCAAGAAGCTGATCCTACCAGCCTCAAGCGTGGTGAGGATTATCCTGATGCATGGGCCAAGCGCCAGGCCAAATTGGCCAAACAAGCAAGAGAAGTAGTGAGGAAATTTAACAAAGACTCTGTTGCTGCTGCTGCCGCTGCTGAGGCCTCTGCTAGCAAGCCGAAGAAGGCCATGTCAAAGAAGCCTGCTCATAAGCCAAGTGCTTCATCTTCAATGCCTTCAAGGCCATATTCTTCAAAGCCCTCACGGCCAACTCTTCAAGCTGCTCCCGCTCCTCCCCCAAAGTCCTCAGCTGCCCCGTCCAAATCCTCAACACCTGTGCATCTCGCCACGTGCCAAAGGACAACAGGCATCTCTATTGCCTCGGGAGCTTCTGCTAGTTCCTCAGCTGCACCAAATTCTTCAACTGGCCCCTCTCGGCTGAAGACAAAGGCCACTTCTGGATGAGGCACTCGACCAAGTCCTCACAAGAAGCAGGTCACCTTCCAAGTACCTTCTGATGAAGACGAAGCTGACGATGAGGAACTTGCTGAAATCATCAAAGACAGGCAAGTCAAGGCCGCTAGAGCCAAAGGTAGCAATGTGCCATTGCTTCTGGATCCAAAGCTAATCCTAGACTTCATCGACCTATGGCACAAGGATCCCAACACACCTTTGCCGGAGATGAACCTCACTCCTTGTCAAAGTCATGTTTTGACTGCCTTCATTGAAGAAGAGAAATGGAAATTTGAACAAGGAAGAAGAGTGAAGAAAGCGCAGTACAAGAAACAGCGCTTTCTGAAGCAAAATGTTCTGAAGCTTTCCCCTAAAGAACCCGTTGCCTTGTAAGCTGAGATCAAGCAAATGAGTGATGAATTTGATCGCTACTATGCTGACTGGCTTGGAGCCAAAGTCAGATTTGTGAATTTGACTGAAAATTTCACTTCCAATGTTGCAGCCCCAATGCAACAAGAAAATCCTCAGGCTGAAGCATCTGCTCAGCCAACTGAAGAAAATGCCAGGACCGCTGATGATATTCACGCTGCTGAAGAAACTCAAAGTACCAGGGCTGATGACTGCATTCCAGCCGTTGATAAAATTGCCAGGGCAACCACTAGTGTTGCGCCTGAAGAAAATGTCAGGACAGTTGAAGCTTCAAGGGCTGTGCCTGAAGAAAATGAAGAAGTCAGGGCAACTGCATCAATTGTGCCTGAAGAAATTCAACCAAATTCCTCTGCTCCTCCTGCACCAACCCCAACTCCGATCCTTCCATCTACATCAGATGTGAAGAAGATCAAGGCTGCAGAACGTGCAGCGGTGAAAAAAAGGAAGGCTTCAACTTCATCACATTCTTCAGCTCCGAAGAAGATGAAGCCATTGACCAGCTCTTTTGCAAACCCAGTTGATGCTATTCCTATCTCATCCATGCCATCAAAGGACCTTGTTTCTTTTGATGAAAAATATGTGATTCCAAGTGAATCTGATGATGACATTCCTTCTGCTGCTTCGTCAGAGCAGTTGGATGAAGAAATTGAAGTGGATGCAATCCCTTCAACCCCAATAGTCTGATCGCCCATGCCTCAGTTCACTACTGAAGAGGCCGGCGTTGAAGAAAAAGAAGATGATGAAGATGTGGACATTGAGTGTACAACACCAGTGCTGAATGATGATTTTTGGGAAAGTCAGCACCCCAACTCTCCTCTGTTCACACCACTTCAACAAATTCCTCAGTCCCCTGTCAACACTGAAGTACAAATGGGATCTGAAGAACCTCGTGCAACTCCTTCTGTACATGAAGAGATTCCAGCCACTAGTGCTGAAGAAAATGTAAATGAAGAATTGAAGACCCAGGCTGCCACTGAAGAAGAAGCTGAAATTCCTCAGCCTGTGGAGCCTGAGATTGCGATTCCTAAGGTGGTGATGCAATTGACTGATACTCCTCAGCCCAAGCCAAAGGATCCCTTCTCGAAGAAGCAGAAGTTCAAGGTTGATGACTTCTTCGGCGAGCACGTGTTCTTCACAGATTATAATCCATATGACACTGCTCGTCTTAGAAGGAAGCGTTTCTGGACTACCAACCAGGCTAATTCTATTCATCACTGCTCTTCAACAAGGATAAAGTCCTCGACCACGAGCACATTCCTCATGTGGACATGGAATCCCTGCCGTGCTTCTCACCTGTCCTCAGTGTGCTTCATGACGCAGGCCTCCTCAACTTTTGCTCAGACATTGTTGATTGGAATGAAGAACTTATTCTTCAGTTCTATGCAACACTGCATATCACAGGTGACGCTGACGACATCAATACTTGGGTGTTGGACTGGATGACCGAAAACACTCATTATAAGGCACCGGCCTCTGAATTACTTCACGCCCTGCCCATCAATCCTCCACCTGAAGGAGCTCGTTGCCTGTACCAAGAGCCTGAACTGACTGCCCATTATATGCAAGTGCTTATGAAGCCTCTGAAGCCTGGTCAATCCCCAAGGACAAAATTCCTCATGAAGGAATTGCTCTATGTGCCAAGAATAGTTTATCGTATTCTGACGAAGACAATGAGTCCGATCAAAGGCCATGACTCATCTGATGAGGAAATTGTTGGTATCATGAAGAATCTGCTATTCAACGTCATACATGGCATTCCTGTCAACTATCATGATTTCTTCATGAGGACTCTGGCAAATGTTGCACTCTCTCCGATTGAGTTGAAGCCTTATGCTCCTTGGATCATGAGATTCCTCAGAACAAGGTCTTCACTCAACTACAAAGCTGATTTTCAGAATCACCTCAGCTACTTGCCCCCAATTGAAGTCCTCAAACGGACATATTCCTCAGCTGATGAGAAGGGCAAGGCACCAACTGTCATTGATGAAGGCATTCGTCCATTGGATGGTCAGTTTCGCAAAGCTGCATCTTATTCCACCAATGATGACTCTGCCACTCATGATTCTGCTGCTAATGCATCCAAGCCAAATCCTCAAGCCACTGCTCCAAGAGTGATGACTGACCATGAGCTGCTTCTTAGTCTTCACCAGAAGGTGGATCGAAACCATAAACGGGTTAAGCGTCAGTTTGGTTCCATTCTTCACAACATGACTGCTACACATAATGCAGTGAAGAAAAGCATTACTACCTCCATGAAATCTTCGGTCGCACCTAGGCTGCTATGTCACATCTATATGGTGAAGAAGATCTGAAGCAAATGAGTCTCAAGGAGGACTTTGACTGGTCTGCACCTCCACCGAAGAAATACAAGAAGGTCAAGGTTCCTTCCTTGATGACACTGCGGCAGGCCCTACAACAACAATCGACCCCAAAAACGCTGGCGCTCCTCCATCAACATGATATTCTTCAGGGGCGTTAGTCCTCATTTTCGATCCTTTTGGTCATTCGATGACAAAGGGGGAGAAATTTGAGTTAGTCTTCAAGCGGGTCTACATATATGGGTGTTCTTTTTGCGAAGTTACAACTCTCGTTCTTCTGATGACTTTGTTGGATCGAGTTGTAAACTTAAACTCTATGGTGGCCTGATACTTTTGTTGTGTTTCTCTGCATGCTTATTCCTCATTAATGTTAATGCACGCATGCTGAATTACATCAGTCACCATATTTCATCATGCATTTCAAATTCTTCATATTATATGTCAAATGCGAGTATGAATTACAAGATATAGGGGGAGATCTCCATGATTCTACTCTTCAAGTCTGCATTGCTTCAAAAGCAAATTCCTCACTATGCACATCTTCAGGGGGAGTTCTTCTATATCTTGCAATCAAATTCCTCAGTATCAGTATTTACACTTCATATGATTATCCCCGTTGAAAACTTAACCTATATTGTCATCAATCACCAAAAGGGGGAGATTGTAAGTGCATCTAGTGCCCCTTAGTGATTTTGGTGTATTGAAGACTTATAGGTTAAGGGACTAATGTGTTTATGAGTGTACACAGGTCTATAAGTCTATGAGGAGTTTGACATTTACAGAGAAAGTTGACCCCTAAAAATGAAGTTCTTCGACTGAAGACTTTGGATTTCTGAAGACTTTCTGAAGACTTTGAAAGTGAAGAAATTGGTGTGACCTTGAAGACTTGGTATTCATTCGAGGAACATGAAGCGTGAAGACTTTTGTTTTCGTAGTTTCATTTTCTCTTTCTTGAGTCATAGGAAACACCGTACTGTTAAAGAGGGTCGAGGAAATACTAAGGAAAAATTTCCATGTGATGCTCAACTCAAAATCCTACACCTACCAATCCCTTCGAGTGAAGCCATTGGAAATATCATACAGTTCAGTCAATTTCTTCAGTGATAGAGACGAAGTTCTTCTGGTCGCTGAGGAATTTGTTCTGACTGAGGAGTTAGGAATTCGCCAGTGCGGATTGCCTACACAGTGAGGAACATGATAGCCCTGAGGAATTTGATACTCAAATTTCCGACCGTTAATGTGCCTTGTGCCAGCTGTCCCAAAATATCTACCCACCTAACGGTCATATCATTGAAGGGCATTTATGTCTTATCATGTCGGGCTGCTCCCTAGGCTATAAATAGACGCCCCCCTTCAACCACTAGCTGGTTGGCTGCTCCGAGAGAAACTGACACTTGTCATTTGAGAGCATCCCATCCTCTGAGGACTTTGAGCGAAAATCATCAAGTGAGGAAAACCCAAACCCACACACCTACAAACCCAAAGTGATTGAGCATCACTGAAGAGATTGATCCTGCGTGGATCCGACGCTTGTTACCTTTGAAGACTGTGCTTCTTCCAGACGGTTAGGCGTCATGGTCTAGAGCATCCAAGAGGAATTGTGGATCGCCGAGTGACCGAGTTTGTGAAGGTTTGGAAGTCACCTGAAGATTTACCACGAGTGATTGGGCAAGGTCTGTGTGACCTTAGCTCAAGGAGAATACGGCGAGGACTGTGTGTTCGGGACTGTGTGTCCTCAGGTTTAAATACCTAGCTGCTCCAACCAGACGTACAACTGAGACAGCAGTTGGAACTAGTCTACCAAATCATTGTCTTCACCAAGCTTACTGGTTCTATTTCCTCAACTCTTTCATTTCCTCATAACTGTGTTGTGCACTTGTTCATATCTGTTTGAAGACTTTGACTGAAGACTTTCTCAATTTCCTCAGTTCAATTTCTTCAGTCTGCTTGTCTTCATCCTGTGTTATCATGTGTTTACTCTTTCTGTACTCTGTGCTTGTCTTCATTTCATCATGATGACTATGCCTATGTTCTGTTATGTTAACTTTTGAGTACTTATTCCGCTGCAAGTAGTTCTTCGCTAAGAATTTCCTCACCCGCAAATTTCTCAATGAAGAATTCATAAAAATCGCCTATTCACCCCCCCCCCTCTAGTCAATATAACGCACTTTCAGCCTCCTCGTCGTTTGCTTGACGTCCACTCCAAGTCCTCTGGATCACGTTTGTTCCAAAAATCACGTTCCTGAAGGTTTCATTCCGTTTGGACTCCGTTTGATATTCTTTTTCTGCACTGAAATAGGCAAAAAAAACAGCAATTTGGGTTGGGCCTCCGGTTAATAGGTTAGTCCCAAAAATAATATAAAAGTGTATAAATAATCCCATTAAACATCCAAAATAGAATATATAATAGCATGGAACAATCAAAAATTATAGATACATTGGAGACGTATCAGCAGGTCGCCAATACGAGGCGAAGGTGTGAGTGCCATCGTACTCTGACTTGACGCCCTGCCACCCGCCTTCTCCGTCTTCCCTAATTCTTTCTTCATCACCATCGCTCCGGGAGGACGCTGGCCCCTCAGGTCGTCACCTCTCCCGGAGAAGCAGCGGGCGATGGCGGCGTCCGAGACGTGCGAGAGGCATCGCTCCCCTCCTCGGGGGGCAGGGAGATGCCGCCGCTTAAACGTTCGCCTCGACTTCACCAAAGGGAGCAATGTTGGTATTACCACAAGCCCCAGGCACTGCACCCCAGAAGGGTACCGGGAACCCCTGGGGCTCCGGCGTCGAAGGACGACCGGTCTGAGCGAAGGAGATAAGTGTTCCTTCATAATGGGAAAGCTTGATATCTCCTGCGCGATGAGCAGCTCGCCCATCGCATCTTTTCGGAGCCCGGACCAGACTCACTCCCCAAGCGTCGACACGAGCATTCGACATCATCAACCCCAAGCTAGGGTCTGGGGCCTGGCCCTGGGCTCTCCTTTTCAGCATACCCCAGGAGAAAGCAGAAAATGGAGGAGGAGGGGTGTGTGGATGAATACTCTCACTCCTCCCCCACCCCTTCTTTATAGGCGAGTTGGGGCTGGGAGCCGACCCCTCGGTGGGTAACCGCCGTCCTCCTCCACCAATCCGAGAAGGCCGGGCCCCTGCCTTGACGCTCTCCCGCACCACGCGCCTCCGTTACCTACCCCACTCAATGCATGTGGCATACGTGGCTAAGGATAAGGGCGTGGTGGGAAGAGTGAATTGGCAGTTACTCACCCATGCGTTAAAGTCATTCACGGGCCATTACAAAAGTGGCCCTACCACAATTGGCGTTACACGACGCACGGGAGAACCGGGAAACTGGCCTGGGCTCAAGTTAATGAAGAAACAAAGAAGATTTCAAGGGACAAGCAATTGTTATCCTCTTGTCAGTGCACTAGTTAGGGCCTGCCACGACGACGCCCGGCAGCGCCTTTGGGCCAGGCTCGGGGGCTCCTGTCGGTGCAACAAACCCTGGGTCTGTTTCCCAGACCATGCACAGGCCTAAGATCAAGATTACAACGTCCAAGACCAGACCAAGCACAAGAGATCAGCTCTTTGAAGAATCAAAGTGCGGATCAAGAAGACCAAGTCAAGCCAAAGGAGCAAGACACCACTAAGGGAAAACCTCCCTTGCCGGGCACGCGACCCTGGCGATGTCAAGGTTACTGAGGGAGTCCTGGATTAGGGGGTCCTCGGACAGCCGGACTATATCCTTTGGCCGGACTGTTGGACTATGAAGATACAAGATTGAAGACTTCGTCCCGTGTCCGGGTGGGACTCTCCTTTGCGTGGAAGGCAAGCTTGGCAATTCGGATATGTAGATCTCCTCCCTTGTAACCGACTCTGTGTAACTCTAGCCCCTTCCGGTGTCTATATAAACCGGAGGGTTCAGTCCGTAGGACAACAACAATCATAATCATAGGCTAGCTTCTAGGGTTTAGCCTCTACGATCTCGTGGTAGATCAACTCTTGTAATACTCATATCATCAAGATCAATCAAGCAGGAAGTAGGGTATTACCTCCATCGAGAGGGCCCGAACCTGGGTAAACATTGTGTCCCTCGCCTCCTGTTACCATCCGCCTTAGACGCACAGTTCGGGACCCCCTACCCGAGATCCACTGGTTTTGACACCGACATTGGTGCTTTCATTTGTTCCACTGTGCTGTCACGATAAGGCTTGATGGCTCGTCTTGTTGTCAAGGACAACATTACCTCAGGGGGAGCCCTGGCTGTAGGCCAAACTCTCCGACTAGGCGGCTTCGTCATGACCGCCCATTCAGTCGTTACGCCAACGATGACTTCTCGGGTCATCAAAAACAGCCTCCACGTCGGCTCGGGATTCGCCGAGCGGATGGATCCAATGGAGCTCTCTTTCTTGAACGAGCTCTTGGATCGCATCGCCGCCCTGGGAGTCGCTATGGACTATGATCGGATCGGGCTTAAACCCGACCATAGGGAGATTAACTCTCCGCCGGTCACCCATCAGATAGCGGTGGTGGAGGAGCAATGCAGCGATTCTTCCTCTATTTTGAGGACAAACTATGTCCAGATTCCCGAGCTCTCCGAGCCAGATACCCATCTACGGGAGGACATGGCCCAAGCTTCGAACCTAGAATCAGACAGCGGGCCAGATCTATTGGGCGACATCCTGGAGCCCGAACTGCCAAGCTCGGAAGCTCCACCGCCCCTGGGTCTCAGATCGGGTTAGGGTTTAGACCTAAATCTACCCACCCACCCAGACATAAGTGATCTTTCCACAGTACATCACTATTGGGCCAGATTCCTCCTTGTAATGAGCAAGGTTAAGGACTGTCGCGAGGAGGACGCAATTTCATTCTTCTGCAAAAATTGCACAGACAAGGGAATCCTCAACGCCATAAGTCGTCGTGACATAGCACACTTCACTGACTTGGCGGCCATAGTACGGAAGTACTGTGCGATGGAAAGCGCCTGGAAAACCCAAACAAAATTCTGGGATCCTCCAGCTCTCACTAAACCCCCCGTCCGAACTAAAAGGGTGTACTCTCGTAAGTCACCCGATCTAATTACAAAGAAACCAAAGTCCACTACAGGGCGTGGAACTGTATTGGAAGGATGGCTCAATGGGCCATGCAAAATCCACAATACACCAGATACCATGCCAACACACAGCCTTAGAGCATGTTGGATACTCCGGCAGGTGGCCAAGAGCGGCGAGGATCTCCTCATCAACAACACCATAGAGCACCATCCCGTGGAAAATAACAATACAGTATTGACAGTCTTCAAGACCTTCGCCTCAAATAATAGGCGCAAGCGAGCACTCCACAGCCTTGCCGAAGTCTGCCATGTTGCAGCAATAAATCCATGGAGCGATACGGCCATAACCTTCAATGCTAGTGACGAACCTCAATTCCGAACAGCCCGAGCACCAGCCGCCTTGGTCCTTAGTCCAATTGTGGACGGCTTCCGGCTTACTAAAGTGCTCATGGATGGTGGCAGCGGATTAAACCTCATCTATGAGGAGAACTCTTCGAAAATGGAAATAGACAAGAGCCGCATTGAGCAAAGCAGCACGACCTTCAGAGGAATCATCCCTAGTCGGGAGGCACGATGTGCGGGAAAAATCACACTAGATGTGGTATTCGGCACGCCGGAGAATTATAGGTCCGAAGAAATCACATTCCAAGTGGCCCCGTTCAGTAGCGGATACCACGCCCTTTTAGGGCGGGAGGCATTCACGATCTTCCAAGCTATACCCCATTACGGGTACATGAAGCTCAAAATGCCCGGGCCCAATGGAATCATCACTCTAGCTAGTGATCCGGACATAGCACTCCGCGCCGAAAATAAAACCGCCGCACTAGCCCTCGAGGCGTTATCCGAAGCCCTTGCGGCCGAAGAACTAACTGCGCTGCGCTCCACAGTGGACAGGGACGACGTGATACTCGACAAAAGACCCAAGTCCACCTCTTTTAAACCAGCGGACGAAATAGTCAAATTCCAGGTCCACCCAACGGACCCTACAAAAACAGCATCCATCGGGGCACAGCTGAACCCCACAACAGACGCCGCACTGCGGGAGTTCTTGCGCGAGAATTGGGACATCTTCGCCTGGCATCCTTCAGACATGCCAGGAATCCCACGCAGGCTGGCCGAGCATAGCCTTAACATTCTAAAGGGGTTCAAGCCGGTCAAGCAGACTCTTCGGCGTTTCTCTGAGCCTAAGCGACAAGCCATGGGAGAAGAGCTAGCCAAGTTACTCGAGGCCGGATTCATTAGAGAAATAAAACATCCGGACTGGCTAGCAAACCTGGTGATGGTACCAAAGAAGGACAAATCCTGGCGCCTATGTGTCGATTTCAAGGACCTTAACAAGGCTTGCCCCAAGGATCCCTTCCCCCTCCCCCGCATCGATCAAATTATCGACGCTACCGCAGGACACGACTCATTGTGTTTCCTCGACGCATACTCCGGATACCATCAAATTAAGATGGCGGAGTCCGATCAAGCCGCAACGGCATTCATCACTCCATACGGCCCCTTCTGTTTTAACACCATGCCTTTCGGGCTCAAAAACGCCGGTGCAACCTATCAACGCATGATTCAGACATGCCTGGAAACACAAATCGGCAAAACAGTGGAGGCATACGTAGACGATGTGGTCATTAAAACCAGACACGTCGAATCCTTAATAGACGACTTGAGGCTCACGTTCGACAATCTCCGAACATATGACATCAAGCTCAATCCGGAAAAATGCGTTTTCGGCGTGCCCGCCGGAAAGCTCTTGGGCTTCATCGTCTCCAATAGAGGAATTGAAGCAAATCCGGCTAAAATCCGAGCTCTGTCACAGTTGGCTATCCCAACAGACCTCAAGCAAATCCAGAAATTAACTGGATGCGTGGCTGCCTTAAGCCGCTTTATCTCCCGATTAGGAGAAAAGGCACTACCTCTTTATCGCCTTCTTCGACGCACCGAACACTTCGAGTGGACGGATGCGGCCACGGCTGGATTGGAAGAAATAAAGGCCGTCTTGGCCAGCAACCCAATCTTGGCCGCGCCAAATATCGGCGAACCAATGCTGTTATATATAGCGGCAACACACCAAGTTGTAAGCGCAGTGCTCGTCGTCGAACGAGAGACGGACGGACATAAGTTCCCGCTTCAAAAGCCGGTATACTACGTATCCACTGTCCTCACTCCATGCAAATCACGGTACCCACATTATCAAAAGATAGCATACGCGGTCTTCATGGCATCCCGGAAACTACGACACTACTTTCAAGAGTGTTCAATTACGGTGGCCTCTGAAGTACCACTCAACGACATAATAAATAACCGCGATGCCACGGGCCGGATTGCTAAATGGGCTATTGAGCTCCTCCCGTTCGACATAACATACAAACCACGGCGAGCCATTAAGTCACAAGTACTGGCTGATTTCGTCGCCGAATGGACAGAAGCCGAACTCCCTAAAGAGAACGGCGCGTAATCCAATTGGATCATGCACTTTGACGGCTCTAAAATGCTGGCTGGTCTGGGGGCAGGCGTCGTCCTGACATCCCCCACCGGAGATACAGTCCAATACGTACTCCAAATATTATACACAGACTCCAACAACGCAGCAGAATATGAGGCCCTGTTACATGGTCTCCGGATGGCAGTCTCCATGGGCATTCAACGCCTAGAGGTGCGTGGGGATTCGAACCTCGCAATATCTCAAATAAATGGAGACTTCGACGCCAAGGATCCGAAAATGGCGGCTTACCGCAACGCCGTCCTCAAAATGTCAGCTCGGTTCGAGGGGCTCGAATTCCACCATGTGGTCCGAGAAAACAATCAAGCGGCGGATATCCTCGCCCGCATCGGCGCTAAGCGCGACCCTATCCCACCTAATATCTTCTTGGAAAGGCTGTTTAAGGCATCCGTTGTATGGGAAGGAGAGACCGGCAATAAGAGCCTGGACCCGGCCACAACGCCAGATACCGAACACTCTGACGTAGTCGGAGGCTCTGCCACCGAAATAAAGCCTTCGGCCCACGTGATTATGGCTGTCATCGCCCCGTGGACAGAACCCTTCTTGGCCTACCTAACTAGGCAAGAACTCCCTGAGGACCCAAACGAGACACGTTGCATTGTGCGGCGGTCTAAAGCCTACAAGGTCCACGAGGGAGAGCTTTATAAGAAAAGCGTTACCGGAGTACTTCAAAGGTGCATCTCCGAAGAGGAAGGACGGCAACTTTTGGCAAAAATTCATGCTGGACTCGGCGGCCACCACGCCGCAGCTCGGGCCCTTGTAAGCAAGGCCTTCCGTACAGGTTTTTACTGGCCGACGGCCCGAGCAGACGCACAGGACCTCGTCCAACGTTGCGTCGGTTGCCAGCTTTTCGGAAACCAAAGCCATCTGCCACCTACTGCTCTTCGAACAATCCCCATTACTTGGCCCTTCGCGGCCTGGGGGCTTGATATGGTCAGACCCCTTAAAGGAGGAAGCCATAAGAAAAAGTACCTATTGGTCATGGTGGATAAATTCACCAAATGGATAGAAGCCAAACCAGTTAAAACAGCCGAATCTGGACCAGTGATAGACTTCATATCCGGGGTTGTACACCGTTACGGCGTCCCCCACAGCATCATCACCGATAACGGCTCGAACTTTACAGTCGACGAGGTAAAAACTCGGTGCGGCAACATGGGCATTAAGCTCGATTATGCCTCCGTCTATCACCCCCAAACAAATGGTTAGGTCGAGCGAGCAAATGGTCTCATTATGAGCGGCATTAAACCCAGATTAGTGCGATCCTTGAAGGAATTAGATACGCACTGGGTTGAGGAGCTCGACTCCGTACTGTGGGGGCTGCGAACCACGCCGAATCGCACTACCGGATACACGCTGTTTTTTATGGTGTACGGCGCAGAGGCGGTACTGCCCTGCGACATCATTCATGACTCACCTCGAGTGCGCATGTACGAAGAGAAAGAAGCCGAGCTTGATCGGCAGGACAGTTTGGACGCCCTGGAGGAGGAGCTTGATGTGGCAAAAGCCCGCTCCGCATTCTATCAGCAACAGGCTCGAAGGTATCAAAGCAGAGAAGTACGGGCCAAAACTTATAACGTTGGCGAACTCGTTCTACGCCTACCAGAGAAGAAAAAGGACAAGCTCAAGCCCAAATGGGAAGGTCCCTTCATTATTGACAAAGTTCTGACCGGTGGAGCGTACCGTCTGCGGGATGCATCGGACAATCGACTCGAGCCAAACCCATGGAACGCGGCCAGACTCCGAAGGTTTTACGCCTAGTGCCGGACTCTGTGTTTGTCTCCTTACCTCCGTCAATTTTATATATATATATATATATCTGTTACCTGTCTTTTCTTTCTTTCTTCCCTTTTTTCTTCACGACCTTAAAAGGTTAAAATGTGTCTTGACTACACAATCTTGACGCGCTAGGCGTGCTCATTATACCTGGGGGCTTCTTATACAGAAGCTTAATATAACTATGTTCCGGGCTCTATGCCCCCCGCACATGTGTTACTTTTCCACATGTACCTTTTCTTCGCCATTATATGCATCGATATGACTTAAGTTTTGGCCAAGCTGGGTTGCCTGGCTCTTGTGTTTATGCCCTACGTTCCCGTTAATTTGGCTAGGGCATAAGGGGAGCACCTCTGCGATTGTTACTGCAGGGTCAGCCGGATGTGTACCTCAGACTGGGTGAAGCCGAAAGCTAGCGTTCTTAAGGGAATATTCGGTCGGTGAACAAAAGATGACTTTTACTTATTTCAATACAAGCCCCCAGATGTTTATATCCTGCGTCTCTTTTCGCAGTTCGGGCATGCACATTAATGCATGCGTACCCAGGGAAAGGAACCCTTAACGGAACTATTCTCCCTGGAAGATGTTTCTTACTATCCATGTAATATAACATAGCTAGTTGGGTACTTGTCTGTTCAAGCACTTATGACCCCTACGCCTGGTTTCCACGCGTACCCCGGTTTTTACATAACTGAGCGGGTATTCGGATACACTCCGGACTGTCGGGTCCGGAGGTCGAAGCGAAAAGGTCCGCCATGACAAATGATTTACAATCGGGCTAGGGACAATATATGTCACTTGAAGTACACAGTCATTTAGACTGACTAAATTCTTCTTCTATACCATCCAACAGGCTGTCTAGCCTACAATCCTGTTGGGAATACTTTGCGGCTAATTTCACCTGGTCATACACCAAACTGACGGGGATCTCTTTCCCGTCAGACCCCACAGGTCCGACTTCGGCCATATGGTTCGGGTCAGCCTTGGTATATCGAGTCTTCACCATGGCCCAGGCTTCCCTTGCACCTTGTCGGCAGGCAGATATCTTCCATAATCGGAAGCGCCGCCGCGCTCCCTTGAGCATCTCTACGAGCTCCCCCATGCCTCCTGGCAGGGAGGCGGATGGCCACAAGGCCTGGGCAATGCCCTGCATCACCTGCCGAACTTGTTCGTGCAGTTGTGAGAGCTCTGGCAGAAGATCACCCGCAGACCCGGGCATCTCCTCTGCGGGACGACCCGTCAGCATACCTACAGACATAACTCTGTTAGCCGGTTTCTTCACCGAACTCTATAAAAGTTCGTTCAAGCACTTACTAAAAATGCCGCGTCGAAGCCTCTTATTCTCTTTTACGGAGTCAGCAAGCTGGCCCCGAACATCTTTCAATTCAACGCCCAGCCGGGTATTGGCATCTTGGAGATCATTTTTCTCCCGCCTAACCTGTTTAAGCACGCGCTCGCCAGCCTTTAGCTGTCGTTGAGCATGTTGCTCATCCCCCCGTACGACCTTCGGATTCACTCTGGGATCATCTGCAGAATCTTTTGTTAGATTTGCATGCATGCCGAATACTAACTGGTACATGTCATTCTTTTCGATAGAAACAAGTGTTACCAGATGGGGCCTCCTCGGACTCCTTCATTGCGGCAACTGCGGCCCGTAGCTGGGCTTTGCACTCCTCCAGCTCTTGAGACAACTGGGTATTCTTCTCCGTAAGAACCTATGCAAACAATGATCCTTAAATCAGTTGTGCCAACTGTTTCAAGTCTCAGGGCTACTGATATACATAATTATTAGATTTTCTTACCCGTATATCCTTTACATACTGGTCTGTGGCTCTGGCAAGACCATTTTGAGCAGCTCGGATGTACGTGTCTCCCAAGTTGAAGGCATCGAACGCCTCTTGCGAGAAACAAGGGTCGCGGAGTACGGCTCGGTGACGCCTGCGATTCATGGCACTCTCCACTTCGGAATTCGTAGCGGACAGCCTATCCGCATCCTCTGTAGGAGGAACATCCGGTGTTGGCCCCACATTAGCGTCTGCCTCTAAGTCCGGCTCTGGAGCCCGACTGGTGGAGGCGTGGCCGGCAGGCTCTCCGGATATGGTCCGGCGAGCGTTTTTCCTGCCAGGAACCATGGACGTTATTATATTTTAAAAGACGACAACCACGGAGCGGGGTTCTTTTTCATACCTCTGTGACAGCGTCTCAGTCCTGACCGCCTTCCTTTTGAGCCTACCCGGCTTCGGTACCCCTTGTTGGTGAGTCACCGCGGGTTCGGCATGGCGTCCCGAGGGCCTTCCCTATAAGACACCATACGTGTGCGGTGGGTGAGGTGCAAAAAAGGGATCCTTCTTGGAAGTTGGGACTCCGGTTTTACTTACACGCGATGCGGGGAGCAGTCCAGGATAGTTGGCTATGATGGCCACCAAGGCACCGTCACAACTTAACTAATGGAATGTCCTGTCGATGAGCTCCACAGATATGTCCGGATCTTCTTTGAGTCCGGGGTCGAGGGCCCGGTCAGGGTCCTCTGGTTGTGGAGACGGGCTGTGGACCTCCCTCACAGCTTTTCGCAGTTCCTGCTATGAAATAGCAAGGTAAATACTTATGACGAAGAATGCGGGAAGGACTGGGGTAAAAAGTAGCAGCTCACCCAGTTTGGGGGGTTGTACATGGAGAATCCATCCCGTGGCTTAATGCGGATGAACTCCTCTTCCTCTCCTTTATATAAATCGGACAGTATTTTCGCTAGAGCAGCGACGGAGTCCGAACCCTTGCGACCGCAGCGGGTGGCATCGTCTTCTCCATTAAAATGCCACATGGGTTGTCCCCGATATTGAAGTGGCTGCACCCCCCGCATTATACATATTGACATAACCTCGATTATTGTCAATCCTGATTTGGCCAGCGTTTTTATCTGGCCCATCAGGTAAAGGACCTCTCTGTTATCTTCCTCCTGGGGGCTCCGAGGGCGCCAGCTGCGGCGTTTCTTCAAAGGGGCGTTATTGAACTCAGGAAGGCCCATCCGAATAGGGTCCGGAAGGGGGACGTCCTCCATATAAAACCACTCCGAAGGCCAGTCTTCGGATGTCTTCTTCGGAGTACCGGATAGGTATCCGGTCCCGGCGATGCGCCATATCTCGGCTCCGCACACTTGATAAATTGACCCCTCCTGTGTACGGGGTACGAGGCAGAATAGCCTCTTCCATAGCTCGAAATGAGCTTCGCAGCCCAAAAACAGCTCGCAAAGGGCGACGTAGCCAGCGATGTGTAATATGGAGGCGGGAGTAAAGTTATGCAGCTGGAGGCCGTAGAACTCCAGGAGCCCGCGGAGGAACGGATGGATTGGAAATCCAAGTCCCCTTAATAAGTAAGGGACAAGGCATACCCGCTCCCCCATGGATGGGTTGGGAAAGCTCTCCGCTTGCTCCCCGCCGTTGTAAGTGGCTAGTCCGGCTCGGACGGGGACCATATACGCAGGAGGGAGAAACCCCTAAGTCTATAACTCTACTAATTGGCTGTGGGGGACGGAACACTTCTTCCAATTGCCTGGCTTAGTGCTATGGGAGCGAGAGGAGGAGCTGCGATGGCCGGCCATGATGGGATGGGCTTTTCCGGGCGCGCTCTGATGGATACTCGCTGTGGGAGGATGGTGTGATATGGATCTGAGGATCCCCGGCTCCATAAATAGACGATTTACTCACATGGTTAGGGTGGCAAGTGTAAAAATGCCACGACTTCTCGCATTCGCTCGACACGTGGAAGATAGCCCTTATTAGGCGCGGAAGCCAAGGAGTGCAACATTCATGGGAAGCCGAACACTACTCGATAGGTACTTGGAATTTGGAGAAGAACCCGCCTTGCAATGCCGAAGACAATCTGCGTGCCAGACTCATCGTCATTGAAGCCTGATTCAGGGGCTACTGAGGGAGTCCTGGATTAGGGGGTCCTCGGACAGCCGGACTATATCCTTTGGCCGGACTGTTGGACTATGAAGATACAAGATTGAAGACTTCGTCCCATGTCCGGGTGGGACTCTCCTTGGCGTGGAAGGCAAGCTTGGCAATTCGGATATGTAGATCTCCTCCCTTGTAACCGACTCTGTGTAACCCTAGCCCCCTCCGGTGTCTATATAAACCGGAGGGTTCAGTCCGTAGGACAAAAACAATCATAATCATAGGCTAGCTTCTAGGGTTTAGCCTCTACGATCTCGTGGTAGATCAACTCTTAATACTCATATCATCAAGATCAATCAAGCAGGAAGTAGGGTATTACCTCCATCGAGAGGGCCCGAACCTGAGTAAACATTGTGTCCTCCGCCTCCTGTTACCATCCGCCTTAGACGCATAGTTCGGGACCCCCTACCCGAGATCCGCCAGTTTTGACACCGATAGTTACCCCGGAAGCAAGCCTCAAGACCGTCCCAGCAGGCCTGCCGAGCCCTACGAAGGCAAAACACCCCGCCAAGACTCCACCGCACCACCTCACAGCGACACAAGTGATCGGTCGGTGCGGTGTCAAGCCCCAAAGTGACTAAGTGGATGTTTTCTGCCACATGGCAGCCACTTCCTATGGGAATCACCTCCAAATGACACCCGTCCAGCGACGTGTCATGCAGACAGGAGAGAAGGTGGCCGAACAGCCCGGCAAGGCTTGCTGGGCGGGCCATGATGTGACACTAAGCGGTGCATTTAATGCACTCTGCCTTGTCTGCAAAGTTAGGTATGATAGCGCTGTTTGCTATCTAATCAGTACAAAATGACTGATTTGCCACTGTGGTGACCCCTTGATCTATAAAAGGAGGCCCATGGCAACCATAGAAAGGATTCGGACCCTTGTACACTCATGCGCGTGTAGATGCTCTCGCCTCGAGGCAACCCTGCCGGGCAAGAGCGCTGCGCTTCCACCATCAATCCACCAAAGCAGGAGTAGGGTTTTACGCCTCGCGGCAGCCCGAACCTGGGTAACATTGCCCGTGTGATCTTTGCCGTGCTGCACGACGTTCTCCGCTCTTTGTGCAATGTGCTCATCCCCCTGCCGAACCACAAGGGGCTCATGGCCCCATAGGTGGTCGTGGTTTCCCACGACAAAGATCACTCAATGATGTAACAAGGAAATATCACAATTGGTACCGTATCTCGTCAATCTCTCACACCTACACAAAGAAAGCTTATGGTGGAGCTCGGTTAGGATGGTGGCACAAAATTTATGCAATTGTTAGTGAGACTCAAATAATCTTGAAAAAAATTCGTAAATTTGCAAATGCAACAAGTAGACCAATAGCAAGATATGTTACACGGAAACACACACACGAATACATAGATGGGGTCATGCAACCAAGGAATGAGCCCAAATGTGGAATTCACGAAAATGCTCTTGTTGCACAATGCTAGAGAGACGCTAGCTCGATTGCACAATAGGCGGATACGAAACTTGTGCACAACCTACTAAGCAAAAATGCAACGACTTCTATCCCAAGTATACTATATATATATGGTGTTCCTATAATATGATCCAAGATGATCGAGTATGACAATCTTAATGTAGTATGATGCTACGGTTCTTGCTTAAAAGCTCTTTGCTTATCTTTTCCTCTTGCTTAAAAGCTTGTTTGGCTCTTTCTCTTTTGAGATCTTTCTTTGGCCTCTTATGCAAAACTTCACGAACCAAGATAGCAATTGTGTATATGCTATGACAACCTTGTGACACAAGAGATGATATCAAGATATGATACCAAGATGATATGATATATGCTACGAGATGATGATCACCAATGTGCACAAGTAACGTTGCCGGCAATACTCAAAGGCTAGTCTCGATAGGAAAGGTACGCAGAATGGTCAATGCGGTTATCAATGCAATGGCAAGGAGTAGACAAAGATGTCGTCGAGGTTACCGTCCTTGCTTACGGTTGAAGGTGTCAATATTGTTGAGCGGTTGTTGTCGATGACGAGTCCGTAGCGAAGATGAGCGGTGGTGATGTTGATGTCGAACCGTCCCTAAGTTGCCTAAACATGTTAGGAAATGGAAAACCGCAACTCAAGTTCTCAAAGCAAATGTGTCAAAATTGGTCGGAGTTGGTAGCGGGTAAGCGATGGTGGTTGCGGAAAGCGGTGGTGGTATGTGGAAGTGATGGTGGTATGCCCGGTGAATATTGGCGAGAGTTGGGCGAGAAACGGAGCGGTGGACGGGGTTGTTGCCGCCAGGGGCCGGATGTCCGAGCTTGCGGGCCGGATGTCCGGGGCTCCTGCTCCGTGAAGAACTCGGCGGATCTCGTGGAAAAGAAAATTTGTGGGGCAAAATTCAAGGAATTTCGTGGATGGATTTGGGGGAAAAGTTAGGGGAAGCTAGATCTACTTGCAACACAGCAAATCCATGGATCAAATCCAACAAAACTTCATCACACCAACAAATCAAAAAAAATTGGGGGGCTATTTTTGTGGGGATTTTCGAATTTGGGACAAAATCAACAAAACAAGGCTAGAAAACATGGGTAGGGGCTCCAAATTCGTGATCAACCAAAGCTCATGATACCAAGATGATGTAGGGTGGAACCCTAGGGGCCGATCTTTCATGATTGGAGTGGATCCTACAAAGAACACGAGGGGAAAACATGAGGGGAACCACGAGAGGAATCACTCAAACCAATGAGATTCGATTACACATGTGCTAGATCCTTGAATCACAAAGAGATACACGATCCACGATCAACAAAGGACGATACAAGTAGCAGGTTCTTCTCCGTGAGGAGGTCTTGAGGGTCTTTCCGTTAGGGGTCTTGAATCCAAGATGGATCTTCTCCGTAAAGGTCGCAGTCTCTCTCGGTGGAGTAGATCTGGATGGATGAGCAAAGCTCTATCTCTCAAATGAGCTATCACAATGCTAACCCTAGAAAGAGGGAGTAGGAGGAGGAGTATATATAGTCCAAGTGGGCGAAGGGGTACATGGGCCTCGACCCTTCACTATGCACAGACAGGCGGAGCCGGATGTCCGGGTGCCGAGCTGGATGTCCGGGCCTTCACGGGGGGGGGGGGGGGGGCGGATGTTCGGGGCTTGGGCCGGATGTCCGGGCTGTCGGGCTGGGTCTTCTGTTCTCTGGATAGGCTTGTCCGGATGTCCAGGCTGGAAGCCAAATGTCCGGCAGCTCGGGAAGAGCCGGATGTCCGGGCCCTCGGCCGGTTGTCCGGGCTGGCGGGGTCTAGCTACGGTGGTGTTCTGTGATGGGCGCCGGATTTCCGGGCGGGGGCCGGATGTCCGGGCTGGCGTCGGGCCGGATGTCCGGGCCCTGTAGCTTCGGCTGGGCAGTGGCTGTGGTAGATGCTCCAGGGGCCGGATGTCCGGGGCCTGGAGACTTCTCCGATTCCTTCCGTCGTTCCTCTTCATCCGTGAACTTGGGGACTTGTCCATCTTCACGTGCATCTTCAAGAGGGCCTTCTTGGTACCTGATCATGCACAACATTCCGGACTTAGGTAGTAGCCATGTCTCGAGTGGATCATATGGAATATCACTAAGGAAGGAAGTCACCTCGATCTCGAGGGCTCTAGCTCGTGCTCGTGTCATTGGTCCTCTTGGCACTTGATGAGACGATGGTAGGTCCATGGGGATGACCATAGGATGCTCCGCATTACCACCAATAGGCACCCCTCAACTATACTGGAATTGTCACTGATAAATCCAGGGCTAGTATGCCTATAAAAGTGTTAGTGATACATTAGGTAGTTTTCTTTCCTTTAGCTGGGATTTGGAAAATGCCAATCAGCTCTGAGCATAATAGAGATTGCATTACACAAATAAACTATCAATTTTGGTGGAACTGGTTCTACTTATTCTATAGCAGCAAAACCAATCCAGAAAACTAGCAACCACCTGGGCAGGAAAGTTCTTGTGCAACAGAGAAGCACACGGGCAGCTGGAGGGTGAAGGAGCCATGAGGAGGCCAACAGAGGTCACAGAAGCTGCAAGGCAGTGGCGCTAGACAGTGGTTAAGGACGAAGACCGCGTAGACATTCGCGGAGCCGGCGGGGTCGCATGCCATAGCAGAAGGTGAATTCTTTAACATTTCTCTTTACCTTTTAGAATCGTCAACAATGAAAATAATGTTGAAAGAATTAGCATAAATAAATTAGTGATACTAAAAACATGATGGTGTGATTAGTTAAACCATTACCTCTCATTCTCACCTTACTGACTCATAACAATCAAGCCTAAAAACCATGATCTGACCATGGAAAAAGACAAAGGCAAAGTGGCCAAAAAATCTATAAATAGAACTGTAGCAATATTATTGCATACCAACAAAAATTAAATGGCAGTGAGATGGTAATGTGCATTCAACCCTGGTTTTTTTATAGGCCACTTGAAATTGGACAAGGATTCAGATTAGCACCTGATCGGCACCAATGCAACCGATGCGGGGACGAACTTGGACTCTTCGACGGCGACAACAAAGTGGCCGATGGCGCCCTTGGTCATCTTCTCGTGGAAAAGAAAGTCGCCGTTGCTCGCGGCCCTTGATGAGGTTGAGCTCCGAGTCATCCACGCCGGCGCCGTCGTTCTGCTCTCATAATTAAAAAACCCAGAGGTAATGTACCACACCGCCAGGCAAGTAGTCTGAATCAACTTTCAGATTTCATATGGTTAGATATAGTAGACTTAATTAATTAGGCAGGGTTTGTGTACACATCAGTAACAAAATCAATAAGGAAAAGTCAGGCAAATCCACATACTGAAAAAACATTGTTAATGCAGTGTGAACTAAGAGAGGGATGGAACATAGAATACATGTTCATCATATGGTAAGAGAAGATGTGCAGCAAAACAAGTTATGTCGTTTGAAGATGAGTGTAACCATGGACAATTAGGTCAACTTGTTCTGATGCTAACAAAACAGGGACACATGAATTAGTACTAAAATTATGTTAATGTCAAATTCTTCAGTATTGTTTCTATAAAAAAACGCCCACTGTAACTATGTTCTAGTTCTTCATCACTCCTTCCACTTTCATGAAAAAGGAAAAGGAATAGGGCAGTATTAACAAAGGGGGATATCTTACTAGAGAAATAACAATGAATATCTTATACTTTTCAAATAATTTCAAAAATGTTGAAGTGGTGTACCAGGCCAAAATAATTAAAATTGCAATTGATCTAACACAAATTCATGTGTAGCTGAATCTGTAATGTTCATGTGAACGAATGTGAACAAATGACACAGCAGAAAACAACAGTACACACGCCAGATATTTAAACCTGATTATAAGCAGAGCATCATGAACATCGTAATTGAAATTGAAGAAAAAACCTGAAACCGTTTGATGCCATTCAAAATCTTGTCAATAGCATCTTGACACCAGTCTAAGATCCGTGACAATTTGAGCATTGCAGCTCCTAGAAGTATGTAGCTTCTTAGCAGGCTCACCAACCCTCTCAATCAGAGTTGCTTCAATATTCATATGCACGTCCTCCCTATCCATTATCCCTCTCCAGAGCACCTTCACGGCCTATGTCGTGGTGGAGTTTAAGCAATTGAATTGACACACCATGGGATCAATATTAAAAGAAAAAACACATTGAAGCAAACATACCAGATGTCACGGCGGCATCTAGTCCACATGAAGCGCCTCTAGTCCTTCTATGTTCCTCGCCTATGCCATGTAGTCATGTTTCCGTGGTCATGACGCATGATTAGATGGGAACAGAGGAGGAAGTAGACCCAATGGTGAACGTCCGCATATGCAGGGGAGGGGCGTCTCGTTGTCGGAGGCCGTTGATGGCAGAGAGTAGGGGTCCGGGCATGGTTGGTGGCTCCGAGGGCCTGGTCGATGCACAGCATGGTGGCTGAGGTGGCCAACTGCGAGGTTGGTGGCCTGGGTGGCCGATGCGCTCAGTGACGAGATCCAGCAGGCGGTGTGCGGTGGAGGGAGAGGATGAAGACGGCGGTGTTATGGATGCGTCCGTCGCACGGTGTGTTCCGACCATCGATCTGGAGTTCCGCAACGAAGGCGGCGACAGCTCCTCTCGGACCTCCGTGGCGGCGAAGGGCTCCGCGATGGCGGCTAGGGCGTAGCAAATACATCGAGGGGAGCGTCGTTGCCTGATTTTTTTTTACCCTACTACGTGCGAGGGCGCTGTGTGCTCGAGGGGGTCGATAAGAGTGGTTATTTTTGCGGGGTGTTTTTTTGGCTGCTTATGTGGGGTGGGTTGGGGTGAGGGGAGGGGACGAAAAAAACCAGTCAAAAAAACCGAACGAAATTGGTGGGACGAAAAAAACCGTGAACGCAATCCTACCAACTGCTCCATTAGAAGTAGAGATACTCTAAATCCATCAAACCCAAAACTAGAGTGTGACGATCTATGAGAAATAAAATAATAATATACTCTTCAGCAATGATCGAGAGCAATATGACCGAGCCAAGAGACGGCAGAAGAGAAGAACGACGGGCACAAAGCACCGGAGAAGGCGCGCATAACAGTCGGCACAACGCCATCGAACTTGTCGTCGCCGCAACACTGTTGGAGAAGAAGCAGGGTCCGAGTCGGATACGCATCGAAGGTTGTCAGTGAGATCCTCCGCCTTGACGGCACACACCCGACGTTCCGTAGCGCTGGAACTCCCGCCGCGCTAGCTGTACCTTGGTCGCCATGGCCGGGCCACAGTCCCACAGAGATCGACACTGATTCCCGTTCAAGGGTCGTCCGTCACGGCATCAGATGTCTCGTTTGGTGCTGGCGATGCAAAGCGGTGACGGCGTCGGAGGGACTCGTTTGGTGCCAGGTAGCTGTCCTCTCCGAGCTGTGATGGCAGGCGCACAGGCCAGTCCTTGCTGCTGGCCAACTGCCATGGTGGGGCCGTGCTGTTAGATCGTATGGTACATGGAATGAGCGTATTTGATTCGCGGAACGCTGATGATCAGTACACCAGCAGCCGGCCTAGCAGCCTTTGTCATCATCAAATTAGAACGACCAACCTGGCACGTCAAATTTCATGGTTAGTTTTGACCAACTTTTTTAACACACTACGAACATGCACGCTTATCTCTTAGCACCTCCAAGAAACATAGCCCGCACAGAATCTAGAGATTAACAAAGTCGTCATAGACGCATTCGTAGTTGACGGGATCGTATCCTCTCACCGAATGAATGCATATCGCCGAAAGGACTGAAATAAATTCAGAAAAATGCGAGCATCAGTGTCATGTTTAGGACTTGAACCCTGATAGGTTGAGAATACCACTGTCCTCCTAATCATGCAACCACAGGTTTATTCGCTAGTTTTGACCAACCAACATGTAAAAGCTCATGGTTAGTTTGTCGCATAGGGATTGGCCGGGCTCTTCGTAAACTGTCATCAATTTAGAGCATCTACAGCCGGGCGTCTCAAACCCGCCTCATACGCTCGGACGGGCCGCCTGCTCACTGTGCGGTCACGATTTTTTGACCTAGATGGGCTCCTAAAACGGGCCTCAAACGCCCGGGTTGACCGACACCCCATATCTAGCCCAAATATGGGGCGGATATGGGGGCGCCCGGGCACGCCCGCCACGTCGAACCCGACAGCCCGACCCCACCCCAAATTGTATCAAATCCACCCCGAAGACCAGCGGGATCCATTTGCTATCTCATCTCTTCTTCCTCCTTCGCGTCGTCCGTCTCGCGCTCCGCCGCCGCGCCCGCTCCACAGCCGTTCCCAGGCTCTCCGCCGCCAGCTCCGGAAGAGCCCTCCCGTCCTCGTCGCGGGGGACGTCGTCGCCGGCCCGGACGCCACCGTGGTACGTCCGGCAACTCTCTTGCTCCGCCTTGCGCTTGATGTATTCGACACATTTTCCGACCGGATTTTTTGTGATTTTGTTAGGTAAAATGATGGATTCCGATGCTTCGTCGGACGAGGAGTATGGACCGACAGAGCTTGACCAAATGATTCAAGATGAGTTCTTCGATTCGTCGAATTCAGACGAAGAAGTAGACATGATTATGCTCATGAGCATGCAAGAGGAAATGGACCGACAAGTGGAGCATATTCTCAACTTCAAGGGCTCAATCAAAGAGAGAAGAGTGATCAACCATGACAGGATGTCCGGAGCAAAGCTACTGCACAAGGACTACTTTGCTTCCAAACCTACTTTCCCGAATGATCTGTAGTTTCTCGCCATTTTCGCATGCGGAAACCATTGTTTTTGCGCATTGTGGAGGGAGTGGAGGCACACGACCACTACTTCAAGCTCTCAAGGGATTGCTGCGGCCAACTCCCTTTCTCGGCAAAGCAGAAGTGCGCGGCTGCTCTGAGGATGCTTGCACTTAGTACCGCTGCAGATGTCGTTGGTGAGATGGTCGGGATGGGGGAGAGCACGTGCCTGAAGACTACTGTCATGTTTGCCCGCGCCGTGGTGGAGGTCTTTGGACCTGAGTATCTCAGAGAACCAAATGCGCAGGACACGGAGAAGTTGTTGGCTATTGGAGAGGCAAAGGGATTTTCAGGAATGCTCGGATCAATTGATTGCATGCATTGGCAATGGAAGAATTGCCCTAAAGGTATGCGGAGAATGTATCAGGGTCGCACCAGAGAGGCCAACATCATACTAGAAGCGGTGGCATCACATGGCTTATGGATTTGGCATGCTTTCTTTGGAATGTCGAGTTCTCACAACGACATCAATGTGCTTCAACGATCTCAGATGTTCAGGAGGCTTTGCAATTTGGAATCACCGCCGTGCAACTACACCGTCGACGCCCGAGACTACAACATGGGGTACTATCTTGCCAATGGTATGTATACTCAGTGGGCGGCGTTTGTGAAGACCATATCTGAGCCACGTGGCAATAAACAGAGCCACTTTGCAACAAATGCAGGAAGCGGCCAGGAAGGATGTGGAGAGGGCATTTGGTGTGCTTCAAGTTCGTTGGGGAATTGTGCGGAGTGCTGAAATGATGTGGGAATTAGAAACTTGGTGGCAGCTCATGACATTTTCAGCAAAAGTTTACTGGGCGCAAAAGTTTCTGATCAAAAGCACGTTTCTATGAATTATCAAAACTAATTTACTGGGCGCAAAAGTTTCTGATTTTCAGCAGGATCAACACAACTATCACCGTAAGCTATCCTAAAGGTCTTATTTGGCACTTTATTTAAACAAAAGCTATAAAACATAATTACTACAGTAGCATAATCATGTGAACACACATAGACAGTAAAGGTAAATATTGGGTTGTCTCCCAACAAGCGTTTTTCTTTATTGCCTTTTAGCTAGGCTTGATGATTTCAATGATGCTCGTATAAAACATAAGAATTGAAACATAAAGAGAGCATCATGAAGCATATTACTAACACATTTAAGTCTAACCCACTTCCTATGCATAGGGATTTTGTGAGCAAACAACTTATGGGAACAATAATCAACTAGCATAGGAAGGCAAAACAAGCATAACTTTAAAACTCTACGCACATAGAGAGGAAACTTGATATTACTGCAATTCCTACAAGCATAGATTCCTCCCTCGTAATAATTTTCAGTAGCATCATGAATGAATTCAACAATATAACCATCACATAAAGCATTCCTTTCATGACCCACAAGCATAGAATTTTTATTACTCTTCACATAAGCTAATTTCTTCTCATGAATAGTAGTGGGAGCAAACTCAACAAAATAACTATCATGTGAAGCATAATACAATTAAAAATTAAAATCATGATGACAAGCTTCATGGTTATCTTTATTCTTTATAGCATACATGTCATCACAATAATCATCATAAATAGGAGGCATGCTTTCATCATAATAAATTTGCTCATCAAAACTCGGGGGACTAAACATATCATCTTCATCAAACATAGCATCCCTAAGCTTGTGGCTTTGCACATCATTAGCATCATGGGTATTCAAAGAATTCATACTAACAACATTGCAATCATGCTCATCATTCACATATTTTATGCCAAGCATTCTATGTAATTCTTCTTCTAGTACTTGAGCACAATTTTCCTTCCCATCATTTTCGCGAAAGACATTAAAAAGATAAAGCATACGAGGCACCCTTAATTCCATTTTTTTTAGTTTTCTTTTATAGACTAAACTAGTGATAAAACAAGAAACAAAAATATTCGATTGCAAGATCTAAAGATATTCCTTCAAGCACTCACCTCCCGGCAACGGAGCCAGAAATTGCTTGATGTCTACTACACAACATTCTTCTTGTAGACGTTGTTGGGCCTCCAAGTGCAGAGGTTTGTAGGACAGTAGCAAATTTCCCTCAAGTGGATGACCTAAGGTTTATCAATCCGTGGGAGGCGTAGGATGAAGATGGTCTCTCTCAAACAACCGTGCAACCAAATAACAAAGAGTCTCTTGTGTCCCCAACACACCCAATACAATGGTAAATTGTATAGGTGCACTAGTTCGGCAAAGAGATGGTGATACAAGTGCAATATGGATGGTAGATATAGGTTTTTGTAATCTGAAAATATAAAAATAGCAAGGTAGCAAGTGGTAAAAGTGAGCGTAAACGGTATTGCAATGTTAGGAAACAAGGCCTAGGGTTCATACTTTCACTAGTGCAAGTTCTCTCAACAATAATAACATAATTTGATCATATAACAATCCCTCAACATGCAACAAAGAGTCACTCCAAAGTCACTAATAGCGAAGAACAAACGAAGAGATTATTGTAGGGTACGAAACCACCTCAAAGTTATCCTTTCTGATCGATCTATTCAAGAGTCCGTAGTAAAATAACACGAAGCTATTCTTTCCGTCCGATCTATCCTAGAGTTCGTACTAGAATAACACCTTGAGATACATATCAACCAAAACCCTAATGTCACCTAGATACTCCAATGTCACCTCAAGTATCCGTGGGTATGATTATACGATATGCATCACACAATCTCAGATTCGTCTATTCAACCAACACAAAGAACTTCAAAGAGTGCCACAAAGTTTCTACCGGAGAGTCAAGACGAAAACGTGTGTCAACCCCTATGCATAAGTTCACAAGGTCACTGAACCCGCAAGTTGATCACCAAAACCTACATCAAGTAGATCACGTGAATATCCCATTGTCACCACAGATAAGCACATGCAAGACATACATCAAGTGTTCTCAAATCCTTAAAGACTCAATCCGATAAGATAACTTCAAAGGGAAAACTCAATCCATTACAAGAGAGTAGAGGGGGAGAAACATCATAAGATCCAACTATAATAGCAAAGCTCGCGGTACATCAAGATCGTGCCAAATCAAGAACACGAGAGAGAGAGAGATCAAACACATAGCTACCGGTACATACCCTCAGCCTCGAGGGTGAACTACTCCCTCCTCGTCATGGAGAGCGCCGGGATGATGAAGATGGCCACCGGTGAGGGATCCCCCGTCCGGCAGGGTGCCGGAACAGGGTCCCGATTGGTTTCGGTGGCTATAGAGGCTTGAAGCGGCGGAACTCCCGATATAGGTTATGTTCTGGGGGTTTCTGTATATATAAGAGGTTTTGGCATCGGGAACAAGTCAGGGGGGTCTCCGAGGCGGCCACGAGGTAGGGGGGCACGCCTAGGGGGTAGGGCGCTCCCCCACCCTTGCGTCGGTGCCTCGAGACTCTTCTGGCCCATCTTCGATACTCCATGGGCTTCTTCTGGTCCAAAAACAATCTCCGTGAAATTTCAGGTCAATTGGACTCCGTTTGGTATTCTTTTTCTGTAAAACTCAAAAACAAGGAAAAACATAAACTGGCACTGGGCTCTAGGTTAATAGGTTAGTCCCAAAAATCATATAAAATAGCATATAAATGCACATAAAACATCCTAGATGAATAGTATAATAGCATGGAACAATCAAAAATTATAGATACGTTGGAGACGTATCAGCCGTCGAGAAGGCCACCGGCGTGGCTGATCCGGCCACGTTGTGGGCCACTCCTCCGCTCCCCCTCCGCCAAGCCCCACCGCCACCTACCCCGGCAGCAGAAGACCCAGTTGCACGCTTCTTCATCTTCTCCGACTCCGGCCGAGCGCTCTCCCCTCCGCCGCGCACGGATTGCATGCAGCTGGAGATGGAAAACGCCATGATCGAGGCTCTGCAGACCCCGCTCGCGTTTGAAGATGGCGTCCTCTCCCCACTCCACCCGCTCCCCGCCCCGCAAGAGCTGGAAAGCCCCGAGATGATCCCCTGCCTGTTGCCCTGCGTCTCCTCCCCAACGGTGGCCACTGCCGGCTTCCAGCTGTCGACGGTCACGGAGCGCGTGGGCATGATCCAGATCAGCGAAGAAGGCGGCGACGGGCACTCAGAGCTGTTCGCACATGTCCCCCCGCCCATCATCAATGCTCTGCCGGCTTGGCCACGCCACTCTGCTCCACCAAAGTTCAGGGCCACCTCAGCTCCATCTCACCGCAGTGCCCGCCAGGCCGCTGCGGCAAACCCGATGCTAGTGACCCAACGGGCGGTGCTACGCCTGGTGCAGGAGCTGGGCGCTCTCGGGCCAAAGGACAGGATGACCCCAAAGGCGGCGGCCGTGCTCATGAAGCGCTTCCAGGAGCCGCTGTCTGACGGTGACATCGCTGCCATCGCCAAGCTCACCGGGCTAGATCAAGCTGCCCTCAAGATCGCATCGGGAATGGCCGGAATCACAGGCACCGATGAGTCGCTCCATGTTTGATCATGTTAGCTAGCTCTTTGTTTAGTCTCTGTCGGCAGCTAGTCTTAAACCAACTTGAGTTAGGGCTAGTTTCTATGTGTAGTGCTCATGGTATGTGGTGTGATCGACGACGACGGGGTTTTGGGCCTGTTGGTGGCCGTCGTCGCCCCCCGGCATGTTGTAAGGTGTACTGCTTCGTATTGCTTAGTATTTGTGATCAACGGAGAACTACATGGTGTTTTGATGAGTGACAATGATCTAATCCTCATGTCCTGGAATGTCCGCGGCTTGAACTGCCTGGCGAAGCGCATAACCATCAGAGACGTTGTTCAGGCTAACCACGTAGTAGTTCTAGCGTTGTAGGAGACCAAGGTCGAGGTCTGGTCGACCAGCGTAGCGACGGAGTTCCGCGGCGCAAATCTTCAAGGGTGTGTGGTGCTGCCGGCACACGGGACGAGAGGTGGCGCGGTGATCTTCTGGGACAAGCAAATAGTCGACATAGTGTCACATCATTTAGGTAGCTTCTCCATCACGGTTAGAGTAGTGCCCAGGCTAGCGGGTGCTACCTCTTGAGCATGTGTTGGTTTTCCCTTGAAGAGGAAAGGGTGATGCAGCAAAGTAGCGTAAGTATTTCCCTCGGTTTTTGAGAACCAAGGTATCAATCCAGTAGGAGACTACACGCAAATCCCCTAATACCTACACAAACAATCAAGAACCTTGCAACCAATGCGATAAAGGGGTTGTCAATCCCTTCACGGCCACTTGCAAAAGTGAGATCTGAAAAAGATAATAAGATAAATATTTTTGGTATTTTTGTTGTACATATTGAAAAGTAAAGATTGCAAAATAAATAGTAAAATAGAATTAGCTAGTTGACTGGAAACAAATATGATGTAAAATAGACCCGGGGGCCATAGGTTTCACTAGTGGCTTCTCTCATGATAGCATATATTACGGTGGGTGAACAAATTACTGCCGAGCAATTGATAGAAAAGCGCATAGTTATGAGAACATCTAGGCATGATCATGAACATAGGCATCACGTCCGTGTCAAGTAGACTGAAACGATTCTGCATCTACTACTATTACTCCACACATCGACCACTATCCAGCATGCATCTAGAATATTAAGTTCATAAGAACAGAGTAACGCATTAAGCAAGATGACATGATGTAGAGGGATAAACTCAAGCAATATGATATAACCCCCATCTTTTTATCCTCGATGGCAACAATACAATACGTGCCTTGCTACGCCTACTGTCACTGGGAAAGGACACCGCAAGATTGAATCCAAAGCTAAGCACTTCTCCCATTGCAAGAAAGATCAATCTAGTAGGCCAAACTAAACCGATAATTCGAAGAGACTTGCAAAGATATCAAATCATGCATATAAGAATTCAGAGAAGAATCAAATATTGTTCATAGATAATCTTGATCATAAACCCACAATTCATCGGATCTCGACAAACACACTGCAAAAAGTATTACATCGAATAGATCTCCAAGAACATCGAGGAGAACTTTGTATTGAGAACCAAAGAGAGAAAAGAAGCCATCTAGCTAATAACTATGGACCTGAAGGTCTGTGGTAAACTACTCACACATCATCGGAGAGGCTATGGTGCTGATGTAGAAGCCCTCCGTGATCGAATCCCCCTCCGGCGGAGCGCTGGAAAAGGCCCCAAGATGGGATCTCACGGGTACAGAAGGTTGCGGCGGTGGAAAAGTGGTTTCGTGGCTCCCCTGGATGTTTTTAGGGTATAAGAGTATATATAGGCGAAAGAAGTAGGTCAGTGGAGCTACGAGGGGCCCACGAGGGTGGGGGAGCGACTACCCCCCTGGGCGCGCCCTCCTGCCTCGTGGCCGCCTCGTTGCGTCTCTGACTTCCACTCCAAGTCTCTTGGGTTGAGTTTGTTCCAAGAAAGATCCTCGCGAAGGTTTCATTCCATTTGGATTCCATTTGATATTCCTTTTCTGCGAAACACTGAAATAGGCAAAAAAACAGCAATTTGCACTGCGCCTTCGGTTAATAGGTTAATCCCAAAAATAATATAAAAGAGCATATTAAAGCCCATTAAACATCCAAAACAGATAATATAATAGCATGGAACAATCAAAAATTATAGATACGTTGGAGACGTATCAAGCATCCCCAAGCTTAATTCCTGCTCGTCCTCGAGTAGATAAAGGATAAAAACATAATTTTTGATGTGGAATGCTACCTAACATAATTTTAAATGTAATTTTCTTTATTGTGGCATGAATGTTCAGATCCGGAAGATTCAAGACAAAAGTTTAATATTGACATAAAAATAATAATAATTCAAGCATACGAACTAAGCAATTATGTCTTCTCAAAATAACATGGCCAAAGAAAGTTCATCCCTACAAAATCATATAGTTTGGTTATGCTTCATTTTCGTCACACAAAATGCTCTCATCATGCACAACCCCGATGACAAGCCAACCAATTGTTTCATACTTTAGTATTCTCAAACTTTTTCAACTTTCACGCAATACATGAGCGCGAGCCATGGACATAGCACTATGGGTGGAATAGAATATGATGATGGAGGTAGTGTGGAGAAGACAAAAAGGAGAAAGTCTCACATCGACGTGGCTAAACAACGGGCTATGGAGATGCCCATCAATTGATGTCAATGCGAGGAGTAGGGATTGCCATGCAACGGATGCACTAGAGCTATAAATGTATGAAAGCTCAACAAAATAAACTAAGTGGGTGTGCATCCAACTTGCTTGCTCACGAAGACCTAGGGCATTTGAGGAAGCCCATTGTTGGAATATACAATCCAAGTTCTATAATGAAAAATTCCCACTAGTATATGAAAGTGACAAAATAAGAAACTCTCTATCATGAAGATCATGGTGCTACTATGAAGCACAAGTGTGGAAAAAGGATAGTAGCATTGTCCCTTTTCTCTTTTTTCTCATTTTTTTGGGCCTTCTCTTTTTTTATTTGGCCTTTCTCTTCTTTTCTTTTTTTCCTCACACGAGACAATGCTCTAATAATGATGATCATCGCACTTCTATTTATCTACAACTCAAGGATTACAACTCGATACTAGAACAAAATATGACTCTATATGAGTGCCTCCGGCGGTGTACCAAGATAATGAATCAAGAGTGACATGTATGAAAAATTATGCATGGTGGCCTTGCCACAAATACAATGTCAACTACATGATCATGTAAGGAAATATGACAATGATGAAGCATGTCATAATAAACGGAACAGTGGAAAGTTGCATGGCAATATATCTCGGAATGGCTATGGAAATGCCATAATAGGTAGGTATGGTGGCTGTTTTGAGGAAGATATAAGGAGGTTTATGTGTGATAGAGCGTATCATATCACGGGGGTTGGATGCACCGGCGAAGTTTGCACCAACTCTCAAGGTGAGGAAGGGCAATGCACGGTACCGAAGAGGCTAGCAATGATGGAAGGGTGAGAGTGCGTATTGTCGGTGTCAAAACCGGCGGATCTCGGGTAGGGGGTCCCGAACTGTGTGTCTAAGGTCGATGGTAACAGGAGACAGGGGAAACAATGTTTACCCAGGTTCGGGCCCTCTTGATGGAGGTAATACCCTACTTCCTACTTGATTGATCTTGATGAATATGAGGATTACAAGAGTTGATCTACCACAAGATCGTAATGGCTAAACCCTAGATGGCTAGCCTGTATGATTGTCATTGCCTCTACGGACTAAACCCTCCAGTTTATATAGACACCAGAGGGGACTAGGGTCGTACAAAGTCAGTTACTAAGAGAGGAATCTACATATCCGAACACCAAGCTTGCCATCCACGCAAAGGAGAGTCCCATCCGGACACGGGAAGAGGTCTTCTGTCTTGTATCTTCATAGCCCATCGGTCCGGCCCATGTCATATAGGCCGGACGCCCGAGGACCCCTTAATCCAGTACTCCCTTAGTAGCCCCTGAACCAGGCTTCAATGATGATGCGTCCGGCGCACTGATTATCTTCAGCGTTGCAAGGCGGGTTCCTCCTCCGAATACTCCAAAACAGCCTTCGAGCATAGAAAACGTGTCAGGCTCTGCAAAAAAAATACTACACACAATCGTAGAGAGCATAATATTTCACGAGTCCAATCTGCTGACAACTTTTGTAGCCTGACATCACGTCACTGCCCGGTCATTATTTCGAACCGTTTTTTAGCCTCCCGCTCCACGTTTCTAGATGCGGTTTTATTGGCACGTCTTGTCAAAGTAGAGATCGTGTCCCCTTATTGCGGGATTTTCATCAATACGGGCGTGGGTAATCCAACCGCTCCGTTGGCATGATTCCTTGGGAATAGGCAAGTTTTAAGGCCCATGAGGAGGCGTTCGATATTCATCGCCTTTATAAAGGGGCACAGACCCGTATCTTTCCTCTACGCCCACCTCTTCCTCAACTTTTCCAACCTCGAGCTCCAACACCCAGGTTTTAACTTAATCGCTCCAAGCTTCCCAGTCATGTCCGGACCCAGCCTTCAAGGCCGATGGGTGGCCTCCTCTGTCACAGAGGAGGATATCACGAAGCTCCGGGCGGCAAGGTACCTGACCGCAGAAATCCTCCACAGGCTCCCTGCTAGGGGACAGGTTATTCCTACACCCAAATCCGGTGAGAGGGTCGTATTCATCTCCCACTTCCTCCGGGGGCTAGGGTTTGCTCTCCACCCCTTCGTTCGTGGCCTCATGTTCTATTACGGGCTAGATTTTCACGATCTGGCTCCGGACTCCTTTCTTCACATCTCGGCGTTCATTGTCATGTGCGAGGCCTTTCTCCGCATTCTGCCACACTTCGGTTTATGGCTCAAGACCTTTAATGTGAAGCCGAAGCGGGGAGCAAGCGGAGTGTGGCGGTGCTATGGTGAGCAAGCTCGCCAATACTCTTTGGCCAAAGGGCTCCTTCATTGAAACTTCCAACCTATGGCAGCAGGAGTGGTTTTACATCACTGAACCCCGCGGTACCAAGTGGGCAGCCACACCCGTGTTCCGATCTGGTCCTCCATTATGACTCGCATCATGGATTAATAGGGGGATGGACTAGGGATCAACTAATGAAGTGCAGATGCTACAAAATCGTATCCAGAGCCTCCTTGAAAAGGACACCGGCATCATCAACGTGATCCAGGTAATGCTAGTCCGCCGGATCCTGCCGTGCCAGCGAAGGCCTCTCCGCATGTGGGAGTTTAATCCAGAAGGACCACAGACCCTTCAGCACTTCTTCGGCACAACGCACAGAGGGATGTGGAAGTTATTCTTTGGGACCCGAAAGCAGTGGACGGATACAACCAAGGACGTCAGCCTCGCTGCAACCATCTGGATACCTCGGTAAGCACTCGACTCCTGAACACAGCTTAGCTGGTTATCCCGTATCAATATACTGAGAAACCTGTCTTCGACCAGGGATGGATAAAGAAGGCGGAACGAATTAGGTGTTCGGCCCCGCTTCCCGAAGACTCAGCTGATCCTGTGTTGACAAGGATGCTGGCCCCGGCGCCGTATCAAGTGCCGGCGAAGGAGGACAAGGAGGAGAGGAAAAAGACCGAAGGTGGCCTTCACCCTAAAGGTACATCGGATGCTATGTCCGGGGAGACTGGAACCCCCTCTTCTAAAGACGAAGGGGAAGGAGAAGATAATATCCCTTCTCCCCATGGGAAGAAAAGGACCGCCTCCGAAGATCTGGAGGTGGAGGCTACCAAGCGAGGGAAGATATCCCTGTCAGGCGGTTCGGGTTCGGAGGACGACGTTGTCGCGCAGTTCCTCCGTAAGGACAAGCCTTTGGCCAAATCATAAGTGAACAAGGGTGTTCTAAACATATCCTGTTCCTTTCAGGTTATGAGGGTAACATCTAAAATATATGTTTGCAGTTCGGCCCGCAGTCTTCCTCAACAATCCTCCTCCTCGGGGGATCTGCTTCCGGAGATGATGGAAAGCGAGTCACCTCCACAGGCCTCCTCGCCAAATAGGGCGGATGACTTCGAGGTTTCATCTCGGAGGATCTCTCCCGATCAACAAGTGGTGCGGGGGACATTGAAGACAACGCCCGAAGGTGATACTTCGGTCGTCCAGGGTCCGGGGTGTGCAGACCCTACGGGGACCAACAATAAAGGCCCCGGACTATCCGGTTTACAGCCGAAGACGACTCTAGGGTCGAGTAAACATATCCCTTTGAAGGGAGTTCGTACTCCCGCAGCCGCTTTCAGGAATCCGGAGGCGCCGGATGCATTGATGGACATGTTGCAAAATGTGTCCGTCTCAGAGGAACATCGTACCTTGATGGGTACGGTAGTTGAGATGATTCTATCCGCGAGAAGCAGACTGAATGAAGCCTTCACGGGCCTGCTAAGAGGCTTCGAGGTATGCAATGTAATATCTTCAATTGCTCTCTACATGCAAAATGCACCTGTGTATAGATAGTAGCCCCTAAGACTCTGGTCGGCTTCCACAAGGAGGCGATCAGAGGATCAGAAAGATATGCTCAGGAAATGACATGATTAATTTGAAAACTGACTATTATGTCAATGGCGACTGCCCACGCCGCGGAAGTTGCAGATTTAAAGCAGAAACTTGAATCAGCGGATGAGGACATTACTCTTATTAACAGGCGGCTCGACGAGGCACAAGGTATGTTTTGGGGCCGTCAGCTTATGCATGTATAATAATGTGAGCACGAAGCCGAGAATTATATACTGAGACATGCATAACTGCAGATAGTGCTGCCGCGGTTGAGACCCTTCGGGCTGAACTTGCCCGGGCCAAGGAGCAAGCCAGAGTGAGTAATGCGGCTGCCAAGAAGGCAGCTGCTGAGTTAAAGGCCAAACAGGCTGCTCGGCGCCAGTGCGAGGAGAGAATATCTACCATGGCGCGAGAGCTAAGGGATGCCACTGGCCGATGCAAATCGCTCGAGAAGGATAGCAAAGCCAAGATGGCCGATCTTGACAAGGCCTTACAAGAGGCGCGAGAGGCACGATCCGAGTCAAGAGCAGCTCGGGAGGAGATCCGGCAAGTTGGGGAGATACCAGCTGGTAAGCCCTTTCTTTTACAGACTAAATTCGGCAATCCGAAGTATGCCCCGCTTAATCAAATGTGGAGTTCTCCAGACGCATTCTTGGACCTGTCGAAGAGTGTCTCCGATGCGGCGCAGTTTTTCCAAGGGCAAGAAGGACGTGCAACGGAGAAGCTTTTCTGGTCACAATTCAGCACGCCAAAGCGTCCGCTGTTGCTGAACAAACAGATGGCCGAGTGGGACGAGCTCCACAAGATATCCGGAGCTGCCATGAAGGACGTCGTGGTCCGGCTGTGTCCGACTGAACCAATTCCGAATAGTTATTTCGGTTTGGTGCAGCGACTTGCTGATGCGGTGCCGCGTATCGACGCCGTTAAGCGGTCGACGTGTATTGAAGGTGCACGGATGGCCTTTGCCCGCGTCAAGACATACTGGGCAAAGATGAAGGCCACCGATATTGCAGCGAAGAGTCCCTCCAGGGGCAAGGAACATCACACGCCGGAGCATTATTTTGAAGATGTCCTAGAGGGTGCTCGCTTGATAGAGGGTCAGTGCTCGAAGGATATGATGTTCGAGTGAATGTATCAGAATTGTGATAACAATATTATACTATATTTAAGGCTGTGTTATATTTATGACTTTTTCCTGAAAGGTATTTCCTCCTGTGTGGCCGTTTTATGTAATCTGAAAGTTTGCCAGTCGTCGGCTTCAGCCCCCTCGCATATAATGCGGGGGTGTTCGGAATAGCAAATGACTACACTTGACCCAACGTCTTGGTCCGTGAAGGAGGTGCCAGTGCGGCGAACTAGGCAATCGGACTATAGGGCTTTAACACCTTCACTTAGCCATAGGAGTTTGACGGTGGGTCTACGATATAGCCCCTTGTATGTACGCGTTTATCCGAATACGGTGCGTTACATAGGTGACCAGAAGAACGGTCCTTCGTGTAATACGGAAGAAATCGTGAAAGATTCTGATAAGTCATCGAGTGGTTGACCAGCTCTCGCCGCATCATGACAGACAGTTTTCGGCTTTCTCTACTGAGGTGTTTGACCAGGTGAACCGGAAACACAATCGCAGTAGTTCTCCCTTTACTACCCTAGCCGATAGAGCGGAACGTAAGGTAGTAAGCACAGGAGCCGGGCAACCCAACTATTGACCAAAGACATGATTCAGAGATGATGCATATAAGGCCAAACTCGTGACGCCAAAGTGTGCTATAAAGCTATCGGGCTTTTCGGCAACTCATATGTTACCGTATCGAGCCCCTGGCAATTTGTGTCGAGGTGCGTGTGTGAAACAACTGAATATGGATTATGTTCATTGGAATCTGATTGATACGTCAAACGCAATTTACAGATTATAACACCATGGCCCAGGCCATTTGACATGCCAGGGGTCGGAGGATGAGGAAAAAATGGCACTTTACAGGTTTGAAATAAAGTGTTCGGTCTACAAAAAATCATTTGGACCTCCTGTCGCACGTCTGCGCTGCCTTTGCCTCGGCGAAAAGATTCCTTAACAGGAATGGCCTTTGGTTATTTATACGAAGCCGAACTCAGAAAGAGTCCTTGTAAGTTCGTAGGATAAACAGGCTTGGCTTCACCTGTAGTAAAAGGTAAAAAATAGTTAGAAAAAGGAAGAATGCTATAAGAGTGCGGACCGCATTGTAGGCCTGTCCGTATTGTGCCTCTGCCGATGACCAAGGTATTTTAAGTGCATAATTATGCCTGCACGATACAAACTTCGCGGGTATATGAGGCGGACGACAGAGGCCAAACTGCTAAGCCAGCTCTAAAATTGATCGGTCCTGTGTAGCAGAGGCCGGCGGCTTAATGGTCGATGGGATACGCGGCTTAATGAGGCCGCTTTGTACTTCGGCTGCAATAGCCGCAGTATGCTCCTCTGTATGGGGGGAGCGTTCCGTACTTCCGTTTATCATGATGACGCCACATGGACTGGGCATCTTAAGCTTAAGATACGCATAGTGTGGCACCGCATTGAATCGAACGAATGCAGTTTGTCCGAGCAGTGCGTGATAGCTACTGCGGAAGGGGACGATATCGAAGATCAAGTCTTCGCTTCGGAAGTTGTTCGGCGAACCGAAGACGACTTCCAATGTGATTGAGCCCGTGCAGTGGGCTTCTTCTCCGGGCATTACTCCCTTGAAGGTAGTTGTGGTGGGCTTGATTCTCGAAGGATCAATGCCCATCTTGCAGACAGTGTCTTGGTAGAGTAGATTGAGGCTACTGCCGCCGTCCCTAAGGACTCTCGTGAGATGGAACCCATCGATAATTGGGTCGAGGACCAGAGCTACCGAACCTCCATGACGGATACTGGTTGGGTGGTCCTTGCGATCAAAAGTGATCGGGCAGGCCGCCCATGGGTCAAATTTTGGGGCGACCGGCTCTATAGCGTAGACGTCCCGTAGTGCGCGCTTGCGCTCCCTTTTAGGGATGTGCGACACATATATCATGTTTACTGTTTTTACTTCGGGGGGAAATTGCTTCTGTCCCCCGGTGTTCGGTTGGCGAGTCTCTTCGTCATCGCTGTCACTGGGTGGCCCCTTCCCCTTGTGTTCCGCATTGAGCTTGCCGGCTTGTTTGAAGACCCAACAGCTTCTGTTGGTATGAGTGGCTGGTTTATCGGGGGTGCCATGGATCTGGCAGGGCCGATCTAGTATCTTGTCTAGATTGGATGGACCATCTTTGTTTGCCTTGAATGGCTTCTTTCGTTGTCCGGATTTGGAACCACTGAATCCGGCGTTGACCGCCATGTCTTGGGTTCCTACATTATTATTTCAGCGCTTGTTTTTATCGCGTCGAGGCTTGCCATTGCCGTCCCTGATCTCAGAGGTGCGAGGATCGCTGGTGCTATTGTTTTGTCGAGCCAGCCAGCTATCTTCTCCCGCGCAGAAGTGGGTCATCAGTGCGGTAAGAGCTATCATATTTTTTGGTTTTTCCTGGCCGAGGTGACGGGCTAGCCACTCATCTCGGACGCTATGTTTAAAGGCCACTAGGGCTTCGGCGTCCGGACAGTCGACGATTTAGTTCTTTTTAATTAAGAACCTAGTCCAGAGCTTCCTGGCTGACTCTCCGGGCTGCTGGACGATGTGACTGAGGTCATCGGCGTCCAGAGGCCGGACATATGTACCTTGGAAGTTGTCGTGAAAGGCATCCTCCAAGTCCTCCCAGCTGCCGATAGAGTTTTCAGGCAGGCTGTTCAACCAGTGCCGAGCTGGTCCCTTGAGTTTTAGCGGGAGGTATTTGATGGCGTGAAGATCATCACCGCGGGCATATGAATATGGAGAAGAAAATCATCGATCCATACCGCGGGATCTGTTGTTCCATCATACGATTCGATATTCACGGGTTTGAACCCTTCTGGGAATTTGTGATCCATTACTTCATCAGTGAAGCAGAGGGGTGTGCGGCACCTCTATATCGGGCCAAGTCGCGACGTAGCTCGGATGGAGTTTGTCTGCGGTTTTTGGCCCGGACGTGATTATGCTTGTCACCACTACAAAAAAAGACACATCCGTGACATTTAGGGCCGAATGAATTTTTTTTGTCATACTTATGACACTTCTATGACGATAATTGTCACAAAACACGGTATCATCATAGATGTGGTGGGCTCCTACTTCTATGACAAAAAATCATGACAGAAAATGGGCTTTTCATCCTGGGCGGGCCGGAGACGCAGCTGCATGACATTCTTTGGGCCGTCCATGACGAAAAAAACCGTGGTAGAAGCGAGGGCGAGGAAAATATCGGGGAGTTCCCGGTTATGGTGGCTGGTCGGGGGCCGAGCGATGCGCGTTTCTCTCGTACGTACGCGCGTGTGTGCGAGGCGTTGGGCTCTAATGGAAACCAGGGAGGCGTTGGGCTCTAACTGAACCCGAGCGATTGCACTGCAGGCTACGCGTTACTGAACCCGAGCGATCGATTGATCCCTTGCTGTTAACTGAACCCGATCGAGCGATTCCTTCGCTACTGCTGCTAACTGAAGCTGATCGAACACTGCTGCCTCCTTCCCTTGATGAACTGTGAGCATTGTTGGGCGGTTTGGATGAACAGTTCCCGGTGGGGGTTGGATGAACAGGACCCCGTGGTAGTAGAGGTTGTTGTCGCTGGATGAACAGTACCATGATCGATCGAGCCGGTGGATGAACATGACCCCGTGGAGGGCTGGATGAACAGGACACCGTGGAGGCCTAGTTGAATAGTAGCCGATGGAGGGCTGGTTGAACAGTAGCCGGTGGAGGGCTGGATGAACATTAGCCCGTGGAGGGGTGGTTGAACAGGACCCCCGTGGAGAGGGTTGGTTGAGCAGTAGCCGGTGGAGGAGCGCGCGGTGGAGGCTGGATGAACAGAAGCCCGTGGATGAACAGTCGCAGGTGGAGGCTGGAGGAGGTCGACGGTGGATGAACAGGAGCCCCTGGAGGCTGGAGGAGGTCGACGGTGGAGATGAACAGTATCCCGTGGAGTCCCGTTTTGCGGTACACCACACCCCTCCCGATGAACAAGACCCCCGTTTCGACCGTAGCGCTCCAACACAAGTCCGTTTCCTCCGTTTTGCGGTACGCCACACCCCTCCCGATCAACAGGACCCTGTTTCGACCGTAGGAGGTCCGTTTCCTCCGTTTTGCGGTACGCCAGACCCGTCCCGATGAACAGGATCCTGTTTCCACCGTGAACGGTCGAACACAAGGCCGTTTCCTCCGTTCTGCGGTACGCTAGGCCTCGTTTCCATTGTCTGTTCCATCCAAGCCGGTTGGCTCCCGATGAACAGCACGCGTTCCGTTGCCTCCCGATGAATACGACGCATTCCGTTGCCTCCCCATGAACACGACGACGACGCAGTTTCTCCGTTCCGACCCGGCCACAGCCATGTACACGAGCCCTGGCCATACATATTCGCGAGTAGGCGTTCGAGACCCCGCCCGTATGTACGTATGTGGCCGTATTTACTTTCTTGCACCCTGGCCGTTGTACGTACGTGTACATGCTACGTGTGCGCCTCTACTACCACACGTGCGCGCCTCTACTACCACACGTGCCCTTGCTTACACGGCCACGGTTCATCGCTGCAGCCTGCAGACAGACCGATCGACCAGTATGTACGTACACGTTCACGACCAGAATGACAACGCTACGTACGCTTCGACCGGGTGGGTCTCGACTGTCAGGCACTTCCTTGCGTGCGAAGATGTAGCTGGTGGGTCCCAGTAGTCAGGGGGCGAATCATTTATTTGCCCGTAATATGCACGCACTTCCTTGCGTGCGAAGATGTAGCTGGTGGGTCCCAGCAGTCAGGGGGAGAAAACATTATTTTTCAGGGTAAAAAGGATGTGGTTGCATGCATGCGTCCATGGGCGTGGTGCATCCCCACTGTCAGCCTCTCACGTACAGTCATCTTTCGATGACTCTCGGTTGTTGACCACGTTGACCACACTGTGCCGAGCGCACCAAGGCCGGTGGACGATGGCGAGGCCCCGGACTGGAACGGCCCGGAGATGGGGAAGACGCGGTAGTGGAGTCGCAGATGGAGATGAGTGGGAAACTTGACTGGTTCGGGTGCGCGGCAGCACTGCCGCGGTGCCGCCCACGGGAGACAGGAGCAAGAACAGAGGTTGAAGAAGGAGCACGGTTGTTGGATTAACATCCAACAGTCCAGCTGCTAGAATCATTTGTTGATTAAGTTGACAAAGCCCTGCGTACACGTCCGCTTAGTAGGCCCACAAGTCAGCCACCAAATCTGACGGGTCCCAGTTGTCAATGGGAGGAATAATTTTTTTTCGCATAACAAGGAGGCACTTCATTCTGTGAGAAGATACAGCCGGTGGGTCCCAGCTGTCAGGGGGAGGAAACATTTTTTAGCTTAATAAGGAGGAACTTTCCTTGCGTGTGACCATGGACCTCGTGGGTTCCAGCCGTCAGGCTCTCCACGTACAGTCCTCTTCCGATGACTCTCGTTTGTTGACCATGCCGCACCTAGCGCAGTGAGGCGGTGGACGACGGCGAGGCCCCGGACGGGAACGACCCGGAGATGGGAAGACGCGACAGTGGAGTCACAGATTGAGACGAGGAGAAGGGTTATAACTGGTTCTGGTGCAGCGTGGGGCTGCAGTCGGTGGAGAATAATAGGAGGTGTGGAGGGGTGGAGGGATAGCCTGGCCGGCGGTGGGGTAGCGCTTTGCAGCGATGCATGCTAAGTAGAGCCGCTAGCTGCCGGAGGCCGGACCAGGCGGTCCTGGCGATGCTGGAGGAAGAAGACGAGAGATTGAAGGTGCATGACAGCCGTTGGATATAAATCCAATGGCTGTGGATGTCATAATCATTTGTTGACCAAGTTGACAACGCCCTGCGTAGGCTTCAACCTATTGGCCCACATGTCAGCCTGCAAAAATGTGGAATATTTAACCCATGTTTTGTCCATTTGCTGGGCTGGGTGAACAAATAATTTCACGTCAATGCGGCCCATTTATATTTTCTAAGAAATCACAGCCCATTTGCACTTTCTTGAAATACACGAATTAGCTGGGCTCGTTCTATATATAATGTTAGGTTAGAAGGAGCAATTAATATCAAAAAATAAACCAGAGCGACACATTTTTTATATATAAAATTAACAAATTAGCGAGTTATTGCTCAAAATAAAAATGAGCGCGTTATTATTACATTGGTCCTTAAAATCTTCGCAAGCTTTTGTACGCAATCACCAGGATTTTCCTTGCCTGTGAGTCAAAACAATCAGGATTTTCCTTGCCAACTTATGTTAAACATTTACTTTTATAAGTTAATAACACGTGGGATGTTTTTATAATGTATATATAAGTCTCTATAAAATATACGATAATAGTAATAATATAAATATATATAATGTGGTCAGAAGGGAAAACATAAATTGGAGATAGCATTATTATTCTTATATATAGATAAATAGAACAGAGCTTTGTGTTTTACTAAGAAAAATATATTGGGCTGCCGATCTTTAAGAAAAAGCCCATAGGCCGGTATGGACCTCAAAAAATAAGTTGAAACCATTGTCTCCGTATGTCGTGGGCTACGCATGTTAAAAAACAAAACCTAGGCCTAGCTGATACTTGTTCGCCCTCTGTAAAAAAATGATACCAACTAGATCCCCGAGCGAACTGGATTAAAGAGGGGGCCGGCGGCGTGACTGAAGAAGCACATCAGGAGCGATTTTTTTCTTCAGTGGATGGCTCTGGATGGCGTTTTTTTACTTTCCTCTACACCATACAATTTGTATTTTTAGCCTCCGAGTCCGTGGTGGACCAGCAGCCCATTTGCTGGGCGGGCCAACCTACAGAAACCACCACTCGATTTTTCATCAACCCCCAAAAACAACGCAGTACTATGTTTGTTTTGAGGCCGAAAACATTACAGCAGGGGTTGAGCGGGGGAGGGGGAAGACAGAGCAAAAAGATTAAAAAGAGCTGATGCGCCATTGCTGCCCTAACAAAGCAGGTGCAATTCGTCTCGGAAAGAAGGTATGTCGTTAACACCCACACGTCACAAATCCCACATTAGGCATACTAACAAGTTCACACACAAGTACAACAGAAAAGGTAAACATTCGTATCAAACTCAGGTTCACAGGACACGTTCATATTCGTAGCCAACATTCACAATCAACAACTCAAAAGATTCATATATACACAAGTTCAGCATGTCTATGAATCCAAATGATTGATAGATCACACGACAATATTCATAGATAATTCACAAAAAGATTCAGATATACACATGTTCAGTATGTTTATGCATCCAAATGATTGAGATCACAGCAAATATCATCCATGGACGAACTTTAATTACCTAGGGTACAGACTGATAAATGGTGTTCAGTTGGAGGTACATCTTGCTAAAATTAATGCTTATACGAGTAAACTTTTGAGTACATAAGAGGCAGCACAGACAATCCTCAAATAGTGGCCTCATGCCGAGGGAGGTTTGAGCAACTTGGCCACTATTTTCATCCAACTAGTTTACTGGCTCATCTTGGTCCTGTAGCTCGCCAAAATTCTACAATGCAAACAAGAAAGGAGGCGGTTGAGAAAATGAACCACCCAAATTTTTTGTGCAGTTCAACTAAAATGGAGCATCCCTGGCGTGCAGACTGATTAAGTGCCAGATGAATATACGCGTCAACCAACTTGTCTGGAATCTTTAGACTCCATGCCATATAGTTCGCTACCATATGTGCCGATAACCAAAAGGCACAAGTTGGGACCAAAGACTGGACTGCGTTTTTCTGGGCTATGCGCCAAGCAATATTTTTGGCGTTCACTCTCCTAATACTTGGAGTTTGACAACTGGTTGACGCCGGTTGATACTCGAATGAATATAGGCACTTCTTCTTGTCAACATCGATGCTTGTCTGAGTGAACTTTGGAGTACATAGCAGCAGCATAAGTACCTGTCCATCTGATCTTTTTGTGTAGTTCTACTGAAATCACCCAATGTAATGATTTGCCTGCGAGTTCAGGCTCCAAGTTACTCCTTTATAAAATCGGCAAACAGTAGAACAATACCAAATTACCAATACATATGACAAGCACAATAATCAGGATAAAGACCAGTACCAACATGTGTGAGGTAGCATATCAATTACTATTTCCTTTGACTGGAAGCCGAGATAAGCCAAGCGACTGAGAGCAAAGGAAGAATGCAAGCCAAGATTAGTGACTGACAGGAAAGGAAGGAAGTTGTCGAGGCAATGAAGCACGCAAAGTTTTTGTGCAGTTCCACCAAAATCGAGCATCCCTGTTGGCACATATATTGAGAGAGTGAGATTACTGTAATAGTGGGACTAGTTGATGAAACATACACTAACAAATAGAAGCACCCTCATTATCTTAATGGGTAAAGTTAGCAACATAGTAGTCTTGCTTAAAGAGAGGTATTTGTTTATTTAATCAGTGCCAATTAGCTCAACACTCAAAGCATTGCCATGTATCATAGGTTGCAAAACTTTAACGTGCAAAGATAAAGGAGTTTCTCATGATAGTAGCATGATACAAATAGAGATGACAGCAAACTAATATGGATGAAGGCCATAGGCCGATACCAACCTGAGCAAAAAAGCTTATTCATGTAGTTCCAGAAGAGATGACAAAGCACTCACTGGAATCACTCAATAGTATATATTTTTGTGCACTTCAAATGTATGTTGAAATCACTCTTGTTAACCAGTGCTGAGATTATATCGAAAGATTATCAAGAACTTCCAGCAGAGTTAAAGCACTGGCTGGGATACAGTTCATTGTATTGTCTTGTGTAGTTCCACTAAAATGTATGATTGGAACAACATGATCCCTGTTTGCACAAGTAGGAACAAGGTGAAACCTTCATTAGCTTAGTGATAAAGGATAGAAAGACATTAGCATATTACTCTAACAGTAGCATCAAATTCATCATGGACAATACGCAGAAGTGGAAGGGCTCCCTGGAGGATCGTCTCACATGTAAGGTAGACATTGCCGGAGCCCTTGAATGGCCTTGACTGAGGCCTCGGCTTCAGCAATATCACCTTGGCACTGTTTATTCTTCTTCTTCCTCTGCATGCTCTGTTTCTCTTTCTCCTCACCAGTTGGTGAAACCAAGTACATGATTGGCCTTCTATTTCAGAATTGGTTTTGTCAATGAGGGAGTACAAGTGTACTAGTAAACAATAGCATTATTTTCTCATGGCAGTCGCAAAATAGAGATGAACACATGCATTAAATATCATTCTTACCTAAAGGAAGGTTATGGTGCCAATATGGATGATGAGGATTGGAACACAGATCTCCCTTTGTGTAGTTCCACCGAAATGAACGAACTGTTCCATTCTGACATTCCAGTTAAACAGCACAAAAGTCACTTCTTTTAAGAAGTGTTTTGTGCAGTGCACCAAAAGGTCACAACAGCAACCAGGTAAAGTGGATATCCCTGTTTGCACAAATAGCTACAGAGGAAACAGTCAGAGTCTCAAACAATTACAGGCAAAAACATTTGGCTAAACTTGTCATGGCTTATAACAGTGGCATGGCTTCATTTTACCAGGGGCATTAGATTAATAACAGCTAAATATTTGGTATAAGGGCATGGGACAGTGGGTGCACCAGCAGTCCAGCACCATGTACCTAAACCGGGGCATAAAGTGGTGATTCAGAGTTTGTTGCCCCGAGAAACAAACATCCAAGAAACATATCTGGGTTGGTCCCATTTTTGTTCACTCTAGCCACCTACTCCTATGTTTTTTTGGAAATGGAGGCGTGCCCCCGGCCTCTGCATCATAATGATGCATGCAGCCATCTTATGTGTGGATAGCAAATCTAGTCCTGGTCATACCACTGTGTACAGCGTTTCCCCTATATTTCCCTTTTCGACCAAGAGACCGGTTGGATGACCAATCTGTACTACTTTCACCCCCTATCCTTCCTGTTTGTACCAAGTCCGATGCACATACTAAATTCCCCCACCCCCACTTTATTTCTTGTTTGAACCAAGTACAAGATTCGACTCTATGAAGTAGCTTTACCTCTAACAATAGAAGAAAAAAATAGGTGACGTTGGACCATCCGATCGAGAGGGGCTGAGAGGCAGAAAATGATGCACATGCAGCGACGTAGTGAGCCGGGGAAGTAGAGCTACGGCGGTTTCGAAGGAAGATATACCTGAAGGTCGTCGGGATGTGGATAGGTGGGCGGCGGGAGGCCGGATCCGCCCACACTAGGGCAACGACGAAGGGATCGGAGGACCTCCCACGCCGGCGCTCGGCCAGAGATAACGGTGCGACCGGCAGTGGGTCTCCTCCCTCGCTGTCGACGACGGCCTAAACGCTGCCCCTCCTCCCCTTCACCGGCGGAGGGGGATACGTCCGGATCTGTAACCAGCGGTGAGGATAGAAAGACAGTGTTTTTTGAAGGGAGAAAGACAGTGTTACCACCGCTATCTTGTTTAGATCTAGAGAGGATGAGAGTGTGTGAATAGAGCAACCCTAGCAAGCAAGTGCGGAGGCTCCGGCCTATATATACGTAGTGGGGTAATTTTCCTTTTTCACTCCATCAAAACAATCATATAAAATTGTCTACGTGCCAGGTCGCCCTTTTTTTAGTTGTTGATTGTTTTTTGAGATAGCTACCCGCTTATTCCAAGTGGTGTTACGGTGTGCCAGGTCGCGCTTTGTATCGTTCAAGTCTGGTACAAGACCCTCCATTAAATGAACAACCACCCCCTCGTAAAAATTGTGAACAAGCCCACGGCTAAAATTATCGGAAACGTGGGCTGCCCCAACATGCATTATTATTTATATTTTCTACTCCCTCCATTCCTAAATATAAGTCTTTTTAGACATTTCAAATGGACTACAACATACGGATGTATGTAGACATATTTTAAAGTATGGATTCGTTCATTTTGCTTCGTATGTAGTCACTTGTTAGAATCTCTAAAAAGACTTATATTTGGGAACGGATTGAGTATGTGGGAGTATCCTCAAAACAAAATGTGAGAGTACAATATTTATTGGGCCCCTTTGTAATTGGTGCTAAATTTTGACCAAAGATTTAACTGACAAAATGTTAGTGCATGTTAACAAAAATTATATCATTTGATTCGTATTTGAACATAGTTTTAAATGATGTAGGGGCTGTTTGGTTTCCAGCCACACTTTGCCACACCTCACCTTAGGAAAATTTGACCAAGTTAGGTGGGTGTTCGGTTCTAGCCACACCTAAGACAAGAATTTTTTTATAGTCAAAATTTGGCAAGGTGCGTTAAATCAACACATGCATCAAATAATGTGGCAACATAAGACAAACATAGTCACAATCCAAACAGCCCCGTAATTTTTGTGACATACATGAACATTTGGTTAGTTAAATTTATAGTCAAAATTTGGCAAGGTGCATCAAATCAACACATGCAAGTATCAAAAGGAAAGTCACGACATGCATGCAGCGTTGTACTCCCTCCGTTTCCAAATATAAGTCTTTTTAGAGATTGCAACAAGTGACTACATACGAAGCAAAATGAGTGAATCTACACTCTAAAATATGTCTACACACATCTGTATGTTGTAGTCCATTTGAAATGTCTAAAAAGACTTATATTTAGGGACGGAGGGAGTAACTAATGCATCGGTAAACGCAAATTATTGAAATATATCGAGTGTAGTGCTTTGATGTGTCGTGTCAACTCATACAAGACCGAGAAGTTTGATTACTACAACGCCCTCTCGCCTTAATCGCACCTGCCTTTGGCCGCATGACAGGTGGGCCACCCACCTGTTGGGCCCACCTGTCATAGACGCAAAGGCAGGAGCAGTAAGTCAATGAAGCTGTGTCCCTCCCTCGCCCATGAGCGTGGTGGCTGGCAGGACTAGGAGAAGCTTTCGTTCGCTACACGCTCTCCCTCCCGCACGCGGTGGACATGCAGCAGTTAAACTCATGCATTAATTACGTAGTTCTCTCGTTTTCCTCTCCGCCTTGGTCGCGGTTCACAATACATTTAGCACTCCTATATGACTAGCCGCTCTATCTATATGTGGGACATCAAAGCATCCAGGCCCGCGTGCCATCCACCAAATCATAGCGAGGTGCTACAGTCGAGACTCACCGGTCACCCCGGTGTGGCCGTCATGACTCGTCATATCACAAAACCCACCTTTACCAGCAGTGGTAAAGTGGCCTCGAAGTTGGACTGGACGAAGCAACCATCATTTCACTGGAACGCTCGTTGAAGCCCTTTCTCCCCGTTCTTGAAGAAAACCTCACTCCAGGCTACTCACTTCTGCCATTTTTCTTCTGTACCGACAAAGGAAAGGTGGGCGAATCAGTGATGTTGCTATATTTTCATTCCAAGAATCTTCTTTTTGCGAAGCACCGGCCGATTCTCACAGCCTATTCTTTTCCTGTTTTCATTGCGATTGTGGTTTCCTTTCGATTGCTTTTTGTTTGTCAGTTCATTGATGGATCCTGGAGCACTGGCCAAAGAGTTGTTGGCGGAAAACCCATTGGAGACAGCGATCTCCAGGAAGCGAGCACCAACCAACGAGTTGACCATGTTGGCGGGCCAACCCATGGAGACGAAGAACTCCAAGAAACAAGCACTGGCCAAAGAGTTGATGACATTGGCGGATGAACTCCTCAAAGAAAGTTGGAAGAACAGTAAGGGCCCCACCGTGCCTACCCCAGAAACTCTAATGGTCACCTATGCGAGGCTCAAGGCCGAGTTTGAGGAGATAGTCGCCGTTCAGAAGTAGTATTCCCCTGGCAAGGTGATGACCCCCATCGAGGACGAGGAGATGGCCCCCGGAGGGATGGGATCCCCCGGTGAGCTGCACAAGGTAAAAAATAATGGCTTACCATAGTTGTGGTTTTTGATTATTTGCAATGTGCTTGCTAATATGTTAGGGTTGTGTAGGTGCCGGTGGACGTCCTTGATGATTCCGATGTCGCGGCCAGTCCTGTGGACAACGCCCCAGAGGTCGTTTTCGATGCCACGGTCCGTCCTCTTGACATCGCCCCGGAGATCGATTCCGATGCCGCTGTCCATCCTGTGGACAGCGCCCCAGAGATCGATTCCGATGTCGCGGTCAGTCATGTGACATCGCCCCAGAGATTGATTCCCATGCCGTTGTTCGTGCTATGGTCATTGCCCGAGAGATCGATGACAAGAAATAGTTGGTCGCGCTAATCCTTCAAGGTAGTTTGCATTGCCATGTGTTTAATTACTAGAATGATGCGTGTTATCAAACCATCTTAGGGCTAGTGCATTGTCTTGTGTGGCCGGTACTTGCTACTTTTGTTTGATAGTGAATCATGCGAACCCTCTCCGAGTTATGGAAACAGATGTATCCTCACCAGCTTTTGATGTAATATATCGCATGCTTAGATGTAAGTTCGAATTGTTTATCATATCAGCAGGGCTTGTTTGATGATTCTTGGTGTTAGTAGGCTAGCTACTATGCCAGCTATAGTACTTGCAAAACACTCACCGAAGAGAAACGTTGGGTGACGGTGTCCTGGACTAGGGGGTACTCACCACGTCGTCTCCCGATTAGTTGGATTGGGCTGAGGACCCCCATGGCCGTTTACTCATGGGCCAGTTCGGACAGCCCATGCCGCATACAAGGAGGATTCCACAAGACTTGGCGCCCAAGACAAGGACTCCTCTAAACCCTAGGCCTACGGTGCATATATAAACCGAGGCCAGGCTAGTCAATGACCAATCTCATATTCATTACTACAATCTCGTCGTAGATACATGTACTCTGTACTACACCCATATGAATACAATCAAAAGCAGCATGTAGGGTATTATCTCATCAAGAGAGCCCGAAGCTGGGTAAAACCCCGTGTCCATGTTACCATCGCTCCCAGACGCCTAGCTTAGGACCCCTACTACGAGATACGCCGAATATTGAACCGACATTGGTGCTTTCATTGAGAGCCTGCTGGCGGTCGTCACGGGGCGATGGGAATTCGGATCGTCTCCGGCGCGATCTACGGATGGGAGCCGAGCTTTATGGTCGATATCGGCATCTTTTGTCGCCGGCTCGACTGGTCACCTTGACTTAACCAAGGACTGTGCCCTACCTCCAATCATCATGTTTGGACGAGGGCCTTCGTCAACATCAACTCTGATTTCTATCATGATCATGGAAGAATCATCCATGGAGCTCGGGGGCTCAACGTCAACATTGCCCTCGGGCGACCGTGCTATTTTTTCCGAATAGCAAACTTGTATCCTCTGCCACCACCTCCTCGAGCATCGCTTTGACAATTCCTTCGGTGGAATTGTGCGGAATTAAGTGTACAACAACCATGCCAAATTTCGTCGAGTTCCGATGGAGGAATCTCTGGCAATCTATGATATACTGGAGCCCTGTCAAATCTGGACGGGAATCTAGACGAGTTTAGGGCGTGGTCTCCAGAGCCCAGCTCGGAGGTCCTTTGGAAGATCCAACCGTTCATCTACTGCGGCATTCCCATATCTACCACCCCCTCCAAATTTTAGATCGATCCGACGGTTCAAGCTCCGAGAACCTTCCGATGAGTGGACCAATTTTCGGATATGTTTTCTGCGCGAATACGAATCCGGCCCGAGTTCATGTTTCTTCATGAACGGAATATTGGACAACCCTTTTGAAGGAATTTTTTTTCTAGGGTATTGTGCGTTGTTTTTAAACATGTACCCATAAAATTTTAAGCCTCCTCCGAGGTAATCTTCACCATCACGCTGGTGTCAGACCATTCCGGCAAAATTGCTCCATGGCTGCCGACCTGCGCTAGACACGTCGCCGCTTTGTTGAGCCGAGCTCAATTTCTTCGATCATCATCTCGGCAAGCCGAACAAGAGTTCGGCATTGCGAAGGATAAATCATCACCAACATTGCTGCCCCACGGATTACACGGAGCGGGCACACCGGCATCGCCGCATGGTCACTTCATCAAGCCGGCATTGACCGCGTCACAAGTCATGACCTGTGTCAGCATGGCCGCACTATTGCTTCTTCAAGCCGATGTCCATCACGCTGACCTGCTTCAACACCTCGGTTGACATGGCAGCTGCAACGTCTCCTCACCGACCTACTCCGTCACCTTGGCTAGACCGGGGACTTGGCTATTTCTTCATCAACATACTCCAGTGACTTCGGCGTCACCAGCCGACCAGCTTCGTCACGTTAGCTGGACCGAGGGCTTTGTCTCGGCAAGCCAACCTTTGCCAGCACCGGCATGCCGCCGCTTTATCGCCCATCAGGTCTATCAAATGGTGGCCGCATTAATGACGGTCACATGGTGGTTCCGTAATGGACTTCGACTACGTCATGTGGTCTCTTCGGCAAGCCGACGCTGTCGTCCCAATCGGCGTAAATCGGTTCACGTGATCACCTTGTTGGTCGTGTTGCCACACCGACGTGTTCGGTTGCCTCGGGGACTTCGGCATCGTTGAGAGAGCTCTACCTGATCGAGTGCTCGGCACACAGGCCATATGTCTTTATTACTCACTTTGCATAAATTATTAATTATGCAACATTTAAAAAAATATTATTATTCCTATTATCTTCGGTTTGCACTATTTTTTGTGCGCAGGTAAATGATTCGGGTCGGGCAGTGTTGTCACCTCGGCGTACTGACATACCACGTCACCTCGGCTGGACGGGGGGCTTCGTCAGCACTTCATTAACCCACGCCGAGGACTTCGGCGTCACTCTGCCGACCTGCATTGGCCGTGCTATGTCACCACCTCGGAGTGCCGAGCTCTTCGCTCTGCCACCTCGGGACCCACTTGGGGGATGGAACCTTGTCCAGCATCAAGCTCGAACCGCGTCATCAACACCGAGCACATTAACCAGCTAAGTCGCTTTCATGCTCAAAAACTTTCAGTTTTAAATTTTGTTCGGTTCGACGAAGCATTATTCTTTTTTGGCAAAAAGATGTTTGTGAAAAGCTTCCTTGTCAAAACTTTGTTTGTGCACACAAATTCAAATACCCCGTTTACTTGGGGGCTTCCTTTATGAAGCCTTTCCTCTTGCATATGATTATACTTGTATGGCTTCGTTCCTTGTTCGTGTATTACGCCACAATATGCACCATATTGACTTAAGTGTTCCGCAAGCTGGGTTGCCTTGCTCCTGTGTTTACCCCTACGTTCCCGATTGTTCGGCTAGGGAGTAAAGGGAGCACCTCTGCGATTGTCATGATCGGGTCATCCGAGCTCGGACCTCAGACTGGGTGAAGCCGAAAGCTAGCGCTCTTATTGTTTTCAATCATGGTCGGCACACAACGGAACTCATGAATACAAAAAATCTATTGCACAAGTCTCATAGTAACAATGAGCAACCGAAGAAAGGTATCGGTGGAGGTACTATTTTCTTCGAAGATGCTTCTTACACTTCATCAGTAATATAGCATAAGTTCCCTGAGCACGCTTTGTCTGTTACATCCTTATGGCCTGATTGCCTGGTTATCGGAAACACCGTCGATATTCTCGACAGGTGGAGTACATAACACTTTTCGGGCCTTGATCGAAGAGGGAGAAGCCGATGGTCGGTTAGGACGCGTTTAAAGTTCGGGTGAACACAGATATGATATAAGTACTTCGGTACATACAATCATTATACATAAAATTCTTTTACCCAAGTCACTTGGGGGCTCTTAAATTTGCATGAGCCATTTTACAATAATTTTTTCTTCTCAGTCGCTGCAAAGTCTTTTTCTATCACTCCTGTTTCGACGCGAGTGTGTGGTCAATAGCCGGGTAGCCTGATTTCTCTCTCAAGCCGCTCGAGTTTTCGTTCGCTAAACTGGCCTAATGAGAAACACTCCGCCTTCGGGATAGGGAGGTTGAAGCCAAAGGCTGACCTGCTTGAAGTCTTGAGATAGGATGTGTCATGTTAAAGAATGACAGAAGCATTTTTTTAAGACCAATTTTCGATTTGGCACCGAACACTTGATCTAGTTCGGACGTTTAGTTTTTACTGAAGTTTTTTTGGTTTTCCAAGCCTATGGCACTTTTAAACTATTTGTGTGTTTCCAGCATAAGTCTCGCAGTGCAACGCCGGACACCTTTAGAGATTCGGCAAAAACATTCTCGGATATGGCCATATATGCATCGGTTTTGAATTGTGTCTTCGGTCGATAGTTGGGTTGCCCGGCTCCTGTGCTTGCCTCCTATGTTCCGCTTTGTTCGGCTAGGTGCGCAAAGGGAGAACCATTGCGATTGTGCTTCCAGCTCGAATGGTTAAGCACCTCAGTGGACAAAGCCGAAAACTGACTGGCACAATAAGCATAAATTGGTCAGTGATCTGACGACTATAAGATCGATAGAGGTCACCCTGTGTTAAATAATGGGTCGTTCATAACATTGGCCGAAGTGTTTACGGCTTGACCTCGGCTGTCGCCGAACACTAACCGGGGGCTAGTAACCGGCCTCCCAACTTTAAGCTCCTATGACTAAGTGAAAGTTATAAAGCCCGCATATCTGATTGCCTCATTTCTGCTAACACAACCGCCTTCGGGTACCGAGACGTCGGCTAAGAGTTGTTTGGTTATTGCGGAAACACCCTGCGTAGCATCTACAAGGGGGTGGAAGCCGATGATGGGCCACTTTCAACTGATAAACGGTCGCAACGGAGTCAAAATAAACCTATCCTCGGTGTTTGTATTTAATATACGAGGGCTGCCTTCCGCAATCATCGTTATAAAGCCATAAATATGCATCAATTTGACTTCAGATTTTGGCCAAGCTGGGTTGCCTGGCTCCTGTGCTTACCCCTACGTTCCGGATTGTTCGGCTAGGTGGTAAAGGGAGCACCTTTGTGATTGTTACTACTGGGTCATCCGAGTAAGTACCTCAGACTGGGTGAAGCCAAAAGCTAGCAATCTTAAAGTATCACATTGGTCGGCAACGACGGAAGTGAAAATTTTGGTTCAGTAATACCATAGAGTTCGGGAACTTTCCCCGAACTAAATCCTCAATATTTTCCTCCTACATTGATCGGAGGTGAGGTTTCCATAATCATGATAAGCATGACGACCCAAAGAAAGGAGCCGATAGCAGGACTATTTTCTTTGGAAGATGTTTCTTACTTTAACAAGTAATATAGCATATCTCTCCGCGTACCTTTGTTTATAAAACCGTATGGCCGGATTGCCTTGTTTGCCGTAAATCTTTGCCATTACAAAGGCTTTATAAAGTAGGACAAACACTCCTCAGCTACTGGCCGAGGAGGTGGAAGCCGATGGTCGGTCAACAAAGTTCTGTACAATGCGGATCCGGGCATTAATGATGTCAAGTACTTGGGCACATAGAATCATAATTTGTGATTTTACTCCGGATATCGATCCTTAATTCGGCCACCTGTGCCCACATTAAGGCTCGGGGGCTACTGGGCTTCGTGCTCATTATTTTTAAATATTAAAGGGGCACATCGATCCCCTGATCTGGTGTTGCCACCCGACCAGTGGCTCGGGGGCTACTGCATTGCCTATTCAATGCAGAAAATTCAAAGCGCGCAGTGTTCGGCATGACTGAACTATAGACAAGCACGTCTTCGGACAATAATAAGTACCGTCTGGGACTTATCCGGCGTCAAGCTGATATATCACGGCGGCTTCTCATGACCCACTCTCAGGGGCCCGTCCGCCGATCACTATTACCTCTAATATAATACACTGCGTTTCTATTCCTATGTATGCTGCCGAGCTAGGAGTTCATCCTCAGGCCGATTTCACAACCTGAGTCTCAGGAGCTACTAGGATCAGCGGTTTCATATTTTCCTTCAGGTGCATCTCGGATTTCAGGCCGACAGACACCTTGAGGGCTACTGGCTATACATCTCAGCAGAGAATACATTGCACAAATCAAAAGTAAATCCATAGAGGGCATCTTCGGCATTAAGCTCGGTTGAACCCCTTTAACCATTTTGGGCCGAGGTGATCTATGACACCTCGGATACAGTCCGGCGTTGGAGCTCGGATACAGTCCGGCGTTGGAGCTCGGATACATTCCGGCGTTGGAGCTCGGAAGCAGTCCGGCGTTGGTGCTCGGCTACAAAAGATACCTCGGATGCAGTCCGGCGTTGGAGTTCGGATGCAGGAGGACACCGCCGCACGGGAACCACTTCAAACCCAAGGTGTGGCGTACAAAATAACAAGGCATTGATAAAGGCCGAAGACTTAAAGGGATCCTCGGATACCCGAAGTGTAAACTCTTCGGATTCACCTCGGCAATCCTCAAGATCGAAGATTTGTTGAACCAGTTTTCAAGACCGACGACCGAAGATGAAGAACAGTTCGGAAGAATCGAGGAGCGTCTCCAACTTGAAGACCGGTTTAGGGGGCTACTGACGGTGTCCTGGACTAGGGGGTACTCACCACGTCGTCTCCCGATCAGTTGGATTGGGCCGAGGACCCCCATGGCCGTTTACTCATGGGCCAGTTCGGACAGCCCATGCTGCATACAAGGAGGATTCCACAAGACTTGGCGCCCAAGACAAGGACTCCTCTAAACCCTAGGCCTACGGTGCATATATAAACCGAGGCCAGGCTAGTTAATGACCAATCTCATATTCATTACTACAATCTCGTGGTAGATACATGTACTCTGTACTACACCCATATGAATACAATCAAAAGCAGCATGTAGGGTATTATCTCATCAAGAGAGCCCGAAGCTGGGTAAAACCCCGTGTCCATGTTACCATCGCTCCCAGACGCCTAGCTTAGGACCCCTACTACGAGATACGCCGGATATTGAACCGACATTGGGGCTGATGAGCTCGTGGTACGCTTATACTTATCCGTCGTTGATCGGCCAATAGCACAAGCTCCTAAAATTGTAGGCTTAGCGATCGATCAGACAATAGTCGACACGGATACATTCAGGCCTCATTTGGTTCATAGGGTAGGAAAATCATAGCAAAAGTACAGAGACATACTCCCTCCGTTCCAAAATAGATGACTCAACTTTGTACTACTAACTTTGAAATGGAGGGAGTACAAATCCTAGGCGGGCTAGTTTGGCCTAGTGGGTTTCAGTGATATGACGTGGTATAGTGCCGTCCAGTCTTCGCGTGTGGTAGCAGTATTGCGGGTACAGTAAGTTTTCTTGAAGAAGCGGAATTCAACGAAGTCATGATGGTTCCTTCGTCCGACCAACTTACAGCGAGAAAGGTTGGGCCTGCACTACGACCGGGGTGGACCAGGATAATTTTGTGCATGACAGGTGGACCAGGATGGTCGACGTCCCACATGTCGGCGAATGGAAAGTATTCTTTTCCGATATAGAGGACGAGCAACGAGTATTCATTGTTTATTTTTTATGAAAGCTATTGTCTCCACTGTTACGACGGAGGAGTGTGAAACACGGCAGCCCAGTGAACTTGGCATGTGCACCACTCCCTCCTTCCTCATGTAATACTACCATAGTGTTGACTATAAGGTTGGCTATAAAGGTTACAACTGTTTCTCACTTTCTCTCTATCTATTTCCTCTCAAATGTTTTTTACCTTTCTTTTTTTTAGACACAATTGTTTTTATGCCTCTTTTTTTAGAATTAGTTTTTTATACCTAGGAGCACGTGTAGAGAAGGGCTCTTGCAGAGCCACTCCTTGGCTTTGTCAATGCCTCTCTATCCTCCACATAAGCGGGCTTATAGGCCAGTATTTTACTGGTACTACTTGCTATGAATGCGGGCAGCTGGCGTCTGAGGGGGGAGGGCTTGGAGGCGGTCCGGACTCCCGCATGGCCCACCTCACGTTATCACCATATATTTCTTGGAGTCCGTGCGCGGCGGGCGGGTGATCTCTTCTCCCTCCCCCGTCTCTCTCTCTCTTCTCAGCCAACGCCCGCCGAGCGATTAGATTTCGGCTATCGACGGTTTATTCAATTGCAGTCCCACATGTCAGTGGAATTGCAAGACAACGTGTGTCCCTTCTGGTGAGCGGCATGCGAGCCGGACTGTCGGGAGTGCGACGCGTACGAGTCGTAAGTGTGCCGCCTTTTGTTTTGAACTTGCAAAGCGAAACATTTTCGTGCGATCGATCAATAGAAATCCAAAACAAAATGATGAGGGCGGTGCTTTCCCACGCGTTAGGCGGGCTAATTTGAGTGATATGACGTGCTATAGTGCCATCCACTTGCTCCGTTTTTATGTAAGCAAGAGTTTACACTCTTACGTGGGAGGAGTGCGAAACAAGGCGGATCTGATTTTGATCGAGGGATAACTGTTCCCTGCCAAATAATGGAGCACTGTTAATCTCCAGCGCTGGCCCACAAATTTACACCGGCGTCTGTCCGAGGACATGATGGATGCCATCCAATGCTGCCCACATACCTTTCGACAACTATATGAACTAACCGGACGAAATTCGTGCAAACAAAGCAAATTTCAAATTAACGGATGAAATTCATTACATTTCGAAAACTTTTCCTACAAACTGGACGAAATTCATTACATATTTCACACAGACTGTACTAAAACCTACTGTAAACCTAATCTAAACCATCGTCGGCGCCCGAACACCATGTTCGGCCATGAACCCGACAAAGCCGGCCATTGCCTTTGCTTCCTCCTCATCCGCCTCGATAACCTCCTCCTCTGGAGCACAAGGTTCTGAAGATTTCTGCCTCCACATCACCGTGAAGTGGCTAATCGGTCGCCGATGTTTATCCCAGCAAGCTTGGCGTCGACTGAGTGGAGTGGTGGCCTTCCTGGGACCAGAGCGGCGGTGACCTACCGTGTGTTGGGGAACGTAGCAGAAATTCAAAATTTTCTACGCATCACCAAGATCAATCTATGGAGTAATCTAGCAATGAGGGGAAGGGGAGTGCATCTACATACCCTTGTAGATCGCGATGCGGAAGCGTTGCAAGAACGCGGATAAAGGAGTCGTACTCGTAGCGATTCAGATCACGGTTGATTCCGATCTAAGCGCCGAACGACGGCGCCTCCGCGTTCAACACACGTGCAGCCCAGTGACGTCTCCCACGCCTTGATCTAGCAAGGAGAGAGGGAGAGGTTGGGGAAGAATCCGTCCAGCAGCAGCACAACGGCATGGTGGTGATGGAGGAGCATGGCACTCCAGCAGGGCTTCGCCAAGCACTGCGAGAGACGAGGAGGGAGAGGGGTAGGGCTCGCCAAAGAGAGAGAAAGTCTCGTGTCTATGGCAGCCCCAAAACCCCCACTATATATAGGGGAGGGGGAGGGGCTGCGCCCCCATCTAGGGTTCCCCCCAAAGGGGTGCGGCCAGCCCTAGATGGGACTTGGGGGGCGGCCAAAGGGGGGAGAGAGGGGGGCACACCACTAGGTGGGCCTTAGGCCCATCTGAGCCTAGGGTTTCCCCCTCCCCCCTTCCTGCGCCCTGGGCCCCTTGTGGGAGGCGCACCAGCCCACCTAGGGGCTGGTCCCTTCCCACACTTGGCCCACGCAGCCCTCTGGGGCCGGTGGCCCCACCTGGTGGACCCCCGGGACCCTCCCGGTGGTCCCGGTACGTTACCGATAGCACCCGAAACTTTTCCGATGACCAAAACAGGACTTCCCATATATAAATCTTTACCTCCGGACCATTCCGGAACTCCTCGTGACGTCCGGGATCTCATCCGGGACTCCGAACAACATTCGGTAACCACGTATATCTATTCCCTATAACCCTAGCGTCATCGAACCTTAAGTGTGTAGACCCTACGGGTTCGGGAACCATGCAGACATGACCGAGACGTTCTCCGGCCAATAACCAACAGCGGGATCTGGATACCCATGTTGGCTCCCACATGTTCCACGATGATCTCATCAGATGAACCACGATGTCGGGGATTCAATCAATCCCGTATACAATTCCCTTTGTCAATCGGTATGTTACTTGCCCGAGATTCGATCGTCGGTATCCCGATACCTTGTTCAATCTCGTTACCGGCAAGTCTCTTTACTCGTTCCGCAACACATCATCCCGTGATCAACTCCTTGGTCACATTGTGCACATTATGATGATGTCCTACCGAGTGGGCCCAGAGATACCTCTCCGTTTACACGGAGTGACAAATCCCAGTCTCGATTCGTGCCAACCCAACAGACACTTTCGGAGATACCTGTAGTGCACCTTTATAGCCACCCAGTTACGTTGTGACGTTTGGTACACCCAAAGCATTCCTACGGTATCCGGGAGTTGCACAACCTCATGGTCTAAGGAAATGATACTTGACATTAGAAAAGCTCTTAGCAAACGAACTACATGATCTTGTGCTAGGCTTAGGATTGGGTCTTGTCCATCACATCATTCTCCTAATGATGTGATCCCGTTATCAACGACATCCAATGTCCATGGTCAGGAAACCGTAACCATCTATTGATCAACGAGCTAGTCAACTAGAGGCTTACTAGGGACATGGTGTTGTCTATGTATCCACACATGTATCTGAGTTTCCTATCAATACAATTCTAGCATGGATAATAAACGATTATCATGAACAAGGAAATATAATAATAACCAATTTATTATTGCCTCTAGGGCATATTTCCAACACCATGTACTACTCTTCCTCGCTGCCGGCTGCGCCCGCGCACATGCGCCGGCTTCGTGGTAGTGGCGGAGGAGGGCGGCCGGGGGGAGCCAGTGATCTCCTTCGTCTGCTCCTGCGACAGTACGTCCAAGAGAGCTTTGGAGCGCGCCCAGAGTGGAGCCGCCTATGTCCTTCGTCTGCTCCTGCGACAGTACGTCCAAGAGAGCTTTGGAGCACCAGGAGGCCATGGTTGGAGTGGTGCCGACAGAGGGAAGGGACCGGAGGAGAATGAGTGTGGGTCTTTGGCTATGGCTGGGAGGTGGGGCTCAAGTTAATATAGCGGGCGAATGGCAATGATCCGCGGTAGCGGAGGGATGGCTGGCACCAGAGTAGGTTCGTCGGGCGTGAATGCGGATGCTGCTTCAGTGACTTAACTGCAGGTGCGTTGGGTCACTGACATGTGGGCCCAATGGTCATCCGGCCCGCATGTCAGTGACACACCAACTGCACCTGCAGTTAAGTCCGGTGAATGCGGCATTGACATTCTGTAGAGACGGTGACCGTTTCAGGCGGGAAGCGCACGCTAGCGATGGAAGGGGTTTCGGTAGGCCAGGGCGGTCAGACGCTGGCGTGGTGGTAAAATGTGAAGCCATGGATGACGAGCCTTTGAAGTGTATGCGGCACGTATTGACAACCAGGCGACCATGCAACTGGTCTTGTCGCCAGCTAGCCTTCGACGACCACCATTAGACACCACACAACCATGCATAACTTACAAATAATGGACGAATCGATCAGACACACACTCGTGTGCGGTGGCACTATGATCGGTCGCTCACGATAGTACATACTCCGTACCATAGTACCCTCTCTAGCTAGGCTGTTTTATATATTGTCGTTGTGATGGACGATATACATGAGCAAGGCGCCGAGTCCTGAGTATGACCGTTGGTGTTGAGCCAGGTGAATACATCTCGGCGTTCGCGGAGGCCTCCATCAAACGTCTAATCAGTAATGTCAGGCACCGCCGGGGTGCGTAGGTGACGGGCTCGTCGTTTGCGTTGCACCATGAGCAGGACTTTGATTGAGAGGGCGACGTGCATGCATTAGCATGGTTTGACAGCGTGAGCGATGGGTGTGTTTGGTAGGGTGTATGAAGGGTGCATGAGCCCAAGAGTTCCCTTCTCGACCCACTTTTGGGTGTTTGGTAGAGTGTATGGAGGGTGCATGAGTCCACGCTAGCTTAGCACAGATACACTAGAAGCATGCATGAAGAGGGGTGTTGAGTTGAGCATGCATGAAGAGGGAACAACTATGCTGAGACGAGAACGCAACCAAACAAGTGTCTGCACGCGTACATGCTACTTGCCTCTATGGACGGTGTGCGCTAATGTGTGCGTCACGTATAATATAATGATCAAAGTGAGCTATCAACACAAGTTCGATGATCGCCAATGCATTTTACTCGGTAATAAATGACCAGGATTGAAGGGGAATCCAAATTTCCTTCGTGTTCTGTCCTTGAGCTCTTGATAAACCAATGCACTATACGATTGTCCGGCCACTCCACCCCAGAGCTCTCACCAAGCGTCATTCATGCCACCACGCCGCACACTAACCGGTAAGGAAGTGATGGCATCCTGCCGCGCCGAGTTCCTCGCCGCCCACGACCGCACACAAAATGGTAGGGAAGCGATGGCATCCCGCTGTGCCGAGTTCATCGCCACTCGCGACCTCACACCTACGTGGGCGGAATTTGAAGCTGCCAAGGCCAAATGGCGGTAGAGCAAGAGGCGGCCAAAGCTGCACAGAGGGAGCGGAGAAGTCAGAAAGCACTCAAGAAAAGAGAGGCCTGCCGCCGCAAGAAAGAAGAGGACGCACGCACTGCTTCGGAGAGGTCGGTGGAGATCCAAGCATGGTGGGGTGTCGCCGACAAAGCCGGGAAGGAGAACGACGGCGCCTGGCCAGCATGTGAGAAGTAGTAGTACTAGTAGTAGTTAGTGTGTGTTAGTGTGTCTGTGTCTGAGTACGAGCATGTACCGGTACTACTATTTACTACTGTAGTTTTTAGAGCAAATTACCAGTACATTAGCCTAGACTCAATGGAAAATTCTTATCCTATGCATCAAATGGCATCTCTTTTTCTATAGGAATTGAGATGCATGTCATCTCACTTCCTATGATTTTCATATTCCAATAAAATTCCTATCCAATGAACGAAAGGAGGTCTCTGCTGGAGTAACTACTGTAGCTAGCAGTACTGCTGGTACAGTAGTTTTCTTCAAGAAGCGGAATTCAACGAAGTCATGATGGTTCCTTCGTTCGAGCAACTTCACTGCGGCGCGACGACCGGGGTGACTCTCCCTTGGAGTACTGCATGCATGGCAAGTGTACCAGGATGGTCGATGTCCCACATGTTGGCGAACGGAAGTATTCTTTCCGATATCGAGGAGCAAGGAAACCGCGTGGTATAGTATCACTGCTGATTTTTTTTTCTGATGAATGCTAGCGTTTCAACTCTTACGACGAAGGAGTGCCAAACATGGCATGTGCTGGATGTCCCACACGTCAGCGAAAGGAATGGGACATGAACAGCGTGGTAGAGCGTCTCCACTTCTTCCACTTTTGGGTCAGAGACCACACGTAGTACTAGTGGTATGAACGATACAAAGTGCGACCCGGAGAGAAAGACACGTCTAGTTGGAAGGTCTCGGGGCATACACGTAAACAAATATAAAACCTAATGTGTGCCTCCAATTAATATAGTAGTAGTAGAGTACTTAGGCACGTACTCCATAACATCACCGTGCATTGCACGTACAACATTTAGTGGTACGTAGTAGACAAATGCCTATATGCCACGCATGTTCATACTATTTGTGCCTTTCTACTTCACTTACTACGCTACATTACTCAGGTTCGTACATCCACTCCTGGGTACATGTCCGTCTCGTAGTTCCAGTCCCACGTGTTCTTCATAGATGGAACGATCCATATCATCGCAGTTAGTGTGGCTCCCCACGATGGAGACTCATCCAAACTATGGCCAGCCTCGACGCGGAGCAGTCACGTGCACCGGGAAGCGGCGCTCTCTCGGCCGTCGCGCTGCTTCAAAGCCGGCGCCAGTGAGAGGTCACCTCCGCTCAGGCCGGGCATTAATGCGGCACTGACGCTCCAGGGCGACGCTGACCATTTCACGCGGGAAGCGCGCGCTGGCAAGGGAGTATTGGTTTTGAACCGTTTCAGGTGTAGTACTGGTAGTTTGCAAAACTACTCAATTATTGCACTCAGTTTCCTAAGAAATTGTGGTAAAAAATGTTATTCCACAGCCCGCTTCCCTTCTCCTTCCTCTTCCATTGCCCGCGCACGTCCGCGGGAAGCGACCGGTCAACCCTTATATAGGAGTGCTAGCACAAAAAGATGCATGCATGACCACTAAAATTTCCAGATTAAAGCGCCGCTCCGGCGGGAGTATGGCGTATGTCGTTACCTTCGGCCGGGCCATGGCTACCGGGCGACGGCGACCAGAGAAGAGGCGGCGGGAGGGGAATGAATGCAGCTACTGTTTGGGTTCGCCGTCCGGCTTAAATAAATGCGCACCATCACGTGTACCCGCGGGTGCACAAATTGTAACATACGTGTCTGCTTAAGTGGGCGTCACGTAACTGGTGTGTGTGTGAGAGATTCTGAGAGACAGAGTGCGTGTGTGCGACTCTACTCTTCGGACATGTACTCAACCTTTTGCATCGGGATATAAGTATAATGGTATTACACTTTAGCTAGTGATTTACGTGGCCATGTTAACGTGGTTGTGTAAAAAAATGTCACTTCCTGCTCGTGATTTGCGCCATATAATTACAAGCAAGATGCTTGTGCATTGCACGGAACATCAATATGCATTTTTTCTACAAAACACCGGTTGTGGTTGACCCATGCAGGAGTAATCCCATGTGTAAAAACTAATGATATCTCAAGAATTTTATCGGAAAACTGGTATCTCGAGAATTTCATTGAAAAAAGGAAAGATGAGAGATAAGGTGAGGAGGAGTGGAGCGTGGTGGTGACTGGTGGTCGGACTGGGCGGAGGCATGGGGATGGACGGCGCCGGCAGGCGGCAGCGGCCACCATGCTAGATTGTTCCAGAGACTTCCTTTTTTAATTGCTCAGCAATGAGGTTGTGGAGAGAGGTGCGGGTATCTTTTGTAAAATTATCATAGTTTGCTTTCTATCCGTCAGATATAGATCGGACGGTCTATATTACAAGATGGCAGGCACACCATCATCACCAACTCGGTTTTTTATAAGAGTAGAGATGATAAGTTTGCTAACTACTAAAGTAAAGTGGAATTTGTCCATGTTATACAAGTAAATTAAGGTGATTGTTTATCATACGGGTAAGGTTGGACGAAGGTGGTAGGAACAAATGCTCCGCCTAGAGCATGTGTGTGTGAGATGGAGTCTTAGTGTGTGCGTGTGTGTCTGGGGGTGGGTGGGTGGTGCGTGCGTGTGTGTGTGTGAGATGGAGTCTTAGTGTGTGTGGGGGTGGGTGGGTGCGTGTGTGGGGGTGGGGTGCGCGCGCGCGCGCGTGTGTGTGTGACGCGGGGTCCTCGGTGGCGGATGTAATTTAAGTGTGCGTGGCTTCATCACAGAGAGGTGATGTGTATGGCAGAGGCCACCAACGATGGGGTGCGAGAGAGAAAATGCCCATAGAGAGGGAAGAGAAGGTGTGTGCGCGTGAGAGGAGTCGACATCGAGAGAACATGTTTGTTCGAGAGACACCGAGCAAGACTACTATATATCAATGGTGCACGTAGGCGGGAATTAAACGAAGGGATGGTCTTATTAGTTTCGGGGATATAGGGGAAGAGTGAGAGGGGGGTAGCTAGAAGGAGATTGTTAAGTGTGAGTGTGTGTTTTACCCATCCAGACGGAAGTTATGTGAACACAAGAAGAGAACGATTCGATGTGGCGTTAGGGTTGAGGGTAATTAACTACGTATGGAGACATAGAGACCTTGAACATGCATGTGCGAGAGGTATACATGTATACGTGGATGTGTGTGTGTGCGCGCGCGCATGATCGAGATAAAAGAAAGAAGACATAAGTCATAAGATCAACGACATGGGAGAGACGGATCGGTATGACAATATGCATGCATGTGAGAGTGCAGGGAAGAAGGCCCGACAATTGAGCATGTGTTTTTGTCTTTAAGAGATAGTGGCGTGGGCTGGAGCATGCATCTATGGCGAGCAGAGGGAGTGAGACACAACGATTGTGCAAAAGAGATCAACCTATAAATGCATGTATGGAGAGACATATATAGTGTGGGTGATAGGAAGCAAGAGTGCGTGCGAGAAAGAAATGTTGACGGAGAAACTACAGATAGATACAGAGATGGAAATGCTAGCTAGAGGGACATCGGCTAGTTTGAGTGTTGGAGATGACCGCCGGGTGGTTCAGAGGGTGAAGTTATGTGTGTGTGAGAGAAAGATAAAAAGAGGGCACTTGACTGCATGTAGAGAGAAACATACATAGTGTGCGTGATAGGAAGCAAGAGTGAGGGCGAGAAAGAAGGTTGATGGAGAAACAGATAAATAGAAAGATAAAGATGCTAGCTAGTGTGCGTTAGAGATAGGAGTCGAGTGGATCAGAAGGCTGAGTTATGTGTGTGGGTGTGAGAGAGATGAAGAAAGGGTGCATGTGACTCACATACAAACAAATATCGGAGAGAAATGAGATCCCGAGAGACGGAGTTTTGTGTCTGCGAGAGAGAAAGATATTTCACAACGAGAGTGATAGCTAGAGAGACATATGAGGGAACGCAAGATATCTCTAGGGAGAGAGAGTGTGTGTGAGCGACATACAAGAGAATGGTGGAGAGATATGAGACCCTGGGAGACAGAGTTTGTGTTTGTGTGTGAGAAAGAGATATTTAAGAGGAAGAGTCGTAGCTTCTCATACCTAAGGAGCGAAAGACATCTCTGTGTGAGAGGGTGTGTGCGAGTGGCACACAGGGGAATAGTAGAGAGAAATGAGACCCCGGGAGACGAAGTTTGTGTTTGTGTGAGAGAAAGAGATTTCACATGGAGAATCATAGTTAGAGACACATAGCAGGGAGCGAGATATACTTAGAGAGAGATAGAGTGATGGAGGTCGAGGGAGAGAGTACCGTCAGTGTGTTACGAAGATAAAAGATCATTGTCGACATACAGGTAGCACGAGAGATACCCGAGAGACGATGAACGTGTATAGGTCTAGAGAGATACTCCTATATAAGCATGAGTGATAGCTATATGAGACGAATATCTGGATTAAAGGGGATTCAAATATTTAAACTGGAGATCACGACATCGATAATATCATAACGCAAATTGGTGTATCAAACATGCATATTCATTTGAATTTGGGGACACGTGTAATGTTATATAGTTTATCAATATTAGTGATCCATATATTCTTTAATTAGAGACAATGCATGGTTTATATGCAATTAATGTCTAAACGGGATTACACTATATGTTGCGTGTGTGAAACACATTATACATGTTTGAGAAGTAAAAAAATAAAAACCCGCATGAAACACACATTAATTGGAGACAGTTAGCGAGGAATGCATACATTGGATTTCAACATAAAGTGGTTTCAAATATTTGAAAATCCAAATTAAGATGGATACAGCCTTATGAATCTGAGATCATGCCATTTGTAAACCATATTTATGTATAAAGGGTGTTGTGCTTTTGAAAGTATATATATATAATGATGTATATAGAATTTTATTCCAATCGAAAATGGATCCTGCCCGAACAAAAATAGAATACAAACTGGATTCGAATTGAGTTGGCACGGTAAACGTGCACTCTTGCTCTGCAAAAATTTGAACGAAGCGGGGAAAGTCGCAGTAACCGCCCGAAACCAAAATCTGCGAGATGGAAATTACTGCCTATCCCTGCCACGCAAAGCCTATCGGCTCGATTTCTATAGGTTTCGATAGGGGTAGGTTTGTAATTTCACTCAAACGTGACATAACCGCCTCTCACCCGGATTCATACACGGTGGGCGCCAAAACACAGTGTCTCCTCGGCCGAAATCGACTCCCTCCCCGATTCATACACGGTGGGCGCCAAAAACAAACTCTCGTCGGCAAATATTCGGTGTATGCGAGATTACCGTCCTATCCCCAACCGACTAATATTGCTGTGATGTAGGAAATTTTAAACGGGGGCTAAGTTTGTAAATTTCCTCGCATTTGAGACAAGCGCGCCCTGAAGACATGGTTCCCCCCTTCCTCTCTCCCTCCATTTCCCCATTCGTACTCCGTGGGCGCCAAAACACCCTCTCCACCCCAGCCTCCTCCGTCCGCCACCCCATCCACCGCCGTCCTCCTCCACCATGCCGGAGCTGATACCCCGACGCCGTCGGCCATTACAAGAGATCGACCTCTCTCATCCACGGCTTCGGACCGGGATCCTTGCATCCCGTCCTCTCGCTTCATCCCCGCCGTCGTCCACCTTGCCGGCGCCGCTCCCACGACCGTCTCGTCCACCGCGCCCCGCCGCCACCGTCTACCCTCCTAGATCTGCTTCCACGCCGCCGACAGCCATCGCTACCGCAGCACCGTCAAATTCTCAGCAGATGCATACACGGCGCCGCACCAGAGGCGGTACTCTTTCGTATCTGCTCAACTTATTTATCGCAGCAAGAAAATAGATCGCCACTGCTTTACTCTGATTTCTTGTCCATCACTTACTTGTTAGTTGAAAGCAAACATTGGTTGCGAAGTTGCCTTTGTCCGGTTTGCACCTTCAGATCCGCCATGGCACGCTCAACACTATACTCGCAATGCTTATGGTTTTCCCCTTTTATATTCCACACTAGTTAAATGACAGTAGACTAAATTTCAAAATTGGGTCAGTCGATTTTTGAGAGCTCGCCGGAGTTCACCGGTGCAAAGGAAGGGGCTCGGGTGGGGACGGTGGTTGTGGGGGGCGGTGGTGGGGCCTCGCCAAACGAAGAAAACTCGACGCGGGTGGGGGCGGGGCTAGGGGGTGGTGGTGGCGGAGGAACACAGGCGATGGGGGCCGGTGGTTCGGCCGGCGGCCCGTGCGGTGTTCTGTATGGGAAGCACAGTATGTTCCTTGTCAGGAAGGGGAGCAGGGACATCTGCAGTCGACACCTCTATTGGGCCGGTTCTGCTAAATGATTTCGCACTTTGATTTGGTCTACCATAATACCCTGGAAATGGTGGGAGCCGCGCGATCTTTGATAGACTAAACTGATAGTAACAGCTGTGCGCCTTCAGATGAATAGAGCTGGCCTGTAGGTGATCGATAGGCTGCATATTAGTAGCGGCAAAACCCTATGTTTTCCAGCCAGTTCCGCTTTCCCAATTTATTTATGGTGGTTATGGTGTACCCCTATTATCTACACTACGATCTGCCTACTGGCTCTGCGCTCTCGTTATCATGGTTTGGCAATAAACTTTCTATACGGTATATTATGAACCTATCATCTGCCAACTATCCTTACATCTTGGGCCCCCAATAGGGAGCCTATTTTTTGTGTAGTTGTGCCAGATTATATTAATCTACTCACCATATTACAGCACACATGGGCTCTCTCATCAGAATCCAGTGATAGCACACAAGGGTTTACAGGGAGCCTCTATTATATTACAATATCCTCTGCATTACAAAGATAATCTCACTACTATTTGTGTTTTCATGCTTTACAGATATTGTACGTAATCACAATGAATATAAGAATGCGCACATCAGAAGAATATTGCGAACAGTTCAATGGGTAACAAACTTGGCATCAAGGGATTGAGGTCCATTGTGGATGCAATGAAACCCACATGCTCCCGACCTATAGATTCGTATTCAGAATATGATCCTAATGACTATTCTGAGCTCAAGGAGTCAAAGGCAGATGGCCTATCCTGTTCACCCAATAAGGTGCATGTTCTAATTTGGCAAGGTTTTATTGGTTGCACATATCTTGCATAAGGTGTCTTGCATTTCTTTTGCTTCGTTGCACCGCCATCTGCTTAGTTTACTCATGATATATGTGAAGATGCCATGCCCATCCATTATCAACACCTATTCCATTTGTCGTCATACCATGTTTTTCCATTCAAATGTTGTTCTTGTGTTTCAGACATCCAAAAGGAAGAGGGTGATTGCAGAACCTGAAGGAGTACAAGCAAAGTCCTTGAAAAAGGTGGTGCTACCGGAGAAATCACATAGCACCCGACGTATATTGGCGATAGAACCAGCGCCGCAAAACCTAGGATATCGCAACTATGCTGGTCGCTGCTTTGCTCTTGTGAGTACCTATTGTCCTATCGCTGTCCTTACATTCATACCTGGTGGATTATGTGACATCATTGTGCATTATAGCTTGCTTATCCACTGTTCGCTCCAAATTATCAGATCTATATTAATGCTTAAATTAATGTAGAATAAACCCAATGCCTATGAAGAAATTTAGTTCTGCATTGTTCTTGTAAGTATCTGTTGTCCTTATATTTGTCAGCTAGTTCTTCATGTACACTTTGCAGCTTATTTTACCTTGTCCTCCATTTTTCTACACATTAGATCTACATTTACTCTTGCCAAAATATTTAATAAAACCAATGTTACTGAAGAAGTTTAGCTCCGCATTGCTCTTGCCTTCTACCTGTATGCTGTATTTACATTTGTACTCTGCATCTTAAGTTAAATAATCGCCATTTGTTCCTATATTTTCACATCTATATTTACTCTTAACAAAATGTAGAATAAAGGCAATACTCTTGAAGAAGAGTGTGAGGTAAACTTCTTGAATTGCCCCCCCCCCATCAATATGGACAAGGCCTTTATACAGCCTGTCTTCACTACTAATGTAAGTTTGTCCTCCTCGAGCCTTCAAACTTTGTTGTTTATATTTGGATAGCTATGAGTGCAAATGCCATTTATTTTTGTCATCTGCATCAAATTGCTTGTTCAAAGTTTATAAAGTAGAAGTACATAAACATAAGTTTGTCGTTCTCAATTTCAGTCTTTAGTTGTACAATCTAGTTCCTTATTTGTACCATGTAAATTAAACTAAACACAGCCAGTTATCTTCTTTAGCACTATGTGTATGCTTGTGTTCTTGATCTGTAATCCAGTGGTGTGGTGAGACTACCAACAACAGCACAATGTCATATCCTGCTATGTCTCAACTATGAACAATGCCATATTATATTAATGTTATTTAAATCGTGTCTCTTTATTTACCAATCTGAAATGGTATAAATTGACAGTACACTCACCATTCATGCTTATACGTTGTTTAGAACTACATCTATGCTTGTGTTCTTGATCTGTAATCCAGTGGTCTGGTGAAGCTGGCCGCTCCTGCAAAATGCCATTTCCTGTCGTCTTAACTATGAACAATGCCTATTATGTTAATGCTATTTTAAACCGTGTCTCTTTATTTCTGACAAAGAAATGAGATGAATTGACACCGCTGATGCTTATACGTGCAACACCTGTTATCTACCTACTTGTTTCTCTTTCAGGGTGACAACACTGCTGCTAGGAAGAACTGCCACAATGATAGTGAGACGAACCCATTGTTTGTCCCTCTAACACATATTCCAGAGGAGAAGGCAAAACATATTGAGGGTAGGGATACAACCACGAAGTCACATCTTGATGTAGTGTCAAACTTACTCAGTGACACAAGCTCGATGAAGTCGTCGCCTGAATCTGTTCGACTTCTTCAGTCTGAAATTCAAGCAGAAATACATGCTTCCGCTGAAATACGACTGGAACTCCAATCTCTATGGAAGATTAACCGTAAGTACAAGACATTTATTGATGCTATGCAGCTTAAGTTGGTGGATATGAGCGCCAAAGAAGCGCAGTCTCATCAGGTTGCTAAGCTGCTTGCGCTGCAGCTGCTGGGTCGGGCTAACCTTTCTTGAACTGTGTTGAAGTGATGTCGGTTCTGTCTATTATTTTGTCCACCTGTTAACTTCCACTGGTGGCGACCTGCCCAGTGATAACCCACAAGTATAGGGGATCGCAACAGTTTTCGAGGGTAGAGTATTCAACCCAAATTTATTGATCCGACACAAGGGGAGCCAAAGAATATTCTCAAGTATTAGCAGCTGAGTTGTCAATTCAACCACACCTGGATAACTTAATATCTGCAGCAAAGTGTTTAGTAGCAAAGTAGTACGGAAGTAACGGTAACAGTGGCAAAAGTAACGATAGCAGTTTTGTAGTAATTGTAACAGTGGCAACGGTAAAGTAACTAAGCGAAGAGCAATATGTGAAAAGCTCGTAGGCATTGGATCGGTGATGGATAATTATGCCGGATGCGATTATTCATGCAACAGTTATAGCATAGGGTGACACAGAACAAGCTCCAATTCATCAATGTAATGTAGGCATGTATTCCGAATATAGTCATACGTGCTTATGGAAAAGAACTTGCATGACATCTTTTGTCCTACCCTCCCGTGGCAGCGGGGTCCTATTGGAAACTAAGGGATATTAAGGCCTCCTTTTAATAGAGTACCGGACCAAAGCATTAACACATAGTGAATACATGAACTCCTCAAACTACGGTCATCACCGGGAGTGGTCCCAATTATTGTCACTTCGGGGTTGCCGGATCATAACACATAGTAGGTGACTATAGACTTGCAAGATAGGATCAAGAACTCACATATATTCATGAAAACATAATAGGTTCAGATCTGAAATCATGGCACTCGGGCCCTAGTGACAAGCATTAAGCATAGCAAAGTCATAGCAACATCAATCTCAGAACATAGTGGATACTAGGGATCAAACCCTAACAAAACTAACTCGATTACATGATAAATCTCATCCAACCCATCACCGTCCAGCAAGCCTACGATGGAATTACTCACGCACGGCGGTGAGCATCATGAAATTGGTGATGGAGGATGGTTGATGATGACGACGGCGACGGATTCCCCTCTCCGGAGCCCCGAACGGACTCCAGATCAGCCCTCCCGAGAGAGATTAGGGCTTGGCGGCGGCTCCGTATCGTAAAACACAATGAATCCTTCTCTCTGATTTTTTTCTCCCCGAACATGAATATATAGAGTTGGAGTTGAGGTCGGTGGAGCACCAGGGGGCCCACGAGGCAGGGGGTGCGCCTAGGGGGGTAGGCGCGCCCCCACCCTCGTGGACAGGGTGTGGGCCCCCTGGCCTTGATTCTTTCGCCAGTATTTTTTATTATTTCCAAAAATGATCTTCGTGAAGTTTCAGGTCATTCCGAGAACTTTTATTTCTGCACAAAAATAACACCATGGCAATTCTGCTGAAAACAGCGTCAGTACGGGTTAGTTCCATTCAAATCATGCAAGTTAGAGTCCAAAACAAGGGCAAAAGTGTTTGGAAAAGTAGATACGATGGAGACGTATCAACTCCCCCAAGCTTAAACCTTTGCTTGTCCTCAAGCAATTCAGTTGATAAACTGAAAGTGATAAAGAAAAACTTTTACAAACTATGTTTGCTCTTGTTGTTGTAAATATGTAAAGCCAGCATTCAAGTTTTCAGCAAAGATTATGAACTAACCATATTCACAATAACATTTAGGTCTCATGTTTACTCATATCAATGGCATAATCAACTAGCGAGCAATAATAATAAATCTCGGATGACAACACTTTCTCAAAACAATCATAATATGATATAACAAGATGGTATCTCGCTAGCCCTTTCTGAGACCGCAAAACATAAATGCAGAGCACCTCTGAAGATCAAGGACTACTAAACATTGTAATTCATGGTAAAAGAGATCCAGTCATAGTGATACTCAATATAAATTAATAGTAATGGATGCAAATGACAACGGTGCTCTCCAACTGGTGCTTTTTAATAAGAGGGTGATGACTCAACATAAAAGTAAATAGATAGGCCCTTCGCAGAGGGAAGCAGGGATTTGTAGAGGTGCCAGAGCTCGATTTTAAAATAGAGATAAATAATATTTTGAGTGGTGTACTTTCATTGTCAACATAACAACCGAGAGATCTCGATATCTTCCATGCTACACACATTATAGGCGGTTCCCAAACAGAATGGTAAAGTTTATACTCCCCCTCCACCAACAAGCATCAATCCATGGCTTGCTCGAAACAATGAGTGCCTCCAACTAACAAGAGTCCCGGGGGAGTTTTGTTTGCAATTATTTCGATTTGATTTGCTTATAGCATGGGACTGGGCATCCCGGTGACCAGCCATTTTCTTGTGAGTGAGGAGCGGAGTCCACTCCTCTTGAGAACAACCCGCCTAGCATGGAAGATACAGACAGCCCTAGTTGATACATGAGCTATTTGAGCATACCAAACAGAATTTCATTTGAAGGTTTAGAGTTTGGCACATACAAATTTACTTGGAACGGCAGGTAGATACCGCATATAGGAAGGTATGGTGGACTCATATGGAATAACTTTGGGGTTTAAGGGATTGGATGCACAAGCAGTATTCCCGCTTAGTACAAGTGAAGGCTAGCAAAAGACTGGGAAGCGACCAGCTAGAGAGCGACAACAGTCATGAACATGCATTAAAATTAATAAATATTGAGTGCAAGCATGAGTAGGATATAATCCACCATGAACATAAATATCATAGAGGCTATGTTGATTTTGTTTCAACTACATGCGTGAACATGTGCCAAGTCAAGCCACTCGAATCATTCAAAGGAGGATACCACCCTACTATACCACATCACAACCATTTTAATAGCATGTTGGCACACAAGGTAAACCATTATAAACTCCTAGTTAATTAAGCATGGCATAAGCAGCTATAATCTCTAATTGTCATTGCAAATATGTTTATTCATAATAGGCTGAATCAGGAACGATGAACTAATCATATTCACAAAAACAAGAGAGGTCGAGTTCATACCAGCTTCTCTCATCTCAATCAGTCCATCATATATCGTCATAATTGTCTTTCACTTGCATGACCAAACGATGATAATAATAATAGTGCACGTGCTTTGGACTAAGCTGGAATCTACAAGCATTCAATAAACAGGAGAAGACAAGGCAATATGGGCTCTTGGTTAAATCAACAATAATGCATATAAGAGTCACTTCAATACTTTCATAATGGTCTCCCCCTCTCGACCCCCAAGGAAAAGAAAAGAAATAAAACTATTTACACGGGAAAGCTCCCAATAAGCAAAAGAAGAACAAGAAATCTTTTTGGGTTTTCTTTTAATTACTACTACTACAGCATGAAAAGTAAACTAGCTAAAAGCTACAACTAATTTTTTTGGTTTTTCTTAAGGTTTTTCAAACACACAAGAAGAAAGCATAAAAAGGAAAATAAACTAGTATGGATAGTACAATGAAAAAGTATGAGCACCGACAACTAGCGTGAGTATGTGAACATAAATGTAATGTCGGTGAGAAATACGTACTCCCCCAAGCTTAGGCTTTTGGCCTAAGTTGGTCTATGGCCACGGCTGGCCTGGCGGATATCCGAAGTTGTAGCTGGGGTCGTACTGAGATGCAGCGGCTATTGCATCATGGGCTGCAGCTTGGAGGCGAGCTGCCCTCGTCCTCCTCTCGTACTCATTTGCCTCCTCCCTGGTTATGACATATCTCCCCTTTGCCTGAAAGTCAAAGAGAGTAGGAACAGGGAGAACAATATTGACAGCGTGACGCCTGTCAAAGATTAGTCGGTACTGGAGAGGCTGTTCAATCCTCTCAACAAACTGATGGCGAACCATGGCATTAAAATCTAGACAAGCAGGAGGCAATTCCATATCATAATCACGAATAGGTATCTCAAGATAATTATCTAAGCGGGTTGCATAAATTCCACCAAACAAATCTCCATTTATACTGTTATTATGCAACGTACGTGCAACAATAGCCCCCAAGTTATATTGTTTATCTCCTAACACAGCACTCCTGAGAACGCTGAGATCAGGAACACACATGTGGCAAGCTTCATCCTTACCATTTATGCATCTACCTATGAAGAGAGCAAAATAATGTATAGCAGGAAAATGAATGCTCCCTATGGTAGCTTGTGTTATTTCTCTAGATTCCCCCACTATGATACTAGCAAGAAAATCTCTAAACTCATATTTGCGGGGTTCACTAGCACTACCCCACTGCGGGAGTTTACAAGCAGTAGTAAAATCTCTAGGTCCATGGTATAGGATTTATCATAAAGATCAAACAGGACCGTGTGAGAGTAGCGTGATGATGAAAATATAAATCTTCTCACAAAGGAATCAGTAAGGTAATAGTGTCGGAGGCACTTATCTGACACGAAGCCCTCCAAATCAGTGTTACGCACATATGCCTCAAATTCCTCCTTAATTCCTGCTCGGACCATGAAGTTTTCTGACGGCCACTCACAGGGCCGCACTTGAGCTTCTCTTGGTGGATCATGGTCTGGCTCACGTATTGCAGGTCTGGGTCCTTGCTTCCTTGAAGAACCACCTTGGTACATCTTCCTAAACATATTTCTTCCTCTGAAAAATTTCTGAATTTTTTTGTAACTTCAAATAAAAGTGACCCAAGCTCAACAAAATTGATAGCAACTACTCCCACAAGTGCCTAGAGACTATATCATGCATTAGAACTACTTGGGACCAAATAAATTTGACATGCAAGCTCAAGAACAGGGTCACCTAAGTAGCAAAAATTTGCAATGAATAAAGCACTAGAACAAAAACTAATTTGACCATTGGATGAGTCACATACCGAAGAACAACCCCCCAAAGCAGTTTTGTGACTGGAGCTTTGAGCAAGGAGATCGAAAATGGCAGCAAGATGAGCTAAAACTCGTGCTTGAGCTGGATGATGATTTTTTTGGGAGGAAGAAGGAGTGTGTGTGATGGCTGGAATAAGTGGAGGGGAGCTGATGACCCACAAGTATAGGGCATCTATCGTAGTCCTTTCGATAAGTAAGAGTGTCGAACCCAACAAGGAGCAGAAGGAAATGATAAGCGGTTTTCAGTAAGGTATTCTCTGCAAGCACTGAAATTATCGGTAACAGATAGTTTTGTGATAAGGTAATTTGTAACGAGTAACAAGTAACAAGCATAAATAAAGTGCAGCAAGGTGGCCCAATCCTTTTTATAGCAAAGGACAAGCCTGGACAATTTCTTATATGAAGGAAAATGCTCCCGAGGACACATGGGAATTATCATCAAGCTAGTTTTCATCACGTTCATATGATTTGCGTTCGGTACTTTGATAATTTGATATGTGGATGGACCGGTGCTTGGGTGTTGTCCTTACTTGGACAAGCATCCCACTTATGATTAACTCCTATTGCAAGCATCCGCAACTACAAAAGAAGTATTAAGGTAAACCTAACCATAGCATGAAACATATGGATCCAAATCAGCCCCTTACGAAGCAACGCATAAACTAGGGTTTAAGCTTCTGTCACTCTAGCAACCCATCATCTACTTATTACTTCCCAATGCCTTCCTCTAGGCCCAAACAATGGTGAAGTGTCATGTAGTCGACGTTCACATAACACCACTAGAGGAGAGACAACATACATCTCATCAAAATATCGAACGAATACCAAATTCACATGACTACTAATAGCAAGACTTCTCCCATGTCCTCAGGAACAAACGTAACTACTCACAAATCATATTCATGTTCATAATCAGAGGGGTATTAATATGCATAATGGATCTGAACATATGATCTTCCACCAAATAAACCAACTAGCATCAACTACAAGGAGTAATCAACACTACTAGCAACCCACAGGTACCAATCTGAGGCTTTGGGACAAAGATTGGATACAAGAGATGAACTAGGGTTTGAGAGGAGATGGTGCTGGTGAAGATGTTGATGGAGATTGACCCCCTCCCGATGGGAGGATCGTTGGTGATGACGATGGCAATGATTTCCCCCTCCCGGAGGGAAGTTTCCCCAGCAGAACAGCTCTGCGGGAGCCCTAGATTGGTTCCGCCAAGGTTCCGTCTCGTGGCAGCGGAGTTTCTTCCCGAAAGCTTGCTTATGATTTTTTCTCGGACGAAAGACTTCATATAGCAAAAGATGGGCACCGGAGGGCCACCAGGGGGCCCACGAGGCAGGGGGCGTGCCCAGGGGGTAGGGCGCGCCCCCCACCCTCGTCGCCAGGGTGTGGGCCCCCTCTGGTATTTTCTTCGCTTAGTATTTTTTATTATTTCCAAAAATGACTTCCGTGGAGTTTCAGGACTTTTGGAGTTGTGCAGAATAGGTCTCTAATATTTGCTCCTTTTCCAGCCCAGAATCCCAACTGCCGGCATTCTCCCTCTTTATGTAAACCTTGTAAAATAAGAGAGATAGGCATAAATATTGTGACATAATGTGTAATAACAGCCCATAATGCAATAAATATCAATATAAAAGCATGACGCAAAATGGACGTATCAAGAGCCACCATGGGCCCACGAGGCAGGGGGCGCGCTGTAACACCCCCACTGTCATGCTACAGTAATCCCTGAGTTCAAGCTGATCATTTTGCTCAGACAGTGCTTAGTCACTTTGATCAATATCTCATTTGAAACTCCTTCACTGAATTCAAATTCAATTTGCACGTGAAATATGGAGTTGCACCAAAGTTGCTCCAAAATAGTTCATCATTTAGCCAAAATTCCATAACATTTAATTGTTAAGGAAAACAACATCACCTAAGAGCTAAGATGGACTGTAGCAATTATTACAATGCAATTTCAGCATTTTAAAGTGCTATTTTACTTGTGAAAAATGCAAATGGATTCCTCTGGCCTCCAAACCTTTTTGTGGCATGGCCTAAAAATGCAAACTAATTAATAGGCTAAGTACCACATTTTTTCTCAGCTCTTTTAGTCACTCTATATCATCATTTTCTATCTCTGTGAAATAAACAAAAGATTTTTATATTAAAAAAAGGTAAAAGGAGCTACTTTGCACCTGGGCCTGATGCACAGTGCAACAACCCAGCCCAACTCCCCCTATCTCCTTCTTCCCTGTTCATCACAAGCGCCGTGGGCGCACGCGCCACGTCCATGGCTTCGATTGCCACGCGTCGTCCATCCGCTGCCTCCCCGTGGTGCATTTGACCTCCCCCGAACCCCTGGACACGAACCCTAGCCCCCACTCTTCCCCCCTCGCGTCGTTTTCTTCCCCGTGATGCTTGGCCCTCGCCTTGCCGTCGTCGATGCCGCGACCCATGCCCACCTCAAGCCACCCGGAGGAGTCCAGGAGCTTCACCACCATCGCCTCCTTCGTCTCCGCTATTAGGTTGGACCGGGGAGGCTTTGTACGCTCGCCATCACCGCCGTCTTCGTCATCTACATCGCTGGCCGTCGTCGTCGATTCCCATCGCTCCGGTCTACCCCGGCCTCCTCGACCACGGCTCCGAGCTTGCTGTGAGTTCCTCTCCTAGATCCCCTCTTCCCCTGCTTCGATATGTCGTTGTTGAGGACGTCCCCGCGCTAGGCCGACGTGGCCAGAGCTTCGGGTCCGCGCGCACGACCGCATACCCCCCTGACTACCTGCAGGTGCGCCCTAGCGCTCGCGCACGCCCGCTCCCATCGTCGCCCGCCTGCAAGCCCCCCTGCCTTCCCTCGCCTGGCCGCACACTGCCGCGACCCGCGCTGCCTGCTCCTGCTCTCCTTTGCTGCTCGCGTTCGCCGCTCCGCGACCGCGCTCCCACTCGTCGCCGTTCGCGCGCTGCAGCACCGCGGTCATCCCGCACCCACCTCGCTCGTTGCCGCCGAGCCCCGCCTGCCACGCCTCGCACCTAGCCCACGCCGGCAACCGTTTGGTGCCATGCCCCCAGCGCCCGCGCGTCGCCCATCTCTCGCCCCGCCCACCGTGGTCTTGCTGCTGCTCCGCCCGCGCACGCTCAGGGCTTCGCCGCTAGCCTCGACGCCGGCACCGCTATGAGCCGCCTCCGCTCCTGTTGTCGCCTCCATCTGAAGCGCCATGTCACGGGCTCTCCGACGCACCCGCCCGCGCCCCCAGCGGTCGCCGGAGCCTCGCCGCCGCCCCTGTAACCCATCGCCATTAACTGTAGTCCTAAACACCCTTTAAAACTAATCCCCCTCTAACCCACTGACATTGGGCCCCACCCGGTTAACAAATTTGATTAAAATGTAGGTTATGACATGTGGGCCCTCTCTGTCTAATTAGGTTAAATAAATTATATAAACATTGTTAGTTGCCTCTGCCAATGACATGAGGGTCCCAGGGCCCCCTTTGACCAGTCAACCGTGGACCAGTCAACTCTTGACTGGGCAGATGACTGACCCCACCTGTAGTCCACTCTAGGTGCATGCACCGGGTGCACCTAGCAGTTTTTGTTTATTAATATTCTTGAATTAAATTAAAATCAGTGGATTAGAGAATCATTTAATCTTTGTAAATTCATAGAATATAAACCGTAACTCGGATGAAAATGTTTTCTACATGAAAGTTGCTCAAAAAAATCCAACGAATCCGAATATGCGGTCCTTTCATCTGTCACATGCCTCTAACTATCTGAACATGGATCTTTCTCCCTCCGGTCATCTGTCTAATACAGGTCCGGAACCGGGAAAACGTTCCCAGTTGACTTCCCCCTTCATCGCTATCGTGTAGCACCGTGTTAGAACACGTCTAGCACTGCCTGTTGTCCTGTTATGCACTAGCTTGCTATGTATTTACTATTTTCCCCCTCGTCTCTTCGGTAGACCCCGTGACGATGCTGATGCCCCTGTGATCGACTACGTCACCAACGACCCCTCCTTCTCGTCTAAGCAACCAGGCAAGCCCCCCCCCCCTTTGATCATCCCGATATCGCCCATTTCCTTTCTTTCATGCTTGCATTAGATTTTGCTACTGTAATTGTTTGCTCCTATTCTGATGCATAGCCTGCTTTTGTAACCTGCTTATTGTTACCTACCTGCTTATCCTAAACTGCTTAGTATAGGTTCGTTAGTGATCCATCAGTGACCTCCACCTTGTCCTTGTTGTCGATGCTTCATCATCGAAGACCCGATCAACGGGATCGAAGACCAGGCCCCGGCACCGCATATCACTTTCCCCTTAGTTGCTCGACACTACTGGGTTACTATCGAGTGCCGAGGGTGAGACCTCATCAGCACTTCTGATGTTAACCCTGTAGTGTAGCGATTCGGTCATGGTCATCGAGGGTGATTTCCTCTTTAACCACTTCCGATACGACTCTGTCGTGCAACCCCTCAAGTGTGAACCTCGAGGGTGGATCCTCTTACGTTCACCTTGATGATTACATCGAGTGGAATTCACCGGGGGTGATTCCTCGGGTTTTCCCCTTGATGTTTGGACACATGGATACTTGGACTTTACAACTGTTACTTGGAAAGGTGGGTCGACCCTGAGGGGTACCCGCGAGTGATGTGGAGACGGGTTGACCTGGAGGGTGCCCGCAAGATAATTACGAGGCGTGGTCGGGCATTCCTAGCCCTTGCCACAAGTCCTCGAGACGGGGCAACGGGGTCACATCTTTCGTGAGTCTCTGCTTGTTACCGCGTGCTCCTAATCCACTATGATTTGGATATTTGATCCGAGGGGCCTCTGGCCTGATAGCACTAACCATCACGTGGGCATAGTATGGGCGTTCTGCGTCGTATACATCAGCCGAAGCTTAATAGACGTCAGCGACTGACCGGCGCGCGCCGGGTTGGACTGCGTAATGATGACCCACAAGTATAGGGGATCTATCATAGTCCTTTCGATAAGTAAGAGTGTCGAACCCAACGAGGAGCAGAAGGAAATGATAAGCGGTTTTCAGCAAGGTATTCTCTGCAAGTACTGAAATAAGTGGTAACAGATAGTTTTGTGATAGGATAATTTGTAACGAGCAACAAGAACAAAAGTAAATAAAGTGCAGCAAGGTGGCCAATCCTTTTTGTAGCAAAGGACAAGCCTGGACAAACTCTTATAGAGAGAAAAGCGCTCCCGAGGACACATGGGAATATCATCAAGCTAGTTTTCATCACGTTCATATGATTCGCGTTCGGTACTTTGATAATTTGATATGTGGGTGGACCGGTGCTTGGGTGCTGTTCTTACTTGAACAAGCATCCCACTTATGATTAACCTCTATTGCAAGCATTTGCAACTACAACAAAATTATTAAGGTAAACCTAACCATAGCATGAAACATATGGATCCAAATCAGCCCCTTACGAAGCAATGCATAAACTAGGGTTTAAGCTTCTGTCACTCTAGCAACCCATCATCTACTTATTACTTCCCAATGCCTTCCTCTAGGCACAAACAATGGTGAAGTGTTATGTAGTCGACGTTCACATAACACCACTAGAGGCTAGACAACATACATCTCATCAAAATATCGAACGAATACCAAATTCACATGACTACTAATAGCAAGACTTCTCCCATGTCCTCAGGAACAAACGTAACTACTCACAAAACATATTCATGTTCATAATCAGAGGGGTATTAATATGCATAAAGTATCTGAACATATGATCTTCCACCAAATAAACCAACTAGCATCAGCTACAAGGAGTAATCAACACTTCTAGCAACCTACTAGTACCAAACCCGGACTTGGAGACAAGAATTGGATACAAGATATGAACCAGGGTTTTGAGAGGAGATGGTGTTGGTGAAGATGTTGATGGAGATTGCCCTCTCCCGATGAGAGGAGCGTTGGTGATGACGATGGCGATGATTTCCCCCTCCCGGAGGGAAGTGTCCCCGGCAGAACAGCTCTGCCGGAGCCCTAGATTGGTTCCGCCAAGGTTCCACCTCGTGGCGGCGGAGTCTCGTCCCGAAAGGTTGCTTCTGATTTTTTCCTTGATGAAAGACTTCATATAGCAGAAGATGGCCACCGGAGAGCCAACAGGGGGCCCATGAGGCAGGGGGCGCGCCCTAGGGGGTAGGGCGCACCCCCCACCCTCGTGGGCAGGTGGTGGCCCCCCTGACGTATTTCTTCCGCTCAGTATTTTTTATTATTTCCAAAATTGACTTTCGTGGAGTTTCAAGACTTTTGGAGTTGTGCAGAATAGGTCTCTAATATTTGCTCCTTTTCCAGCCTAGAATTCCAGCTGCCGGCATTCTCCCTCCTTATGTAAACCTTGTAAAATAAGAGAGAATAGGCATAAGTATTGTGACATAACGTGTAATAACAGCCCATAATGCAATAAATATCGATATAAAAGCATGATGCAAAATGGACGTATCAACTCCCCCAAGCTTAGACCTCGCTTGTCCTCAAGTGGAAGCCGATGACGATAAATATGTCCACATGTTTAGAGGTAGAGGTGTCGATAAAAATAAAATACGGACATGAGGGCATCATGATTCTTTTCATAACAGCAACATATATGGATATTGTCATATGATTTCTTATGCTTAAGTAATAATCTAATCACAATGCAAAGTACGAATCATAAACTTTATTGAAAACTAACAAACTATAATCTCAGTCATTGAAGCAATTGCAATTTATCATAACATCAGAAAGAGTCTATGTCAGACCTTAATAGCAAGTCCACATACTCAACTATCATGTAGTCTTTCATAATTGCTAACACTAACGCAATACTTGTGGTTACGGAGTTTTAATCGGACACAGAGAAAGATAGGGGCTTATAGTTTCGCCTCCCAACCTTTTACCTCAAGGGTAATGTCAACAATAATAACTCATGTTCCCCTACATCCAATTAGATATATCTATCAGGATCTTTCCAACACACTGTGCTTGCCAAAGGATAAAATGAAAAAGGGAAAGGTGAAGATCACCATGACTCTTGCATAAGGTAGAGGATAATAATAAAAGATAGGCCCTTCGCAGAGGGAAGCAGAGGTTGCCATGCGCTTTTATGGTTGGATGCACAAAATCTTAATGCGAAAGAACGTCACTTTATATTGCCACTTGTGATATGAACCTTTATTATGCAGTCCGTCGCTTTTATTTCTTCCACATCACAAGATCGTATAAAGCTTATTTCCTCCACACCAATCAATCATACATATTTAGAGAGCAATTTTTATTGCTTGCACCGATGACAACTTACTTGAAGGATCTTACTCAATCCATAGGTAGATATGGTGGACTCTCATGGCAAAACTGGTTTAAGGGCTTTTGGAAGCACAAGTAGTATCTCTACTTGGTGCTGAGAATTTGGCTAGCATCAGGTGGAAAGGCAAGCTCAACATGTTGGATGATCCATGAGAATATACTTTATCTCAGATATAAGAAAACATAACCCATTACGTTGTCTTCCTTGTCCAACATCAACTCTTTAGCATGTCATATTTTAATGAGTGCTCCCAATCATAAAAGATGTCTATGATGATATATTTATATGTGAAACCTCTCTTTCCTTATTACTTCCTATTAATTGCAACGATGACCAAAGCTATGTTTGCCAACTCCCAACAACTTTTAATCATCATACTCTTCTATGTGAAGTCATTACTCTCAATAAGATTAATATGAACTCTTTATTTTTTGTATTCTTTTCTCTTTTCTTTTACTCACTCAAGATCATGGCAAAATAATCAAGCCCTTTACACAACACTAATCTTTATTATATAGCTCACGGACTTGATTACATAAAGAGATCACAAGGCAAAACTCAAAACTAGATCATGCCATAAACTTTATTCTACTAGATCAAGATACTACTAATAGGATCGAACTAAGAAAAACGGTAAAGATAGGAGTGTGATGGTGATACGATACCGGGGCACCTCCCCCAAGCTTGGCAGTTGCCAAGGGGAGTGCCCATACCCATGTGATTATGTCTCCCTTTTCGGTGAAGAAGGTGGAGGTGATGGTTTAGTTGATGGCATAGGATTCTCCCTTAATTTGCGCTTGAGGACAGAATTTTGATCCCTCAAGTCATCAATCTCCTGCTCCAGGGTTAATATCTTTTTGCATAGCTCCTGCTTGTTTTCCTGCAAGAGACGAAAAGGGATAAACTCGATCTTTAGTTTCTTTGCCCTGTTAGGGAGGCTTGACTTTTTGAACTCCACATGCATGTCCCCAGGTTGAGGTAATGGGACTTCATCTTCATCTGAGCTCGTTTCCTCCCTTCCTTTGGGTTCATAGTCCTCTTCTTCCTCAGTAGTCCAACCACAATGCTCCACATCTCCATAGACCTTAGGATCTGCAAGGTAATCATCCACATAGCTTTCTCCTTCCGAATCCTGGGACGACATGTTGCTCTAATCTGCAGCAGGACAGCTCGAAACAAGAACAGAGGATATTCGCGTGATACAGGAGTCAAAACCTTCGGGAGATTATATAATGAATTTTTACCGACCAAAATACGTATCGTGCAAGAAAACGGGGTCCGGAGAGCACACGAGGTGCCCACGAGGTAGGGGGGCGCGCCCAGTAGGGTAGGGCTCACCCTCCACCCTCGTGGAGCCCTCGTGTCCTTCTCGGACTGCTTCTTATTTTTCTATTTTTCTAAATATTCCAAAACGGAGAAACATTGCCTTAAAAACTGTTTTGGAGTCGGTTTACTTACCGTACCACATACCTATTCCTTTTCGGAGTCTGAAACGTTCCGGAAAGTGTCCCTTATGTATTCCTCCGGGGTTACGGTTTCAATAATATTGGTTTCAACATTTATAGGATTACCTGAGATATAATTTTGATTCTTTGACCGTTCACCACCTTCGGATTTGTGCCTTCGAAGTTGTTGATTTTTATGGCACTGGAACGATAGACCTCCTCGATAACGTAGGGGCCTTCCCATTTAGAGAGAAGTTTTCCTGCAAAAAATCTTAAGCGAGAGTTGTATAGCAATACATAATCACCTACATTAAACTCACGTTTTTGTATCCTTTTGTCATGCCATCTTTTGACTTTTTCTTTAAACAACTTGGCATTTTCATAAGCTCGGGTTCTCCATTCATCAAGTGAGCTAATGTCAAATAACCTCTTCTCACCGGCAAGTTTGAAATCATAGTTGATCTCTTTAATAGCCCAATATGCCTTATGTTCCAGTTCGAGAGGTAAGTGACATGCTTTTCCATAAACCATTTTATATGGAGACATACCATAGGATTTTTATATGCAGTTCTGTAGGCCCATAATGCATCATCAAGTTTCTTGGACCAATTCTTTCTAGACCTATTGACAGTCTTTTGCAAAATTAATTTGAGCTCTCTATTACTCAATTCTACTTGACCACTAGACTGTGGGTGATAAGGAGATGCAATTCTATGATTAACATCATACTTAGCAAGCATTTTACGAAAAGCACCATGAATAAAATGTGAACCACCATCAGTCATTAAATATCTAGGGACTCCAAACCTCGGAAAAATAACTTCTTTAAGCATCTTAATAGAGGTGTTATGATCAGCACTACTAGTTGGAATAGCTTCTACCCACTTAGTAACGTAATCAACAGCAACTAAAATATGTGTATATCCATTAGAGGCAGGAAAAGGTCCCATATAATCAAAGCCCCAAACATCAAATGGTTCAATAACAAGTGAATAGTTCATAGGCATTTCTTGACGTCTACTAATATTACCAATTATTTGACATTCATCACATGATAAGACAAACTTACGGGCATCCTTGAAGAGAGTAGGCCAATAAAAACCAGATTGCAATACCTTATGTGCAGTTCTATCTCCAGCGTGGTGTCCTCCATAAGCTTCGGAGTGACACTTGCGTAGGATCTGTTCCTGTTCATGCTCAGGTACACAACGTCTAATAACACCATCTACTCCTTCTTTATAAAGATGTGGGTCATCCCAAAAGTAATGTCTCAAATCATAGAAAAACTTTTTCTTTTGCTGGTATGTGAAACTAGGTGGTATAAATTTAGCAACGATGTAATTAGCATAATCAGCATACCATGGAGCAGTACGAGAAGTACTTATGACATTTAATTGCTCATCAGGAAAGCTATCATCAATAGGTAGTGAGTCATCAAGAACATTTTCTAACCTAGACACGTTGTCTGCAATGGGGTTCTCGGCTCCTTTTCTATCAACAATATGCAAATCAAATTCTTGTAGCAAGAGAACCCATCTAATAAGTCTAGGTTTAGCATCTTTCTTTTCCATAAGATATTTAATAGAAGCATGATCTGTGTGAATAGTTACTTTAGAATCAACAATATAAGATCTGAACTTATCACAAGCAAATACAACTGCTAAGAATTCTTTTTCAGTAGTAGCATAATTTCTTTGAGCATTGTCTAAAGTCTTACTAGCATATTGAATAACATTTAATTTCTTATCAACTCTTTGCCCTAGAACAGCACCTACAGCATAATCACTAGCATCGCACATAATTTCAAAGGGTAAATTCCAATCAGGTGGCTGAACAATAGGTGCAGAGATCAATGCTTTCTTAAGTATTTCAAATGCTTCTACACAATCATCATCAAAAACAAATGGTATATCTTTTTGTAATAAATTAGTGAGAGGCCAAGAAATTTTTGAGAAGTCCTTAATAAACCTCCTATAAAATCCGGCGTGACCAAGGAAACTTCTTATACCTTTGATGTCCTTGGGACATGGCATATTTTCAATAGCATCTACCTTGGCTTTATCAACTTCAATACCTCTTTCAGAAACTTTATGCCCCAATACAATACCTTCATTAACCATAAAGTGGCATTTTTCCCAATTCAAGACAAGATTAGTTTCTTCACATCTCTGCAAAACTCGATCAAGGTTGCTCAAGCAATCATCAAAAGAGGATCCATAGACGGAAAAGTCATCCATGAAAACCTCACAAATCTTTTCACAAAAGTCAAAGAATATAGACATCATGCATCTTTGAAAGGTAGCAGGTGCATTACATAAACCAAAAGGCATACGTCTATAAGCAAAAGTACCAAAAGGGCATGTAAAAGTGGTCTTTGATTGATCATTGGCTGACACAGGTATT